>NC_081824.1:474613041-474963537 GCF_030867095.1 Alligator mississippiensis | reverse complement strand
ACCCATCAGCCCGACCTCTATCCCGGAGAAGGTCTTGGAAAAGATTATCAAAGAGGCCATCCTTAACAGACTAGCTGAAGGCAATGTCCTGAGGGATACCCAGCATGGGTTTGTTGTGGGTAGGTCTTGCTTGACCAATCTCATTTCCTTTTAGGACCAGGTGACCTATCACCTGGACAAGGGGGAAGAGATGGATGTTGTATATCTTGACTTTAGAAAAGTCTTCGATCTGGTATCCCATGATCACCTTTTGGCTAAACTGGCTAACTGCGGCCTTGACCTCACCACGATCCTCTGGCTCAGGAGTTGGCTCCACGGTTGGACCCAGAGGGTGGCGGTCGATGGGAGCCAATCGTGTTGGTGCGCGGTCACCAGTGGGGTCCCTCAAGGCTCTGTCCTGGAGGGCTGTACTATTTAACATCTTCATCGATGATGTGGACATTGGTGTCACAAGCGGACTGGCCAAGTTTGCCGACAACACCAAATGCTGGGGTAAAGCATCCACACCTGAGCACAGGAGGGTGATCCAGGCAGACCTTGACAGGCTCAGGAAATGGGCAGATGAGAACCTGGTTGTGTTCAACACTGAAAAATGCAAGGTTCTCCACCTTGGGAGGAAAACCAGCAGCATGCTTATAGGCTCGGTAGTGCTACGCTGGTTAGCATTAAGGATGAAAGGGACTTGGGGGTCATGGTTGACCACAAGATGAACATGAGCTTTCAGTGTGATGCTGCGGCTAGTAAAGCGAGCAAAACATTGGCTTGCATCCAGAGATGCTTCTCAAGCAAATCCCAGGACGTCATTCTCCCCTTGTACTCTGTCTTGGTGAGGCCGCAGCTGGAGTACTGCATCCAGTTTTGGGCCCCACAATTCAAAAAGGATGTGGAGAAGCTTGAGAGGATGCAGAGGAGAGCCACGCGCATGATCAGAGGGCAGGAAAACAGAGCTTATAATGAGAGGCTGAGAGCTATGGGGCTCTTCAGGAGAAACTTGAACACTTAGTGGTCCTCTCCCTCATCTTATATGGGGGAAGTGGAAGGTTAGGCAAAAGGACGTAACCACTCAGCTCTCAGGGAGTCGGTGGAGACTGGGTCAGTGCTGCAGCCTTTAGGCAGACTCAGACATCCCGCGGGAGCAGCAGCCAGGTGCCAGGCAGGCCAGGGCCCTGGGTCCATAGTTGCAGGCTGAGGCCCCCAAACTGCACCTCACCATGGGGAAGGGGTAGACCTGTCTGAAGCAGATTCCTCCTATGCCAAAGCTTGTCTCCTGGTCCAAGAACATCTATCACCCACAACAGCCCCTTCCTCCACCAGTATCACCTTGTTTCCCAGCTCAACACCTACTTAGCAAGGCAATGTCCCAGATGGAGAAGAAAGCTGGGTTATCAGAGGTGTGTGGTGCTGCACACAGTGAACATCCAGCACCAGGAAAAGAGCCAGGTCCAGTTCCCAGCCTGACCTGGGAGCAGGACAGACCCGCTGGGTAGATACAGCCGGAGGGGCCAAGTAGAAGCATCAGGTGAGGAGCTGTCCTGCGGGTGCCTCTTGGCACCACGTGCACTGCCAGGGGCTGCTCTGCAATGAAGGGAAGGGCTGCAGCGAGCTGCAAGGTCAGAGTTGGCATCCCCACGGCTTGGGGGAGAAACCTGCTGGGGTGGGCAGAGGGGAATGGGCAGGACATGCCCTCGTACAGCGTCTGGGAGCGGAACAAGGACCCTCAACCCCTGAAGGGGTTTCCCTCCCAGCAGGCCCAGGATCTGGTCCCTCTCCAGCTGGGAAATCTGCCCTCCCATTCCAACCTTCCTCTCGTCTCTTCCCCTGAAAGTGGGCATGCATTCACCCTCTCCAGTCATCGCCATCCCTAGAGACTCGATAAGGAACTGTGCTGAGCTCTAGCCAAGTCGGGTGGCTCTGCCCCATGCCCCCACTCTGCACCCTGGTGCAACGGTCCTGGCACTGGCACACCCAGCTTCAGGGCTGCACAGGACAGTCATCTGGACCAAAGCAGTCACAGCCCAGGACAGGACTCCCTGCCTTGACTCCTTATCCAGGAGACAGTCTCCACTCAGGGTTAATAAATTGCTTGGAGCTTCTTAGATGATGAACCTTGGTGCTTGCAGGAAAAGGCAGAAAAAAACTTTGTGAGAAAAATAAACTGTAGCAGAGAAAAAGGAAAATGAATCAAAACGGAAAGAACAAGAAGACAAAGGAGGAAGGGGTGGGGTTATAGATGCTGACAACATTGAAAGCTTGTTTGTTCTTGCTCAGAAAAGAAAGCAACATTGCAGCATCTTCAAGGAGTTATTCAGACAGCGAAGACCAGAAAGTGAAGCCAACCTGCTCCTGACCACTGGAAAATGTATGTATTCCCCAAACAGGTTGCCTCTGCTCGCAGGCCAGGGCAAGGGGTTAGGAAGAGAGAGGAAGCATGCTTGAACACCAAAAAGCTGTACCAAAATGGGGTCACTGAAGCAAGTGTGGCAAAGAAACTTCAGCTTTAGCACCTGCATTAATGAGCGCTGTGTGTGCTACTGAGTGCATTGGCTACATATGCATTAAAGTCGTTAGAAATACAAGTATGATTATTTCACAAGCAGAGCTCGGGCCAGTTTTGCTAAATCTGTAGCAAACCCCCCAGTTATTCTTGTTTTATTTAACAATACACTCCCTCCCCTTCCCCAACCATTTCTGACTTTCTGCCCTCTCTATGCCTTATAAGTGATTACAAGTAGTACTAGGTAAGCTAAGCTAAGTTTGTGTATGGTATTATTGTAATAAGCTCCTTTTTATATTGTAAATAGTGTGCTGTTCTGTTTGTTTTGATGTTTACAGGTTTATATTGTATTATGGTATAGGCCCGTGTCTGTAAAGCAATGTCAAGTTTCCATTTTGTATGTCAATCTTCCACCTTGTGTCCCCTGCCCTATACAATATGTCGCAATTATTACTCATACCTACCCCTCCCATGTAAATTGGTTTTCCTTGAATGCCTGAAACAAAAGAGTGAATGGATGGGTGAAACACAATGATAGCAGGACCCCCTACTAAATCACCCCACCATCAAAACCAATACCTGGACCAATGACCCAGCCATTGGAACCACCTTCAGCATTCAAGAAACGAAAGATGAGGCAGCCCACCGTTGTGCCAAGGCTGCACATGCTTAGTATGAACATCTGGAGCCCTCTGGACCAGGGCTGACCTAGCCTGGACATGCCCTCCCCATAGGCGATCATAGGTAGTCTGCCCCATAAGAAGGGGTGGTGAAGGCTGATCTTCACCTGGACCAGACCTGCTCCATGTCACACTGCCTATCAACCCAGAGGCCCTGCTGGTAACCCCCCTCTGGACAACACCTGCTGGAGAAAGACCCCGACTGGCCATCGAGGACCCCTTCCCAGCCTGGATAGGTAGCTATCACTCCCATCCTCTCTTCAACCAAGGACTTGGACTCTGTTTCTCTTCCTTACCTGGACCCCAACCCTTCCACTGAGTCTCTTTCTCCTGCTGCCATTGTGCGAGTGTGCATGAGAGTGCTTGTGTGAGTGTGCATGGGAACCAAGCTGTACAGTCCAGTGTTCACTTAATAAAACTCAGTGTTATTTGGACCACTGAGTTGAGTTTTGCTTTACCATGGTTCTGGCCCTGCTCCAATCTCTGCTCCTCACCCATCTAACTTCTGTCTCATTTCTCCCTCTCCTGCTTCTGGCTCGCCGCCACCTCCAGCACCTGCCCTGTGCTCCTGTGGCGCCAGCTGTCCTGAGCTCCTCTCTGCTTGCAAACCCGTTTCTTTGCTATTGCCTCATTCCCACTGCCTTGGTCCCCGATCTCTGCCACTGCTATTGCCTCACCCCCACTGCCTTTTCCCCTAATCTCTGCTGCTTGCTCTTTAGCTACCAATCACCCTAGGCATAGGTATCACAGACACCAGCACACACACACAGTCACCTGAGTCAATGTTTAACGTGTGTATATATGTATGTATGCGTGTACTGTGCATGATTCCATGTCACTATCATTAGGGTGTGTATGGGCTTGAATTGGTGATATGTGTGCATGTACAATTGTGTACCATGCCCTCCTGTCCAACAGCGCGATATTGAGATCCTGAGCATTGGCCTGATCCCACAGGGCAACAAGTCCACCTTGGTTTTCTGCATGGTATTTGTATGTTTTTCTGCAATGTGCATGACTCTCTTTTGTTTTCTTTGCTTTGGGGGCAGGAGGGAGAAGCGCTTGTTAAAAGAGGACCAGGCTGTGCCTGAGTGAGCACAACCCAGAGTCCTCCTTGGAACAATGGATTTCATGATTATGTCGATTGTTACTAGAAAAGAAAGAAGGAAATAAAGAGCTTCCTAAGGAGGCTGCTCTAATGTCTGGTTTCCACGTGAGCCCTGAGCCCTGGAGTGCTTTGGCATCTCAGTGTTTTGGGGCCAGGATTCGGGCTCAGGGCAGTCACAGATCCAGGAATCCAAATCAAAGGAAGGTCAAACAAGGAGCAGTTTTGCCTCACAACTGTGTAATGTTCTTGCTCTGAAGAGGGCAGAAGTTGTTGAAATCAGTGGGGGCTTGTCTGGACTGTGTCATGGAATCATATAATTAAAAAAATGAGGGTGGGAAGGGACCTCAGGAGGGCACATCTAGTCCAGCTCCCTGCTAAAAGCAGGACCAGCCCCAACTACATCATCCCAGTCAAGGCTTTGTCTAGCCGGGTCTTCAAACCTCCAAGGATGGAGATGCCACCACCTCTGTGGATAGACGGTTCCAGTGCTTCGACACCCTTCTCGTGAGAAGATTTTTCCTTATATCTAACCTAAATTTCCCTTACTGCAACTTGCTCTGTCATCTGCCCCCACTAAACACATCAGCGAAGGGCAAGCAAAGGCCACATCCACCACTGCAGCTTCCTGTCACTCACCCACTGCCGCTGGCCCTGGTGCTGGAGCTGGGTCCACATTGGCAGGGTTGATGGTAGTTTTATGAAGATTCACAAGTTCTGGATTGTCTGGGCTGGTTTGGACATGGCTGATCCTGTCTCAGGCAGAGGTTGGACTAGATGAGTCCTGGAGGTCCCTTCTAGCCTAGCTTCTCTATGGCTCTATGATTCTTGGCAGCTGTCACAGTAGGAAACCTTGGGTCCCTCTTGGCTGCTGTGAAAAGGTGACTCGATGTGGTCAGCTCAGTGTTAAGATTCATGTGTCATAGCAGGTGCACAACTAGGGAGTAAGAAACATGCCTAGGGAGTGGGGCAGTGGTGGAAGAAGCAGGGAGAGTTTGGCTGGGAAAGGGCAGAAGAGCTGGTGTGTGCCAGCAACTTGCTGGCGTTCCTGAAGTCGTGAGATACAAGTCATGACCCAGGCACAAACGAAGTATTGAGAAGTTTTTGCAGAGGAAATCCTGGTTCCTGGGGCTGACAAAGTGGAGCCAAGGGAAGCAACAACAAGGGGATTTGTGTTTGCTTCCACCCAGGTCCGTTACTGCTCCTGTTGGATTCCCTTCCCGCCCCTCATTAGCAGTGGAAATGGTGTGGACTCAAGGGATCCTCCTCTGCCTGTGTTTTCTGACACCAAGTGTGGCCCAAAGCCTACAAGGTAAAGTTGTTCCATTTAATTCTCTGTTTACTCTCTGCTGTTACTGCACAGATTCCTCCCTGCCCTGGGCCCTGGCCCTGCACTGACACTGCCCCAGATCCCGGCCCCTGCCCTAGCCTCCCATCCCACTCCCAGACAGCTCCCTACACAGCCATGACCCGATTCTGTCTTCCCAGTTGAGGGTGTCCTGCGCACAGGGATCCCATCTGATTTCCACAGAGATCCCAGGATCACTGGGCAGTGACAGCATGGGACCAGGGCCCAGGGCAGATCCATGACCCCGGGCAGTCCCACCTGCCCCTGCCCATGGAACTGGCATCCATTGTAGGGGTGTGTGTGGAGCAGATTCTGGCTCTGCTCCAGGCTCTGGCCCCGCACTAGCATGACCCTGGTATCTTGGCTTCATCTGCCCATCCATTGCACTCCCAGATGCCACTTGCTGGTTCCCATGAGTCCATCCGAGCCGCCCAGCCCAGTGTGGAGCAAAGCCACTTAGGGAGTTATGGTGAGTTATTGCAGAGCAAAAGAGCTGCCGGCCCGGCTGGGCTGGGGTTGTGTGTAGGGGAGTGGTGCAGGTGCTGACCCTGTCCGCAACATCTCACCAAAACTTCCTAAATGCCCTCAGGCCCAAATAATTGCCCTCCCTGGTTTAGACCCTAAGTGACCTAGCAAGTGAACAGAATTGCATCACACAGACTTGCCTCTGACATCACACTGTTCGCCTAATGGCAATGCCTTATGAGACCTCCCAATGTTGGCCAAGCGCTGAGGTCAGACAGGGTCAGGCCAGTAACAGTGGGTTCCTTTCCTCTCACTCACCCTTATCTTGTCCTGCATATTTAGCCTATGCTTTCCCTTCAAGGCAGGAGCTGTCTTTTCCCACATGCGGGCCCTGGGTGTGAAGCAGTAACCCTGGTGGGGTCCACAGAGTGCTAGAGCAAAACACTTCATCATAAATCTGTCTCGGCTTCATTCCCCCAGTTTTAGACATGAGCCTGATGCCTGGTGCTTTTGATGACCAGTACATTGGCTGTACTGAAAAAATGGAAAAAGATGCCCCCAGATTGATGGAGGAAGAGATGAAGAAGAACAGAAACTTGAGTGTGGAGTGGAACAAATCAGAAGAAAAATGGAACAGCATGAAGAAATCTCTTGACAAGAATCTCCCAAGGGACTTTAAGGATGAATATGGAAGAGCAATTATAGCCTATACCAGTACAGCACTTAGTAAGGTTCTGAATAAGGCAGTACGGGAGTCTGCTACCTCTCTAGCTACCTACAACAGCAATTTCCATTTCAAAGCTTTTCATTACTACCTGACAAGAGCTTTACAGCTCCTAAGAAAGAGCTGCGATGTGACGTACAAAACACCAGTGTACAGGGGAATCAGTGACATTAGATGTGAGAAGAAACAATTTGAAATCATGAGGTTTGGATATTTTAGCTCTTCATCTTTTAACAAAATAGTAGCTGAGCATTTTAGGAAAGACACTGGATGCTTGTTCACCATCCACACTTGCTTTGGAGTTGATATCATGCAATACTCCTATTCTAAGGAGCAAGAAGAAGTACTAATCCCCATCCATGAGAAATTCCAGGTGTTCCCAGGACGTGATGGGTCCAACAGCCTTGTCCTCCAAAGCACCAACCAGACCTGCAGCCATTTTAACTGCGCCTGTCTGGGGAGTGAGGACTGGGCTGAGCGTGTGCAGGGGGTCAATGGGGACTATGACATGGGGCCTGTCACGAGGATGGGCAGAGACAATCTGACACTCCTGCTGCCAAGGGGCCCTGTGACAGGATCCAACCCAGAGGTGGGCTTGATGCCTCCTGATGGCCGCGCTGTTCCTGCCCCAATCAGGTTCCTTCAGTACCCACCCTTTGCTCTTTCCTGCCATGCCTTCATTGGGGTTATTTGGTTATGAAAGGGGAGGCTGCCCCAGGGTCTCCGAGAAAGACCTTGCCTTGTTATCTGTTAGTGGGTGTCTCCCAGGCCCCACAAACTCCTATCTTCCTCCGCAGGCATTTGCTGGGAACTGTCCAGCCCATCCATGCTCTAGGGCACCAGTTGTCTTAAGGGTTAAATCTGTCCCTAAAGCCATGCCCATGCCTCACAGATGTTACAGGTTATCACTTACGTGGGGGCACCTTGCCCCCAGTTCTATGTCAGGCCTCCTCAAGCCTTCACACCCTTCTCAGGGCCTCCTTTACACTGGCACTTGCCACCTTCTCTCTAGCTGGGCCTGCTATCCTAAGCCCACTGCACCTGGCCTTGGGTTATGGGCTCCAGCCCCTGTCTTGACAGCTTGTGCTCTGAGCCCCTGGCCCTGGATCCTATCCCTCAACCTGGTTTCTGCCCTTCCCAGGCTTTTGGCCTCAGCCCTCCCTGCTTCAGGCCACCCCTGTTGCTTTTCTCACTCAGGCTTTGGCTTTCTCGGCCTCAGTCTGCCTTTATCTAGAGCCAAGCCCCTGGCATGGCTCAGTACTCCTGGTGCCCCTCCATCGCCCCTGTGCCTGGTGCCCTGGTGCCTGGAAGAGCTCCGAGGCTCATGTGCCCACTGGCATCCTCCGTGGCCTCCAGACCTTCCCCACCAGCTGTATTTGCTCCTCCTGGGTAAACTGGAGCAAACAAACCACAACAAGCAGCTGCTTCACCAAACCTTCCCCCACGACCCACTCAGGATTAATCAGCTCTATGTTCAGCCATGCACCTGTGGCTCTCACCTCCCTTTCTCCAGGGTGTTCAGTGTTTGCCAGCGTCTCTAGGCAGCTCCTCCTGGCTGAGCGCTCTCCCCTGCAGAGCACCGGCTCTCCTCCTCCCCGTCTCCAAGTGCTGACTTGTGAACTCCATAAAGCTCAGCCCCTCTTGGGTCCAGTGACTCTAGCCCAGCACAGCTGTTCCCTGCAAGTTATAATGAACTGCATTCAGCTGCTACTCTAGCTGCTACAGCAGTGCTTTTGCTGCTCGGGCCAGGCTCTGCCCCACCAACCTGTCCTTTGCACCTAGCCCAGCACCAGATGTTTGCAGCCTGTGGGTCTTGTTTCCCTGCAGTCAGTCCATAATGAGCCAACCCTGCACTTGGGGATCTCTCTGTGGCTGCTTCTCCCTCAAAGTAATGGGAGCCCCTGGTCCCAAGAGCCTCAGTGGGGAAGAGGCACTTGGACCTCAACCTGAGGTGATAGTTGCAGAACACAAAACCAACCATGAAAATCTTCTTGGCCTGTTAAGGGCTCTACAGTAACATGGTCCTGACCCCTTCTGATCCTGGGCTCCTGATTCACCTCATCCCTGGACTCTGCTTGGCCTTTCTAACTCTGGTTTTTACCCAGATCCAGTGACCATGATCCCCAATTGGTCCCCAGACCTGGCCGCCCATGTCCTGGCACAGATAAATTTAGAGGGGGACAAGAAAGTCCCTCTAGGCAGGTTCTTCCAGAATGGCCCACTGGGAGCAAGAGAAAAAGATGCCAGCCATGGACAGGAGGTTGGTTTAGATGTAACCCTAAATGGAGTGACCAGACTGATGTTGACAACCCTGGCTGGGCGACTACTATTCATTGATATCCTCTGCTTCCTTTTCAGATGAGAGGAAAGATAGCTGTGAAAACAACACTGGTAGGAATGACTTTTTTTGTCTTGATACAAAAAGGGCTTTCCCTCTTACACAAGGCTGAGACCACCCCGACCAGGCAAAGCCATCATGTGCAGCAAAACAAGTGGGGTTATGTGGTTGTTGTGTTGAGGGAGCCAGGGATTCTTGTGTTATTCACCACTTTACCCCAGCAAAGTACAGGGTGGAGTTAGGAGTTACCCGCTGTAGACATTTGAGATGGTTGCTAGTCAGGGATGGATGCTAAAGGGAGCCCTACATACGTTATTAATGGGACGACCAGAGGGACAAGCAGCCTGGGGAAGGACAGACACAAGTGAAATGCTGGCACCAAGCAATGAGTGACCCTGATCAAACCCGAGTCGGTGTCTCCTGGATTTCAGTTCCCTTTCAGACAGAAACATGTCCCCTGGGATCTGGGATGGATTTGTTTGCTCACTGTCAGGGGCAATTGTCAGTATGAAATGATTTCCAAAAACTACCTGACATGCTTCTCTCTGGTCCACAGTGAGCCAAGGCACCACCTTCCACCTCCAGATGCGCCCCTCGCTGTTTGGAGGATCCATTCTCCTGGTCAATGCTGCTGCTCTCAAGCTGTTTGCTGCTTCCTAAGTGTCCAGACCCTTCCCTTTTTCTGCTTAAAGCAAGTCCTGCTGAGAGCATTCATTCAGCACGTGCCCCCTCTGCTGTCATCTCAGCGCTCCACGGGGATGTGGGGGGAGTGTGACTGATCCCTGCTTGCACCAGCTTTGATTGTGTGCTGCTCTTAATGTCACCGCAATGAGAAGCTTGCATGCTTTAGGTGGGACCTGCCCTACAAGGCAAAAGCAAGGCCATGCGGAAGCTAAATTAATCACTTGTTATAATCCCATATGTAATTTGATAATCCCATTAAAAGACTGTGAAGCTGTGAAATCCTTCTGAGCCTTCTGATTCATACCGCGATGTAACTGCCTGTGGTCTGGTGAACCACAATATTGCCGTTGCAGATCTCTCAGTCACATTTGTGTCAAGTTCTCCACAAAAAAGAGATGTCTAATGACCAGCTGTGTAGGCCATACGTGCATTGTGGGTCGTGTGGAGCTGGAGCCACAGGTAACATAGGCCATGTGATGACATGACTTGAGTTTGACCTAGGTAGCACTGATGTCAGCTGAACACGTGCCATAGACAGTGATACAGTGCACTAACATAATAGAAGGAAACAGAAAGGGATTGGTATAGCTCCAAACCATAACCAAATATGAATAACCCTGTGTTAAGTCTATAATTGTGGTTAAATTGTATGACATTAGACTCCTTCAAAGCTTAGCAAAAAAGAGGATCCAAATCACCAAGAGTCCCCAAGGGAACAGAGAAGCCTGGCCACTGGCACCATTTTCCCTTGAACCCAAGACTGTATCAGTGCCGTCTTTATTACAACTAATAAATCTTAGCTGTTGTGTATGTGAGTTGGGACTGGAATAGCCTCCATGGTCACCAGTCTCACTCTCAACCCCAATTCAAACTTGGAGCAATGGCTCTGTATATTCAAATGGCACCTGCTGGTCTAGGCACCCACCCCCACATTCCCGCTGTCTGCAGTGGACCTGCAGGGGCTCTAACCTAGAGTGAGGTGGAGCCATAGAGTCATACAGTGATGGAAAAGTGGGGCTGGGAGGGGTCTCTAGAGGGCTCATCTAGTCTAACTTCCTGCCTGAAGCATGATTATCTTTATCCAAGACATCCTGTACAACCCATAATCCAACCTCTCAGCCAAACCATGCAGTCAGTCCTGACACATAAGGAAGTTGCTGGACATAAGGAAGAACTTCTTTACTGTCCAGATCCCCAAGGTCTGGAATAACCTGCCACTGGATGTGATTCAAGCACCCACTTCGGATGCCTTCTAGCTATCAAGGAGGAATTTCTCTCTTTGGCTCTCACTTGCAGTGAATCAGTTAGGAAGGACAAAGCAGAATGAGAATTTAGGCTGGGGACAAAAATTAAAGACAACAAAAAGTCTTTCTTCAGGTATATAGGGAGCAAAAGGAAGGCACAGGGTAGCAAAGGACCCTTACAGGACAAACTAGGGCATTGGTGACAGAGAGGGGGCACAAAGCTGAGCTCTTCAATGAGTTCTTTGCATCTGCATTCCTAGACACAGACCAAGACAAATCTGCCAATTGGACCATAGATAGACACAGGAGGGACACCGGCCCAATGATTTTTAGAGCAGACTTAGTGAAGGGGCACTTGGAGGGGCTGGATGTGTTCAAATCAGTGGGCCCGGATAATCTTCATCCAAGGGTGCTGAAGGAATTGGCTGGTGTCATAGCAGAGCCACTGGCATGGCTGTTTGAGCACTCATGGTGCTCCGGTTGGGTCACAGAGGGCTGGAAAAGGTCCAATGTAGTCCCTATTTTCAAGAAGGGGAGGACAAAGGATCCGGGTAACTACAGGCCAGTTAGTGCCACCTCTATCCTTGGGAAAACTTTTGAAAAAATATTAAAGATCACATTTGTGGGTTTCCAAGGGAGGTTGTTCTCTCCCCTACCCTGGGGGTCTTCAAGAGGAGACTGGACAAGCACTTGGCTGGGGTCGTCTGACCCCAGCACTCTTTCCTGCCCAGGCATGGTGTCGGACTCAATCTATTGAGGTCCCTTCCAACCCTAGCATCTATGGATCACCCGGCCACCACATGTGGTGGGCCAGGAGGGTGTGCTCCAATGTTGAGCCACCCACCTCGCTGTGCCCAACCCAGTCTGCAAGAGCAGTTTCCTGTGATCTGGGATGCAGATTGGGAGGCCCCCTGATGCCCCAGGAGGGGTGTGGGGCTCTGCTGATTCCTCCCAGGGGTGGGGGTGGGCTCCCAATCTGCCTGCTGGATCACAGGAGGATGCTTCTACCACCTGGAATGGGCGGCAGCACACATCTTCCTGGTGCTGGGTTTGGGCTGCGCCCAGCACTGGGCCCAGGTGGCAGCAGCAGCCTCCTGTGATCTGGTAGGCAGATTGGGGGCCTGCACTCCCAGGAGGGCTGCAGGGCTCTGCCAGACCCCTCCTGGGGGTGTGGGTGGGCCCCCAATATGCCTGCCAGTTGCTGCTGCCCCCTGGGACTGGTGCTGGGCACAGCCCGCACCCAGCGCTGGGAAGTTGGGAAAGGTGATAAATAAGAAGGGAGAACTGAATAAGATAAGATAACCCATAGAAGGAATAATGTGGCTAAAACAGACTGTACCCAAGGGGGGAATGCCTATTACCCAGACACTAATGAGGGGTGGCAGGCCAAACCCAGACACAGTATCGAGTGGACCGAGGCCCAAACCAACAACAGGAAAATGAGCCCAAGGTGGAGGGCCAAAGAGAAGTATGGTGAATCTGACTGTAGGTGAAATGCCAGAGAAAGTTAAACCCGATCAGAAGAGGAGCCCTGGGGAAAAGCTACTCACCGCCACAGATGAAAGGAGAACACAACCTCAACAGGAGTTACAGAAACAAGGTGAAGAGTTGGAGGTGTTCACGGGGAGAAAAGGCAGGGGCAGCCTGTTGAAGGCAACCCGGGGTGACATTGCCAAAGCATAACCAAGAAGAGAGGCCCCAGAGAAGAAGCAGATAACCCAGAAGTGGAGAATGAGGACCCCAGATGGGAAAGGACAATATCCCTGGCTGCCAAAAGACAAGAGTGAGAGATAGGATAAAGACCCAGAAAGAGGCCTCGGATCTACATAAGCAACCTCCCTTGTTCCGCTAAGTGGTGGACAGTTAGAAGACTGTTTGAAGATGAGGTGTAGGGAGTGACTTATGTGAAAGTATATACGGGATTTGGAGGAAGACCTATGGGCCGTGGCTAAGTTGAGTTTGTGAACCAAGACTATGCCCAAGAAGCCCTGAAAAGTCGATGGACACTGGGGGGAAGCTGCCTGGACATGAAGGAAAGTCTAGGGAAGTGGCAAACCCCATGAAACCCATGAGAAGTGAAGGCGCTAGTGTGCCAGACCATTTGGTATAGCCAGAAGAGAGGGCAGAGGAAGCTCACAATGCCAGATGAAGGGGTTTGGTGGATCCAGGCGGAAGAGGATTCCCTGAACTCCTGACCTAAGACAAGAAGTAACAAGATAGAAGAAACCTTGACTGATCCTGGGCAAGGCTTAAATAGGCATTTTACTGAGGCTCGTTAATATGGGCAGAGACTACCTGTGGTGGGGTAGCTCCTAGTAAATGCCATGTGGTACCTCCTTGGGGAAAAGGTGAGCAGGAGGCACCTTAAAACCTCCCCGCCCACGACTTGTGGTTTATCGTTGAAGCTGAGAGAAGCCCAGGAGCAAGGAACCATGGATGGAAAGAGTGAAGACCCACTTGGTGAGTTAGGGTGTGTGTGTGTAGCAGGGCACTAAGATGCTCCTGCTCCTTCAGGCTGAAGAAGCCTGGCCAGGGAGCTCGGCAGGCTGAGTAGAGCTCCCCAGCGGTAGGTTGCTAGTGTAACAGCCTAAGGGAGCCATGGGCTACACCTGCTGACACCACCTGACAAGCAGGAGGCAGGGGTCTGGCATATAGAAGCCCAGGCTGTAGCTAGCAGACATACTCTGTCTCTGGGAACTGGCAGGGAAGGAGCTCCTGCCTCTGAAGATACTTGAGACGTGGTGCTGCCTGCCTAGCTCTCCTTGCTACTGCCTGCTCTGCTATCTAGGTTCTACCTGCCTACAGGGAGTCCCCCACGTACCTAGAATAGGGGCATGCTACTCTGACTACAAGTCTGTCCCCTTAAAGAGGCATAGCACTGCTGTTATAGCTAGTATTTTAGTTATAGCCTAGGGGCTTGTGTTTGTGTTCTTGTTTTGCCAGGAGGATCGGGATGAACCTAGAAGGGGAAGTTTGGAGGACTAATTAGTGCATGGAGAGAGAGGGCATAAGAGTTGGTAGAGCCCAGTGTCAGGCGCAGTGAGCCCAGAGCACCAGAGGGATGAAGCCAGTGGGGTGCAGTGAGCCCAGAGCTCCAGAGGAACACAGCTAAGGGGGAGCAGAACCAGGTGCCCAGGAGAGAGGCACTGAGGCAGGCATCTGAAAAAAGGCACAGAAAGCCAGTCACCAGAGAACCCAAAGGCTGCATGTTGCAGAGAGATGGGAGCCACAGGCTTCAATGCCAGGGGTGTACAGAGTTGACGACAATAATAACAGCTGCAAGGCCTGGGACATGTGAAGGGTGGGTTGTAGCATGTATGTACCTCCCAGTGTAGGTGGGCACATGAAGGGCAGCCTCCGGGTAATAAACAACTTAATTATTTACTAACAAGGTGTGGCAGGAGAGATAGGGGGTGAACTGGCTAAGACAGCTGAGTAGGCCTACGCAGAGGTTAGCCTCAGGATGGCCCCCTGTCACACCTGAGTGCACTCCAGGAAGGGGGTCAGCCAGATGTGAGGCACCCCCAGGGAGGCACTTAGAGCATGGATGGTGGTCGGGCACAGTGAGGCGGGGCCTCAACACAGGAGCATCCCCTACTGACCGACCACACGTGGTGGCAGGGTGACTCAGATTCATAGATGTTAGAGTTGGAAGGGACCTCAATAGATCATTGAGTTCGACCCCCTGCCCTGGGCAGGAAAGAGTGCTGGGGTCAGACGACCCCAGCCAAGTGCTTGTCCAGTCTCCTCTTGAAGACCCCCAGGGCAGGGGAAAGCACCACCTCCCTTGGAAACCCATTCCAGATTCTGGCAACCCTTCCTGTGAAGTTCTTTCTAACGTCCAACCTGAATCTGCTCTCCATTAATGTGTGGCCATTGTTCCTAGTTACTTCAGGCGGTGCCCTGGTAAATAGAGTATCTCCTATGCTTTGCTGCCCTCCCCTGATGAAAGTACAGGCAGCCACAAAATCACCCCTCAGCCTTGTTTTGCAAAGGCTGAAGAGATCCAGGTCCCTCAGTCTCTCCTTGTAGGGCCTTACCTGCAGGCCTCTGACCAGATGAGTAACCCTCCTCTGAACCCTCCCATGATTTTCCACATCAGTCTTGAAGTGCAGCGCACAAAACTGGATGCAGTACTCCAACTGTGGTCTGACCAGTGCCACATAGAGGGGAAGCATCACCTCCCTGGACCTGTTTGTCATGTGTCTGCTAATGAAAGATAAAGTGCGGTTAGCTTTACTGATCATTTAATCACACTGATGACTCATGTTCATCTGGAGGCAACTACATCTCCAAGATCCTTTTCCACTCCTGTGTGATGGGATTCAACAACCTGCTTTCTTGAAGCCATCATTTGGGGAAGGGAATAGAGTCACTGAAAACCCTGAGATGTCCATGGAACTATCCCCATTTGATTTAACATTTGGACATAAGCCAAGAGGCTTCCTACAAGAAGTGAGGGAGCAATGGGAAAGTACAGGAGGGCAGGAAGTCAGAACTCAGTGACATAGGCAGAAGATGGTAGGCTCAGGCAAGCCAGGCAGGTAGCTCAGGAGAACTTGGCAGAGGCTCAGCAAAGGCAAAAACAGGCATACAAAAAATGAGCACATGTCAGGGAATTATACAGTGGACACCCTGAATGGAAGTGGCTTTCAGGGACATCAAAAGAGCTCTGTGCAGTGATGTGGTAGTCTTAACACCCTATTTTTCCAACATTTTTATCCTGCAGATAGATGTGTCAGAGATCGTCATAGGAGCTGTGTTATACCAAGAACATGAGGGCACAGAGTAACCAACCGCCTTTGCCAGCAAAAAGCTATACACAGCTGAGAAAAGATACTCCACTATTGAAAAGGAGTGTTTGGCGATAAAATGGGTGGTCAGTTATTTCTGCTATTATTTGATGGGGAGAGAGTTTAAGTTAGTAACTGATCATGCTCCCCTGCAGTGGTAAAATAAGACGAAGAATGATAATGCACGAATGACACAATGGGCTTTGTCCTTACAGCCCTTTAAATTCTCTGTTAGTTACAGGCCTGGAGTAACCAACAAGGTTGCAGACTTCTTGTCCAGACCTAACAAAACAGATGACAATAGCAGATCCACCAAGGACAGATCTGTCAATCAAGGTCACTGATGACAAAGACTGAGACCCTCCTCTGCCACAAGGCAACCTAAGTAGGGGGATGTGTAGCAGGGGCACCACCATGAATAAAAACTTACCAGAGGAAGGGGAGCCTGGAGAGGCATGGAGTCAGTGGGATGCCACTGGAGACCGGAAACCTATTAGGAATGGGGCGATGGTGAAAAAATAAAAGGCTGCACTGAAGATCAAAGGAAAGAAACCACAGTGAGTCAGGGAAGAGCTGGGACCAGGGTTGGGGCCGGGACTGGCATGGACCCGCTTTATGGCAGTGTACTGACGCCAATTTGCCAGCTGGACCCCTGAAGAGGGAATAAAACCCCCACCAGACCAAGATCTGGGAGGACCAGAAATGAGTCCTCCAGAAGGCCCAGAGGGGCCTGAAGCTGGCTGCAGCCCCACAAGGGCATATGGTAGGAGCTCCCAAGAGCGGGCATGCCAGGATAATATAAACCCAACAGGACTGAGGTATTTACCTGGGACAGAGCACTGGATCCCAGATACAGCCAGCAGGGAATGGGAGAGAGGAGAGAAAGGGCAAAGGAACCTGGGGCTGCTGTGGACCAGAACCAGAGAGAGAAAGGAGTATACCAGCGAGCAAGGTAACCCAGCACAGGTAGAAGTACAAGCCAGTTAACATACAGCCCAAACCAGAAGGGTACACTGTCCAAACCGGACTTTTCAAACCTAAAAGAAAGCAAGCAACCCCCCGCCCCCCCTGCCTTTACCGTGACGAGTGGACTCTGTCTTAGTCGTGGTCTGGAATTAACATCTGTGGTTGGCGTAAGGCAGGGTTATGGGAGGTGGAGCCCCAAAATGGGAAGCCAGACAGGAATATTGAAGGAGGGCACCAAGGAAGGCAGGACTTAAAATCACCCTCCCAATAATAAAATTATACCAACAAGACGTGGCAGGAGAGAACACCAAGGGACCATCCAGGATATCTGATAGGATGACAAGCTGTCCACCAGAAAGGACATGGCAACTTCCTGGAGAAGACCAAAGTCTACTAGATGCTAGAAATGGCCAAGGCACTGCAATACAGCTACTACGAGACACAAAAAGCATTCTGTAAAGTTAGATGTAAAAGACCAAAGGAAGTGTAGGTCCATTCCTGATTGGGGAAAGGAAACTAAAATTGCACAATATGGAGAAGGCAAAGTGTTTAATGACTTATTTCAGTCTGCATAAAATGTGTGCTAGAGGTCTCAAGGAACTGAGCTTACACTTAGGAAATCTGCAGATGATGCCAAGCGATGTAGGACAGCAGATGATCTGGAAGATAGGTTGAGGATTCTCAATGACCTTGACCCATTGGAAAATGGTCTTAAATTAATGAAAGAATAATATAGTAGTTACAGGAGTGGAGCACAAGCTAAATGTGAGTCATCCCTGTAATCTTGTTACAAAAACTGAAAAAGAGCAAGAGCATATGGGTCTGTGTTAATATGCATGTTGTATGCAAAGTAGTGGAGCTGTTTTTCAATTATGTTCAGCATTGAGGAGGCCTTAGCTGGAGAACTGGCCAATTTGGGGCATCATGCTTCATGAGAAACAGGTGAATTGGAAAGAGTCCAGAGAAGAGCAACAACAATGGGGAAGGGTCTAATATTTTCCTAGACGGGAAAAGTTGGAAGACCTGGATTCTTTTACCTGGAGAAAAAGGAGGGGGTGTTATAAGTCTTCAAAAAGCATTGTTACTTATAAAGAGAATTAACAGTTTTCTGCAATTATAGCGGTAGAGTAATGGGCTTAAATTCCGACACGGGGAATTTAAGATGGATATTAGGGAAAGCTTCCTAACTCTCAGGTGGTGAAGTCATAAACCAGATTACTGAATAAGATTGACAAAGGCTCCACATCAGTAAGGACAGGTAGTGTTTAAGTGCCAATCAGACAATCATTTGTCTGTGATGTGTTAGTAGAGATGATCCTGCCTTGAGCAGGAGATTTGGACTAATAACCTCCTGAGGTCCCGTCCAGCCCTGGTTTTCTATCAGTCAATGTTTGCCTGGAAAATCCAGGCCTAAATGAAACCCTGACTGGTCTCTTCTTGGGTAGCTTTGACTAGCCACAAGGACTGTTTCTCATGACAAGCACAGCCCCATCTTCAGTGCCAAGGATGCTGCCAGTGCTTTCTAGACTGAGCCCCTAAGAAGTTACTTCATGGAGAAAAGGACCTGGAAAGCAACCAGGGAGCTCTGTGTGCCAAACAGTGTACTAGCAGGAGGGAGAGCCTGCCCTGATGAGCATGTTCAGGGTTTTCCTCAATGAATAGTGTCCCGTGGAGCTGTCCCAGCAATCTTTGTAGCAGCCTAGGCTAACTTCAGTATTGCAACTCAAAATCAATCCTTCCTGTGCAGTCATGCAATGTCCCATGGGACTTGCCCTGTGCTGGGGGAAGGGGAAGGATGGCATGCTGTCAGAGAGCAGTGAGGACATGGTTGTCAGAGATGTGCTGTGCAGCAAGAGAGATCAATCCTAGGGGCTGATTCGGAGCTTTCCTAGTGCAGTGATTTCCTGAGAGAGGTTAGAGCTAAAGATATGAATGCACAACACTGACATCTTCTTTCCATATTCCTTCTGCATCGCTTCACATCAGGTCCGTTTACAAGTGAAAACAAGCTGTTCCAGGCAGGCCTGGAAACTAGCAGGGATATGAAAAGCTTGTCTGGGCTCTTTCTTCCTCTTCCATCCATCCCCAAGAATAACAATTCTCTACACTGCCCTTAACTGCTAGTTTGTGGAAAATACAAGAAGAGAGAAGAGATTGCAGTTTGCTGTTTTTGCACTAATATTGCCTTTCCAGGGGCTTCTAGGAGTAGAAGTGCACTTTCATCCAGCAGATAAAAAGGGCAGAACTCACAGCCAGCCTGTGGTTGACTCCAATGGGACTATTCACAAACATGAGTTAGGTGTGTGAGTAGGACCTTGCTGAATCAGAGCCTAAGAAAGAAGGTATAGAAACCTGCATTGCCTGCTTCCTAGAAAAGTACTCTTAATATTAGACTGCGGGGTAGACCTTCTCCAGCCCTCCCCTTGAAGCCAATTTTGGTCCTGGTATGTCCAGTCCCCTGGACAGACCTATTAGGGCCACACATGCAAACTTAAAGACTTTGCTGCAGAGCTCATTAGGCAGCTCCACAGTAAATGCCCCGCGTTGTTGCACCCACTTTGGCAAAGGAGATTAAATTTGTTTGGCACAATTTGTTCTTAGCAAATGCATGCTGGTGGCTTGTGATCTGCCTGTCCTTTTCCAGGTGCTTGCAAATGGATTTCTGTAGACAATGCTCCAGCAACTTCCCAAGTATTGAACTTAGGCTAATTGATCTATCATTTCTTAGATTCCCATTTCTTTCCTTTTTTTAAAGAAGGGCACTATACTGGCCCTCTTCCAGTCCTCTGCTACCTTGCCTGTCTCCCATGACTTGGAGATCTTGGGCAATAATATCTACTAGGATCCCCTCGGCCAGTGCCTTCATTACTCTGGGATGAACTCCATTCTCTACTGACCTGAATTCATTCAAGCTGAACACAAGCTGTCTGCCAGTCATGTTGTGATCTCAACCCTCAGATTCTCGCCTTCCTTGTCTGAACAGTTCTTAATCGCCGTCTGCTTGCAGCTTATTCTGTTTGGATGAAGACTGAGGCAAAGCAGTGTTTAGTAGCTCTGCCTCCCAGCATCTTCTGTGAAGAGCTCACCCTGGCTATCTAGCAGTGAACCCACAGCTTCCTTGGTTGTCATTTCCTGCCCACCATGAACTGAACCTCTCCTTGTTGTCCTTGACTTCAGTTCCCAGCTGTAGCTCATTCATACCCTTTGCTTCCCTGATTTTGCCCCTCTCAGTTCTTGCTATTTCTTGGGATGCTTCTCTGGCCTGCCTGTCCTTGCATTGTGTGCATGGTTTTCTTTTGATTTGAGGCACCGAGAAGCTCCTTGTGCACTTCTTTTGGTCTCTTGCCACTCTTCCTGTGCTCCCTTCATCAGCATAGTTTCTTGTTGAGTTTTCAAGACTTTGCCCTTTAGAAACTGTCACGTTATCTTTCACCTGTCCTTCCATGGCACCATACCTACCATGTCCTTGAGTAGATTTAAATCCCCGCTTTGAAATCCAGGGTCTTACTAGCGCTGACCTCATGCTTTCCCTGTCTCAGAATAACCAAGTCTATCATACCACGATCGCTTGCTCTCTTCTGTTTCATCGGATCTCTCTGTCTAACTTCTCTGTCTCTACTATCCTGCGTCATTATGCTATCTGGATAGGATTATAATCTTTGTCCTAAACCCAAGCATTTATTTATGGCTGTTGGAGCCATTTGAAAAATAAAAAAATCTTGTTATGGATTCAGAACTTGATGCTTCAACATTTTGCATGAAATTAAAGAAGAAAGATCAAAATAGATTTCAAAGGCTGAACTCTTCAGAAACAAATGACTTCTGAAAAATCTCATTATATGGAAAGCCTGATAGAAACCAGTCACAACCCATCCCAGAGCAGTCTGAAGTGAACATGAAAGCTGCCACCCTCCACCCCTCTACTCCATACCTCTTCTGCTGCATATGCTCCCCAGATGGAGGTGTCCTGTGCTCAACCTTTCCAGTGAAAGGGAAACCATTCAGATGTAAACCCTGGGCCAGATCCATGGTGATGCAGCTGCTGCTTGTGACATCTCACTGGCACCAGGTAGATTTAGGCAAGAACAGCTTTGATGACATAGGACCACCCTAGTACCCAGTGCTCTGAAACTTCAGTCCAGATCCACGGATAAACTGAAAATGGACTTCAATACACAAAGAAGCAAAATCATTCATTGCAAAATCCCTTTTCCAGGTGACTTGCCAAAACAGGACAGATGATGTGATCAAGAGAGTCACGGCCGAGCACAACATGGACCCGAAGGAATCACACAATTACCAACTCATGCAGCTCATCTCAGAGACCAAAGGAAAGAAAGCACAACTTTTTGCTGATTAAAATAGCCTGCTTGTGTTTGCAGAAGAACATGAATATGAATCCATTTTAGAAAGAGTGGGTTGTTTTCATCTCAAAGCCAGGCTGAATAGACCTCCCTCTTGGCTACCTGATAGGATTCAGCACACCTCTACTCCCCTTTGGGATGACATGGGTGCAGGTGGGGAAGACTTGCAATGGGAGATCCAGCACTGACATGTGTCCAGCTGTCTGAAGTCAGGGCCAAATGAAAAAGAAGAGAGAGCTGGGAGCATCACCCGTACACTGACTGGTGCCCAGAAAGCCACAGGGACGACACAGGCCAGATCCACTCCCTGAAATCCATCCTGCTTCGAAACTCGACGCCCTCTGCACCAGGACTTTGGGATGACTTGTGTCATCTCAGCATCGCAGCATTCATTGTGGTGCAGCACAGTACAGCCTCCCTCTTCTCCACTTAGTTTAGTATTGGCGGAAGGTTGCAGTCAACTAATGAACTCTGCCGAAGGTTAGTACTTGTAAATCCGAACACTATACTATGGCAGAGTTATGTAGTGTGCAGCAATGCAGGTGTAGATGCTGATGGGGCTGGCTGGGGCACACAGGTGCTTCAGCGAGGGGGCTACGTGCTGCCTAACCCTGCACTGGAGCACCCTCATGCCTGAGCCAGCCCTTCTGCAGCACAATAAGCTGGGTTGGAGCAGCCCCGGGCTCACACGCTGACCCCCAGGTCTCCTGCCAGGCTGGGGCTGCTCTGACCTGGCTGTGGCGTCACCAAGGCCGAGTAAAGTGGGAGGATGATGTCCCTGGTTTTGCTTGAAATGCATTGGTAGATGCATGCCAGCGTTTGGCTTGCTTTGCCAGCTACAGCACCACACTGGTGACTCGTATTCTTGTTCCGTTAGTCCACAACTGAGGACAAGTGGTGGATATTATCCAGCTGAAACCCCAGAGAAGAGTTTGGGAGGTGGATTGTACTTTGACTACTAAAATGTCAATGTTGATTCTCCTAAGAATCAAGCGCATGAGGTGGCCCCGAATACTTTACATCTCTGTCTTGGTGTGAATCAGAGCAGCAGAGATTTTACATAGAAATTGTCATCCGGAGTGAAAACACATCCAGTAATAAATCTACACAGCTCTTCCACATCCTTACCAGGATAGTTTTGCATACGCTGCTTTTGTTGTTCTCCACTCTGCTCCGGATGAGGCAGGTGTCTCTGTTTTGCTGTTCGCAAGATGTACATGGAGTGGATGTCACAGGGCACTTATCGATCTTCAGATCAGAGGTTGAGGAAGGAGGAGGCGATGAAGGTGCATCCATGGAAGGTACAGATGAACAAAATGATGAGGTAAATAATGAAAAATAAATTAAAGGAAAAAGTCAGAAACATGACATTGATACCACAGAGTCACAGACAGAGTCCTAGAGAAGCAGGACTGGAAGGACCCTCCAGAGGCCCTCTAATCCAACCCCTGCCTGAGGCACGATCATCTCTATCCAAACCATCCCATGCATCCCATCCATGCATCTCAGCTCTACATAAGAATACTCTCCGCCCTGACACAACATAGACCTCACACCCTCACCTGCCACAGGTCAAGCAGGGGAACCACAGCAGCCAATGTCCTGCATCTATAAACCTCCAGAGGTCCTAAGAAGAGGGCCCCTTGCTTCAGTCCATACCAATCTGACCACGGGGTAAAATCCCTTCCAGACCCCAAATATGGTGATCGGTCTGACCCTGAGTTGAGGGTCAAGACCCTCTAGTCAGGGACCTCCAGCTTTGCTCCCAGCAGGAGCACCGGCACACCCCAGTCGAAGCCCCAACCTTGGCTACAGCCAGCACCCAATGCCTTGGGGAAGGCTGAAAAAAACCTTGACACGTATACCTGAAAATGGAAGGAGGGATGGGGGCAACCAAAACTTCAATGCGCTTAAACAGGTGAATGCTCTTATTTTGACTTAAAAGTGCTACTTTCAGTTTAGTTTTAGTTCTTTGCAAACAGATGGAAGCTGAATGTGACAGGCCACTCCTAAACTCAACTAAGTGTCTGCAAAAGGCTCTGCAGCTATTGAACTGAAGTGGGTCAATGAAACTGGGATAGGTTTATAATATGTTGACAAGGCCTCTGGTGGGTTTTCCCTTCTCTGATCTGATCCTCCTTTGCTTGACTTCTTCTCTACATGTTTTCTTCTTTTTCTTTCTGTATTGATTGATGCCCCCTGGAGGCAGCTGTTGTCTGACATTCGCTGGTCTGGTGTGGCACTGTGATGGACTATGGGTTTTGTTACAGTTTGTCTGTTTTAAATGTGCTCATGTTGTTATAAGGTGTGTCTACGTGTGCCTAGTTACTGTGCAGTAACCTCAATTACTGCATAGTATGGGCACATGTCTGCACATGCATGCCCGGACAGCACAGTAAAAATGGTGCATTATTTCCCCTTATACTAGCTGCATGTATAAACACATAGCTTTATGGGCAATGTGGGTGTAAATTTGATACTTGCACGAGCATAGAAAGAGGGGGTCGGCCAAGGCCGCCCATAGCCGGTGCCCTGGGCCCGGCTGGCAGATGCATAGCTGCCCTGGGGCCTGGGCAGGGGGGCCAGCAGGATCAGCACCATGGTCAGCACCAGTGCGGGCTGCTGGGCACCAGGGGCAGAGGCAGAGGCAAGGGTGGTGTGGGGAAGCAGGGCTGTCATGGGGGGAGCTGCCATATGTTGTCCCTGTGTTGAGCATGTGGCTCTCAGGCAGGGGAGGCATCGGACAGGGCTGTGAGGGTGCGGATGAGCCCTTAGGATGGCCGTCACATGCTGGCTGCTGCCTCTGGCCTCAGAATGGCTGCCAGGTGCTCCTAATCAGGTGGCTGGACTTACTGCACAGTAAATTTAACCGGGCATAAATACACATGTAGACGTGCCCATAAAGCTATGTGTTTATACATGCAGCTAGTATAAGGGGAAAGAATGGGCTAAAGAAACAGTGAAGACAGGCCTATAAATCAAATAAATACCACAGGCAGGCAAAGACTAACAGGCTACAACCAACAACCCTGCAAATAAATACCGTGGACTTCTAGCATCCTGCCCCTAGATAAGCATGACTATGGGCAGGGGCAGGTGAACAAGTGCGTGTCTGCTTGTGAAGGGGTGGGGGAGGTCTGAAGACAGACACTGGCCAGGCAGCTGTGGACGTCAAAGGGAATGGCGGGGTAACTTTGGGGAACTTGGGGCTGTGCAGATTGGATTGGGGACAGAAGGATTGCTTAATATTTTGGACATATAGCCCTGCAGCCCAGCATCATTGCCTAGTAAGTAGTGTAGAGTTACCTGGGGAAAAAAAAAATCAGAAGTAAAATTACTGTTTAAGTTACACTGATGTAGGTGTTGTGTGTTCACTTCTATGCCAGGCTGGGTGTTTTCTCAATGAAACAGGCTAGTACCAACATCCCCACCTGTGATGACGTAGTGCAATTGTAGCAGGGTGGGGTCCCTAGGGGTGGCTGTGTTACCCCTAGGCTCCTTACCTGTGCCAGTCTTGCCCTACAAGCACCCTCTATCTTGCCCACCACGTCTTGTTGGTATGGTTAATACAGGGAGGCTGCCCTCGGTCTTTAGGTTTGGACATGGTCTGGCTAGATCCTATTAAACCCTGTTGTTCGTAGACCCCTTGGAGTCCCACACTACGGTGGATTGTTCCTGAGTCTCTCAGCCTTATGGGCTATATGCATGGCTCCAACCACCCCTTTACCATGTCCCAAGCCTTGCAGATGGCATTGACATTGTCCTGTCTAGGCCTTGCGGTGATTTGCCCCCCTTGTCCTTTCTGGGCTCTCTGCAGCCCTGTCTCTGTGCCTCACTGGCACCTCAGCTCTCCGCAGCCCAAATACTGCACCCAGGCTGGCACTGGGGTCCCCACTCTGTAGTGGGCCCCCAATGAGGACTCCTATTTCCCCAAATAGCCTCACCCACATCACGGGTGTTGTCAGGCAGCAAACGAACAACAGCAATCAAACATGACCCCTGGGCTATAACATAACTCAATGCTCAAGGCATGCTCTGCCCCTTTCAAAGAGTAAAACTCCCTCTCTGAGGCTCGGTGCCTAGTAGGCAAGGATACCGCATGGGCTCCTGGTGTCCCCTTTGTTCAAGGGTAGTGGATCTGCTGGCTACAACACCTCTGGGCCCTTCCTTCCTGGAAGCCCCTTCCCCTTCGGCTGCTGGTAGGGAAATAGCTGCCTGGTCCCAGCCCTAGGTTTTATATGGGTCCAGGGCCCTGCCTCCTCCAGCCAGCTGACCACGTGCAGGTGCGGCCAATTCCCTCGTTAACCGGTTGTCAAGGCAACCTGCACCTGGGTTCTTATCTGGCTCTTTGTGCTCTCTCCCTGGGCAATCTCTGCTCTAAGAGGAGCAGGCACCTTAGTGCCCTGCGACAGTGATAGTATGGCCTGTGCAAAGTGCCCAGTATTTGCTTCGGATTTGGAATTGGCCGATTTGGAGGGACAACGATTCGATTCAGAGATTCAAATCACTGTCACAATTTGATTCAGCTGAACTGGATCTGAAGGTCTGGCGCCGCTTCGGAGATTCGGCCATAGACTAAACAGGCAGCAGTTATCACCATGCCAGACACAACTGCCTGCAGCTGGTAAATCTGTTGTGGTGGGTGGAGGTGGGAGGGAAGGGGCATGGGGGATACCATCTGCGAGGGAGGGATTGGGGCTGGGGCTGGGGCTGGGACAAGCAGACACAAGTTACATAAGACACTATGTTTTGAAACATCTTTATCTGACACCACATGCAATGAGGGGTCAGATTTTCACCCAATGGGCCATTTTTAAACTGTTTGCAGCTGTGCACTTGTGTTTGGTCACAGCTCTGAACAGCTTGCTGGGGGACAGAAGTAAACAACGGATGTGGAAATTCAGTTTTTGCTTATAATACAGTTATCGGCAATTCCTCATACCCTTTTCATATTGAATACTTTCAGCAAAGCATTTTAGACCATACCCTTTCCTGAGACAGGTCCTCAGGCAGGTCTCTGAGCTTGTCCCTGGGTAGGTCCCTGGGCTGGTCTGTGGGCTGATCCCCGGGCATGTCCCCAAGCTGGTCTCCAGGCTGGTCTCCGGATGGGTCTCCGGGCTGGTCCCCAGGTGGGTCTCCAGGCTGGTCCCCGGGTGGGTCTCCGGGCTGGTCCCTGGGTAGTTCTCCAGGCTTGTCTAGATACACCAATTTATTTGGAACGAAATGAGGTGAGTGAAAATGGCTGTACCAGCCTTAGTTATGTGTGGCTATTTAATGAAAATAAGCCACGTACATGACATTTTATAACGGTTGTTCACAAAAATCACCTCTCTGTCCTCCTTTTCTGATTCTGCTCTCCAGGGAGCTGCACATCTGCCAGAACCCGTTGGGATAGGAAGTGGCAGCATGGCCAGATCCACAGCGATGCCCACAACAAGATGCTTCACCACCGCAATCATCTCTTGACATATCCTCATCGAGGGACGAGCCAAGACTCCCCACCTTGCTGTGTGACTCTGACCTCCGCTGATCTTGCCTCAGACTTGAGGTTTCTCCTAGACGCTTCAAGAGCTGTTCCCGTGGTCTCCTTCTTACCATCTTTAATACAAAAGCAAACAGAGTGGAGCCTGACCTCCTCTTTCTGGGTCTGGAGTTGAACCAAAATGCTCCTGGCTGGCAGAAGAGCAGAGATGTCTAAAAAAGTGTAACGCAAACTGCAGTCCGTCCTCACGTGGGCTTGTGCTGTTGACACCTCCATGGAGCAATGCGCTGGCTCCACAGCAGGCTTCGTTGACATGAATAATCACAGCAATCCCTTGAATGACGACTTTTTACTGATCCTTGTGTACAATACTGTATTTATAAAGCTTCATATATAGTGGCTATGCGTGGACAAGCACAATGCCTTTCCCCGTTGTTGTCACCATGCTGCTGCGTAACACTAATTCTGGTGGGCTGTGCCCCTTTCTCTGAATGATGCTGCAGCTGTCGTGTGTGCGTGTGCATGTGTGTATGTGTGTGTTCACGCACGTGCGAGAGAGAGGGAGTGGGGGGCCCTTTCTTTTTTTCCTTTAAAAGGATCAGAATCAAGATCAAAATGACTTTCCAAAGTGGCCACCTCTGTGTTAATACCAACACTTCTCAGCTTTGTCTGTAATGTGACCCTCCCCCGATTTCAGGGTTTTTTCTAGTAAATGTAGACATTTGTGAATCCCACGTACCCAGGGAAAAAGGAGGGTGCTTGAAAACCCTGGACCACGTGTGCAGGCTCCAGAGCCAATGTCTTAACTTGAGACCTGATGCCTTGGCTTACTAGAAGTGAAAGCTGTTTAAAGAGCCAGTGTGCTTGTCACCTCTTCTGAAATGTGCTTACTTGAATAATGAAGCAAAATCCATCAGATTTACTTCCAGTGTCTTGGATTTCCTTCCCAATTAATAAACTTACCCCCCCCCCAAAAAAGCTTTCACTCACATATATAAAGCATACAAATATTTCTATGCATTAGGAGCTTAACCAACTTGACAGTCTTCCTTTGAAAGGGAAAAAAGGTGCAAATGTGACGTGTCAGCTCTTCAGGGCGTTGTTTGAGCCTCATGAGACGTGTGTCACACCGGACAACAAGGCAACTGGGCGGTGGTGTATTTTTACGTCTGAGAAGCAAACTTATATGTTTTGGGCTGAGTTCTTCTCTGCTCAGTATTGGCTAACATGTCAGCATGGTAAATCTTCTAGTTTATAAAGTGATCCCATAATTCAGATGATTATAGACTACATAACTTTGCTTTAGCTGATGATAGATTAGGTCTTTTTCTGTGCAACATGAAGAGCTATGGGAAAAAACCCTCCTTGATTTAAATGTCTTTAGACCTTGTCAGCTGCTGGGTGATGGGTACATTTGAGTGTGTGGTTACTTTTTATTTTGTGGGTTTTTTTAATAATCGCTGATAATATTGTGCTCTTTCCTAAAGAAGACGTATTTCCTCCTATCAGCAGGGCTGATAATACCTAGATCTCAGATGCAAAGTGTTTGGCGGTGTGTCGTCTGCATTTGTGCGGCACGGGCTCTGATACTTGAACGCCGGCGTGGTTTCCTCTGACTGAGTGGGGACCGACCAAGGATTGAATTCCCCACGCTGCTCTGGGCCCAACCCCCGGGCAGCATTTAACCACGGCATCTCTCAACAAAAGGAGCACTCACAAATGGCAGGGAAGCATTTTGGGGCATGTGCGAGGTCTCGCTGCGGGGAAGGGAAACTTGCACTGGACTTTCCAGGGGAGCCAGTCCCAGGATGGGGTTGATTTTGTCTGCATCCAGGTCACACGCCGTGCCCAGTCCCTACGTTGCGCACTTCCACATCTGCCACTGCCGTATGCGGTCTAATCCACCTTTTCAGACTCAAGTCACCCCTTGGAAAATGTCAGCTTTTGTTTTGACTGTGGAAAAATCGAGCAAATCTCTTGTAAAGACCTCAGGCAGACCACAGCAGGCCAGAATGCCTTTGTCACTGTTATTTCCTACGTGAAATCTGGGTTTCTCCTGTGCAGGTGTGTGCACAACTAAGAGTGGGAATAGTGAGTCGCCCTCCAGACCCCTCCCAGGATCTCCTGGCACCTTGGCTGAGAATTGCTGACATGGGGCAGAAGGGGCGGGGGTCTTCCCCGGGCCATAGTCCATGATTTTGGAGGGGCAGGGGGTTCCCCCTGGGAAAAACTCCAGCGCCGCAATCAGGGCTCGGTTTTCCAGCCAGCTGTGCTTGCATCGACTGCATCTCCAGCCGGGGCAGGGAGCGGGTGTCAGTGTTCAACAGTAAACTGCTTGCCTTGTAGCATATTAGAGAACCCAAACAGCATGAAAATGTATTGAAAAACTTAAATTGAAGTGAGTAGTCGCGCTAATCATCAGAAAGGGCCTGCATGAGATCAGGAGGAATTTTAACGTGGTCTCCAGGAAGAGACGATGGAGGGACGTTTGTGCCAGCCACTCTTTAGCGGCATTGAAGCAGAATGTCAGGTGGGAGCCCGAACGGGAGCCGAAACTAGGGGGAGGGATCATAGCCGCAAAAACGGGGGAAAGCAATGCAGAACTCAGCTTTTTTGTGTAGACTTGTAGGTATGAACATAGCATCACAAATATTTCACTTAATTTCACATTTCCCTCAGAAATGGGATGCCTTTTCAATGCAGGTGGCTTTGCACAGGACAAGTATGGAAATCTTGAGATCTGTACCTTTTCCATTGGGACCGTCTCTGTTCCCTTTGGTTGCAGAGGTCAAGCTGCCCGTGGTGGGAGCAAAGGCTAGGACACGCTGTAGGTTCGACACATCGCCCCTGTACGTGTTCAGTGCTGGCACGTCCCCTTCTTGAGGACAGTCAAGAAAACAGAGACCTAGTGCTCTCCCCACCACTCTCTAGGACACTTATTTCCAACTTCTTTGCCATGACCACTGTCAACCTTCAGTAGTTTTCAGTTCACCTTTCCCTTTCATCATGAAACTTTTAATTGCAGGGAAGGAGGTCTCTTGCATTTGCGGATCATGTCTGGGGAACCATTGCTCTAAGATAAGCGGCACTTCCTCTGAATACAGCAGCTGCTGTTGTGAGTACGTGTGAGGCCAGCGTAACTCTTATTCCTTCCCTAGCCACTTACCTTATCTCATTGTGCTTGGTGATAGCTCAGGCCTGAAGTGCCAGACAGCCCCAGCCCCAGGTGGAATGGTTTATGGTGAAGGCTTGAACAAGTCGTATGCCGTAGTACAGTGCACACAGAAATACTGCTTTGCAACCAGTGCAGACTAAGCTATGTGCACTTATTTCCCAATGTTTTGCAACGACCACTGTCAAGCTTCAGTATTTTCAGTTCACCTTTCCCTTTTCTCATTCTGCATTGGGGTTGGCGGAGCTTCCCGCGGTTTGATCCACTCTCTGGTGGGCTTGAGAGACAGGCAGGCAGGGCTGGGGCATCCGCAGGGGCTGCGCAGGCAAGAGATGAAGCATGTCTCAGTGACACAGGAAGATCGCTGTGTGGGCTGTGCTAAATACACTCAAGTGACCAGAGAAAACTGCCTGATCATTTCTTGGCCGTGATGTAAGTGCCTGCCTTACACACTCACACACACAGCACACACAATAACTCTGGAGCACGACTGAGCTCCCTGCTGTGTATCAAGGCAGAGCTTTCCCACCATGGTCTGCTCCACGTGCTGGACAATGGGAGGCCCCTGGGTCGGCAACTCACATTTTACAACTCAGGCTACGCGGTGCACCTGCCTTTGCACGTAAAACACTTCACGTGGAGAAGGGGACCGAGGTGGGATAACGTGTGATAGATGAAGACCAAGCTGTTAGATGGGTGAGGAGGAATCTGAGTTAAGCATAAAATGATAGCGGTTTGTCGTGTCTCAGCTCTTGCAGCAGTTGTGCCTTCCTAAAAACAGAACTTTTAATGACCCTTGAGAAATGGCTGCTCCCTCTTCCCATTACAGGGAAGTGAAGGACACGGCACTGTTTAATGCCAGAAAAGGAAAGAGCTAACTCTGTATAATGTCACACATAAAAGCACTTATTCTGTGCACATTTGATTAGGGAAATCCTGCAGTCGTCTCCACCTCTCCCTGCAGAACGGCACCGATTCTTCCTACAATTCTCCCCCGGTCGTCTACTAGCTGAGTGGGAACAGGGACATCTCCAGTGGTGGTGAAGTGCCAGGATCCAGGACAGGGACATTTCTACCCGGGAGAAGTGGGACAATTGGTGCCTTCTCCTTTGCCTGGGGGAGAGTGAGGGAGCCCAAAAGCTTGCAAATAATAACTTTTTTTGTAACTATACTTGGTCTAATAGAAGATATCGCCCTGCAGTATCTGGGATAACCACTTCTTTCACCGTCCCTTTTTCACTTCCTCTTAACTTGGAACACTTTTTCTTTCCAGATTAAAAGTGCTCATGCTTCATCTCACCAACAAATAAATACTGTTCCTGGAAATGGTCAGTGAGTTTAGCTCCCCTGGTTTTGTGTCCATGCGTGAGAGGGGAAAACGGCACTTTCCTGTCGGCTGTACTCAGGTCATAACTCAGACCTGAGCTGGCTGCAACTAGCCCAAACGGACCTGGGTCTGCAGCTGTGCTGAGGCACGGGGCACTGTGTTCAGACATCTGCTTAATGCATCAAGATGGTGTGCAAGTCTTTGGGGCCTGGACCGGTGGTTCTGGTCATTAGAGACCTTCGTGTAAGCACCGCAGTTCATCAAGGATGAGCCTTTTTGCAGGTAAGAGTACAAGGATGTGGAAATTGTGGGTGGGTGCAGCTACCAAGCCACACTTCAGAGGTAAGCTGAACTTTGAGCTGACTTAAGAGTTCAACATGTCCACTCCAGACACTTCAGAGATGAGAAAGGGCCACGGGGTGGTGGGGACAGAAGAAAGGGGAGGTGGCGGTTGTACACAATCCAAAACGAGGTCTTACTTTGTAAAGCTGTGTTCCTGCTGGGAGTCGTACCCTTCTCAATCCTTGATTATATCTGTATCTAGATCTATCTCATCCATAATGGCCCGAAGAATAATGGAGAAAACTCAAACTAATTGGAAATCGTTGGGTATTGGTTTCCCTCAAGAGTCTGAGAAGGAGGCTGCTCGTTCTCCATGCCGCTTTCTGCTGTACTTGTTTCCCAAATACCAAGTGTTATCTCTGAAAAACGTGATGAGGAACAAATTGTGAAAATGGTTCTCGGTTTTCTTCATTTCCTGCTGCCATGCTCTGAGCAGCAGGCTGGGGTCCTGACGCCGGAGCCATCCAAGAGCCAAGTGTCTGCTTTCACTCCAATGACTTTCACTTCCCCGAGGGATGTCTGAACACCTGGCGGCTGCCTGAACATCCCAGGGCCAGCCACGCACAAAACACCAGCTAACTCCTAATGTTATCATAATTTCAGTACAATATTAATGAATGCTGAATCAAAGGGAGGAGGAAGAGCAGTAGGATTGCACGAGGAGCAGTAGGGTTGCAAGTACGTCTTGTTAAGAAGCATTTTGACTTTTGAAAAGACATCTTGTTCATGAGAGTGCAACTGTTGAAAAAGATGACCTTCAACAGGACTGTTTAACTGATAAATATTTTATTGCATTAAATAATAGAAACAGAAATGTTTTAACTATATACAGTTGGCCATCTCAGGAATGGAGGTTGCGCAGCCATTCTGCAGACCCTGTCTGGATGCACGTCCGTGCTTTTGCCACATGTAGATGAAAACCGGAACTGACCCAGGCTGGGGGCTAAAAACCTGATCCTGCCAAACCTTCCTGGAGCCCAGAAATCCCCTGCAGATCCTGCATACCCATAATCCCTCCCGTGGATTGTGCTTACCCTCCACCCTCCCAGATTGTGCCTACCCATTCCCCACCCAACCCCCCATGCATTGCACCCCCCACCCCCTTCCCCTGCAGACATCCCCTGCCCCCTGCCCCTCTGCCGATGCCCCCCTATCTAGGGTTACCGGGGGGAGCAGGGAAACGTGGGTTGGGAATGAGGAGCACCAGCAGGGCTGGGGGAGGTCAGGAGTGAGGGATGCCGGTAGGGCTGGGAGGGAGCGGGGGGCTGCACACCTGAGACACCTGAGCTGGAGCAGGCATTTCTCAGTTAAACAGGCTCTGTGCACCCAGCCAGGGGCGTACACACACGACTTCACCAAACCATTTCTATTGCATACGGATGCCTCCAACGCGGCAGTAGGTGCGGTGCTGTCCCAGACACGGGAGGTGGGGAACATCCAGTGGCCTCCATTAGTCAATATTGCTATTGGGTCTGCTCCCCAGGGGGACACATGGGTTCATGCCTGTTGTGTCCCTGGGAGCCGAAGACCCGGGCGCCCCAGCGAAGAGCCAGGAGGTAGGAGCTCGGCCGTGAGAGGGGGCGAGTGAGCCCAGGGCTGCTTGTACAGCGTGAGGAAGTGTGAGTGTGCGTGAGTGAGTGTGTGCATGTGTGTGTTTGGGGCCAAGCTGGGCAGGACATGTCGGCTGAGTGGAGCCTGGGAGTGAACCCCCCCCGCAAGTCCCTACTTAGCTGAGCCCCCCCGGGAGCCCCGGGAACAGAGCGCACGAACAGGTGCAGCCCAACTGGGGAGCAGCGGTTTGCACAGGAGCCCGTGCAGAGGGGCACGTACAGGGCGCCCAGAGGGCTGGTCCCAGCAAGCGGCCTGAGCCCACGGGCCTGAAGAGCAGCTGCTGAGACCAGGTAAGTATGAGACGTAGTTCGCAGCCGTGGCAGTGGCTCACCGTGCCTGTCAGCTTCAGCTTCCCCGCACCCAGACCCCAGGCAGACAGAGCGTGCAGCCCTGGCCCTGCACGGCGGGGCTGCCTGGGGTGGCAGCGGTGCTGGCCCCGAGCACAGGCGCTCCCCCACTTGTGGGATGTGCTCCTTGCTGGAGTCCCTGGAGGGCCGAGTGCAGGAGCCTGAGCAGGAGGGACGCCAGCTATGCACATCGGGGCCTATGAAGACCACATCGACAACTACCGCCGGGCCCTACTCCAGGGAAATGGCACAGAGAAGAAGGATGGGGAGGAGAAGGGGGAGGAGGTGGCCACGAAGAAGACTGGCCACAAAAACCCCCTGGAGCTACCTGGAAAACAGTCGTCTCCAGGTCCAGCGCACACAGAGCTGGGCCACTCCTCCCTGGCACTGCACTACAGGTAGCTCCCCGCCCCACAAAGGAGACTCCGACGGAGACACCGAAGGAGGAGGTATGTGCTCCGGGGGTAAGTATTCCCACCCAGAGGAGGGCACGCTGGGTGGGGGGAAATCTCTCCTGAGGGGCACGGAGGGACCTATCTGCCGTCCGGACCCCTTAGCCCGAGAGGTCTGCCCGGGGACTTGCACCCAGGAAAGCTCCCTTGTGCAGGACACGAACAAAACTTCTTTCCAAAATACTAACGGTCTGGTTCTCTCACAGCGTCTCAGGACATCGAGGGGGTCAGCTGGGGCCTCAGCTGCCTGGACGCCAGTGCCAGGAGCATGGGGAACAAGCAGGAGGAGCTAGCCCGCCGGCTCCTAGTGGGCAATATGACCTGGCAGGGATCGCAGAGGGGAGGCTGCAGGTGCTGCCTGGGACAGGCGGCAGCAGCAATTATCGCTGGTGCTCGCTGCGCCCCATGCCCAGTGCTGGTCCCAGGTGACAGGACAGCCTCCTCTCGTCCAGGGCACAGATCCAGGGGATCACACCACCGGGAGGGCTACCGAGCTTTGCTGGACTCCTAAGAGATTATGTTTGCACTTGTGCCTGGCATCTTGGGCATCATACTCATGCTGGTGCTAGCACTGGGCCTCCTTCTCCACCATCCCCATCTGTGTCAGCTCCAGCTCATGCTTGAGCTTGCACTCCTCAGCTTCCAGCTGCAGCTGGGATTTGCACAAGTCCCACTCAGAGGACGGCCCCTCGGGTTCTGCATGGACGCGCGGAGGTGATCTTGTGGCCTGGTTATCATCACACAGGATCTGAATCAGGTCTTCTCTCCTCTGCTCCTTCCTCTCTTTCATCACCTCTTTCAAGTTGACCACAGTCATGTGGTCATACTCGTCAGCCATTCCAGCTATCTACACTGCCCACTTGACCCAATGCCAAATTAGAGATTGTTTGCTCCAGGGTTTCCAGTGACTCTGTTCCCTTCCCCAAATGATGCCTTCAAGACAGCAGGTTGTCAGATCCCACAGCTACCATGACACGTGGTGGGCCAGTAGCAGGTATTCCTGTGTTGAGCCATCTGCCTCACTGCACCCAACCACCTTCCAGGCTCCAAGTGCCTCAATGGGGGCACCTCACGTCCAGCCGACCCCACTCCTGGAGCACACCTGCAAGCCTGGGGGTCATGAAGCCACCATCCGCGATCTGGACTGATCTTGGCCCCGTGCCCCATGGGAAACACAGGCCTAGTAGTCCTTCATGGTATTTGATCCACTGCAAGAACTTGGGGTGCTTCCCTGTCTGAAGCAGAAATTGTGGTCCCCCTTACTCAACCAAACCAAGGGGATCCCAAGGCATAAAGTACACCCTCTCCCAATGAGTCTCCCATGCTAGGTGCAGAGGAGAACTTTATTGGTTACAAGGAGCAGGATTTGGATAGGGAACAGGATAGAGCAATATCACAGAAAGCCCTTAAAGCAAACTGTGACATGGTAGCCTTTAATCGCACATCTGAGTCACTGCACGCAACGTATTTAGTTAATAGGGCTGTGAGAAATGTCATGGGGTGTTTCATTTCAAAGCTGTTTCAAAGTGTTTCAAGCTGAAAAGAGTGAGATTGAAACAAGACAAAAGGATTCCAAATGAAAGAAGGAGCCTCTCGTCCAGGGTGGAGATCCAGGGGCTTGCACCCCTGGGAGGACTGCTGGGCTGTGCCACACTACTCCTGGGGGTGCAAACTCCTGTATCTGTGCCGGATGAGGGGAGGCTGCAGCTGCTGCCTGGGACAGGAGGCAGCAGCATTTATCTCCAATGCTGGGTGCAGCCTGTACCCCCGGGAAGGCTGCCACGCTGTGCCGGACTCCTTCCAGGGATGCCAGCCCCAGATCTGTGAGCCTCATGAAAGGAGGCTGCCCTGTCACCTGAGACCGGTGCTGAAGCCAAGTAAGCCCAGCTTTGAAACTCAAACGACTTTAAAACTGTCTAAATGTTTTGAGGTCCCTCGTTTCCTTTTGAAGCTGTTTCAAATCCTTTTGTTTTGTTTCAATGTCACTCTTTTGAGCTCAAAACGCATTGAAACAGCTTTGAAATGAAAGACCTGGGAAAAATGTGCACAGCCCTACTAACTAAATATATAGCCTGCATTAACCCAGATGTGTGATCAAAGGCTACCATGCCACCGAATGCTCAAAGGGATTTCTCTGATACTGTGCTATCCTGTGCTATCCTGTGCCTTATTCCAAGCCTACTCCTTGTAACCAATACATTTCTCCTGTGTACGTGGGAGACTCATTGGGAGAGGGTGTACTTTATGACTTGGGATCCCCTTGGTTCAGGGGAATAAGGGAACCCACTATTTCTGCTTCAGACAGGGAAGCACCCCGAGTTCTTGCAGTGGATCAAATACCATCAAGGACTACTAGGCCTGTTTTTCCCATGGGGAGCAGGGCCAAGATCAGTCTAGATCATGGATGGTGGCTTCATGACCCCCAGGCTTGCAGGTGTGCTCCAGGAGTGGGGTCGGCTAGACGTGAGGTGCCCCCACAGAGGCACTTGGAGCCTGGAAGGTGGTTGGGCGCAGTGAGGTGGATGGCTCAATGCGAAGCACCATCTACTGGCCCACAGCGTGTCATGAAAGTTGTGGGATCTGACATCCTGATGTCTTGAAGTCATCATTTGGGGAAGGGAACAGAGTCGCTGGAAACCCTGGAGCAAACAATCTCTAATTTGGCATTGGGTCAAGTGGGCAGTGTAGATAGCTGGAATGGCTGACGAGTATGACCACATGACTGTGGTCAACTTGAAAGAGGTGATGAAAGAGAGGGAAAGGAGCCAATGAGAGAAGACCTGATTCAGATCCTGTGTGATGATGATTGGGCCGCAAGATCACCTCCGCGGGTCCATGCAGAACCCGAGGGGCCGTCCTCTGAGTGGGACTTGTGCAAATCCCAGCTGCAGCTGGAAGCTGAGGAGTGCAAGCCCAAGCAAGAGCTAGAGCTGAAGCGAATGGAGATGGTGGAGAAGGAGGCCAAGTGCCAGCACAAGGAGGCCCAGCGCCAACGTGAGCATGATGCCTGAGAGGCCAGGTTCAAGTGCAAACACGGTCTCGCCGGACTCAGCATGCAGTCAAACACTGGAGTCGCAGGCGCTTAGCCAGCCCCAGCTGCTCCCCTCAGCCCGAACACCCCAATCTTCTCTCACAACCAACACCGAGATACCCCAGAAGCGTTCCTAAATCATTTTGAAAACAAGCACGCCAATGGAAGCTGGCAGCCAGCGAACAGGGACTGCAACAGGGGAGCAGTTTGCGGCAGTTCCCAGGCCAGTCGTGGGCAGGAGCACGTGGGGGCTTATGACAGAGACTTCAGATAAGTGAAGGAGGAGGGGTGCTATTATGGGGTGACACGGAGCGCAGCCAAGGCCCCTGCCCTGCTGCTGCCTCCAGCCACCAGCTCCTGGGAGGCGTCCACCCAGATAGGCCCCTTGGGTGGGTCAATAGTGCCCAGACCCCTGTCTGCGGGAGGTGCCTGGAGGGACCTCTCAGGCCTGGGGGTAGAGTGGGGGCCGGGGGTCCCTCACCTGTGCCACATTCTCAATTCGTGCCCGGATTGAGGCCCTAGAGGGGCAGGAGAGGGGGCTCCAGGCAGAGGTGAGCAGGCGGCAGGGGATCGGGGCAATGGAAGAAGAGATTGATGTCCTCTTTCATTCTCTGCAGGACAAGGGAGGAGCACCAGGAGGTATGTGGGGGTGGGAAAGGGGCTGTGGGTTGGGAGTGAGGGGCACCGGCAGGGCTGGGGGGGCAGAGGGAAGGGAATATACCCCTTCCCCCACCCGGGTGTCTGCTTCTTTGCAATTGCAAACCCTAACCCCATCCCCCGCTTCAAACAAACCTCCCTCCCATTTCCCCCTATCCCTCCCATGCCTGCACCCCAACCCCCCGCAGGTTCCCAGGGTCCCCCAGCCTGACAGCAGGATTTATGGCAGTTCTTCCTCGGATTCTGACTCTGAATCATCTCTGTAGGTGCTGCCTCTTTTTTGTGGGCCATGGTACAAACTGAAACGTGCCTTTTTTTTGAGTGAAAGGGCTGCAGGGCATTTGCTGCTCATTCCATAAAATACATTGGCTCTTTCTGGGAAGACGAGCTCTGCAGAAAGAGAAAAGCAAAGAAGCGTCGAGTGATTTACTCTGGATAGTAACACTACAAGCAAAAATGGGGGAGCGTTCAGAGGTGCATTCTGGCTGGGCACGTGCCACTTGGAAGTCTAAATGAGGTTCTTTAATTGGGTTTTTACTAGTTATAACACCTCCTTTCCCACCAGCAGCAAAAGTATGAGAAGATGTTGGACCATCCAAAGTCATGCGTCTGGAAGTCTGAGAACACCAAACTTACCTGTGCACTAAATGAAACCGTTTTCAGGCTCGGAGATCACTGACTACAGACAGTAGCACGATGTATACACACAGGGCTGCACGTGTAGGTTGAAAGACAACCGTTTGATTTGCTTCCTTAATGCATCATTTCCATGTGTGGTTGTCTACAGCTTGCACGTGTTGGGTTCTTTATTCAACAACTAGGGCAAGACAAATTCTTTTCCATTCAGCTGAGACAACCCCTTTACCTCCTCATGCACCAAGAGCAGGGCTTGCACCGTGCCTTATGGCAGCAGAGGAGATTGCTGCTCCCGGAGCTCACAGGTCCCTGTCTGCTAGCAATGGGAGACAGCTGTTTTCTGGAGAGGTGCGTGTGTGGGGAGCGGCACACTGGGGCGTTGGGTTGCTGGGTGCCAGAGGTGAGCAGAAAGAAGCCTGCTCAGCCTGGCTTTCTCCCCTCGCTTTGCATCCTCCCTCTCTTCACTGGCTCTGAAAGAGGGCCGGTAAACCCAGGGCAGGGCCTGATACTGCTGCTGATTTGATGGTGATGATAGTTTGACCTCGCAATGGTCAGGGATTGATGGTAGACTCTCCTCCTGCCACTCAAGATACCCAGCAGGCTTAGGGCTTGCCAGACACTGCAAGTGCAATGCCTACAATCCAGTAGCCCTCTGTGAAGGTGAAGCTGTTCTGTGGGTAATGCTCTGGATTGATACAGTGCTTTCCCTAGTAGGGTCTTTGACCATAAGTATGGCTTTTGGCATGACAAGAGTTCAAATAAATAGTAAAGATTAGCAGGGGCATGCAAAACCTCAAACAACTGGTGGCCAGGGTCCCATGGAACGTAAGTTTAAAGGAAAAAGGAATCGGGGAAATTGGTTGTACCTTCGAGGGAATATTAAGGAAAATGGTCTTACAGTAATGAAAGAATAATATAGTAGTTACAGGAGTAGAGCACAAGCTAAATCTGAGTCATCCCTGTAATATTGTTACAAAACCCAAACAAGAACCAGAGCGTGTGGGGCTGTGTTAATATGCATGTTGTATGCAAAGGAGGGGAGCCGTTTTTCAATTATGTTCAGCATCGGGAGGCCTTAGCTGGAGAACTGGGGCCAGTTCGAGGCATCATGCTTCCTGAGAAACCGACAACCTAGAAGGAGTCCGGAGAAGAGCAACAACAACAAGGAAAGGTCTAATATTTTCCTAGACAGGAAAAGTTGGAAGACCTGGATTATGTCATCCTGAGAAAATGGAGCGGGTGTTAGAAATCTTCCAAAAGGGTTGTTACTTGTAAAGAGGATCTCTAGTTTTCTGTGATTGTAGCAGGTACAGTAACGGGCTTACTTTCCAACAGGGGACATTGAAGCTGGAAACGAGGAAATACTTCCGAACTCGCAGGTGGTGAAGTCCCGACACAGATGACTGAGAGAGCTTGTGCAACCTTTGTCCCCAGTAAGGACAGGTAGTGTTTAAGTGCCAATCAGACAACCATTTGTCTGTGATGTGTTAGTAGAGATGATCCTGCCTTGAGCAGGAGATTTGGACTAATAACCTCCTGAGGTCCCTTCCAGCCCTATTTTTCTATCAGTCAATGTTTGTCTGGAAAATCCAGGCGTAAATGAAACCCTGACAGGTCTCTTCTTGGGTAGCTTTGACTAGCCACAAGGACTGTTTCTCATGACAAGCACTGCCCCATCTTCAGTGCCAAGGATGCTGCCAGCACTTTCTAGACTGAGCCCCTAAGAAGTTACTTCATGGAGAAAATGAGCTGGAAAGCAACTAGGGAGCTCTGTGTGCCAAACAGTGTACTAGAAAGAGGGAGAGCCTGCCCCGATGAGCATGTTCAGGCACACGAGGTGAAGTGGGATATAGCCCTGTGACCCAGGTCACCTGCACGGGCAAGAAAGAAGCCATGCCCATGGCAAACATCTAGGAAACTTCAGTCTTGTCCAGGAAGTTGTTGAAGTCAAGGACGGAATAACTCACAAGGGCACTGGACATATCAGGACCAAAATTGGCTTCCGCCAATACTAAACTAAGTGGAGGAGAGGGAGGCTGTACTGTGCTGCGCCACAATGAATGCTGCGATGCTGAGATGACACAAGTCATCCCAAAGTCCTGGTGCAGAGGGCGTCGAGTTTCGAAGCAGGATGTGGATCTGGCCTGTGTCGTCCCTGTGGCTTTCTGGGCACCAGTCAGTCTACGGGTGATGCTCCCAGCTCTCTCTTCTTTGTCATTTGGCCCTGACTTCAGACAGCTGGACACATGTCAGTGCTGAATCTCCCATTGCAAGTCTTCCCCACCTGCACCCATGCCATCCCAAAGGGGAGTAGAGGTGTGCTGACTCCTCCAGGTAATCAAGAGGGAGGTCTCCTCCACCTGGCTTGGAGGTGAAAACAGCCCACTCTTTCTGAAATGGAGTCATATGCATGTTCTTCTGCAAGCACAAGCAGGCTATTTTCACCGGTAAAATGTTTTGCTTTCTTACCTTTGTCCTTTGACAGCACCTGCACAAGTTCGTAGTTGGCCAAGTCCTCCATTCCTCGGTTGTTCGCCTCCAAGATTTTTTTAATTACGTCTGCCGTCCTGTCCTGGCAAGTCAGCTGGAAAAGGGATTTTGCAGTGAATGATTTTGCTTCTTTGTGTATGGAAGTCTGTTTTCAGTTGACCTTTGGATCTGGCCCTAAGTTTCAGAGTAGTGAGAAAAGGTCATGTTTTTGGAATGACTTTCTAGCTGCCGCTGAGCAGAAAACTGCGGTACACCTGACAGTGCAGTATGTTTGCATTCAAAAAGACAGGGCATGCACTAACTGGGGCACCAGCAACTCAGAGTCATTCCCTCGACCAAACATTTGGAGACATGACGTGCCCATCTTCCTAGCCACCCCTTCCATGTAAATCCTTGTCCTATATGTTGCTCACAGGCATCAACTGAGTTACAGTCTGAGGTGGCAAATACTTTCTTTGACACCTGTGAAGTTTTTTGGCCTTGTTTCTTGCTTCCACGCTCCTGTGGAAGTGCAATGGGTTGTGAAAAAGCACAGGGCTCAATGCAATCCCTTTTGAAATCAGCAGAAAGATTCTTCCCACCTTCAACAGGATTTGGGTCAGACCCATAGTTCACTTGCAGGGATTCAGGTCTTTAAAACTGCAGCCAAAAAATACTGCGAACTACAACTGTTCCTGTATGTCATTTATGTAGCAGGTTACAGCTACCCTTGGTGTTTGGGGCACTGGGAATAGTGGTTGTGTGGGAGGTTGGTTTGTGCAGGATTAAGACTAGCTTAGACATAACTTGAGTGGGAAGGTTGAGGCAGAACTGGTCCTGCCTTCAGCAGGGGGTTAGACTAGATGACCCCCTGAGGTCCCTTCCAGCTCTCCTTTTCTAGAAGAGAAACTGAAGGAGAATACATGAGGATATCTAGAAGTTCATGCCCTTGAGGATCCTTGTATAACTACATACTATCTATTGCTATACAGCATCTTTCAGTGACTTGCCTTCAAGCTGGTCTGCAGTGTATCTGTCTGCCTACCTGTGCACACACACCCATTCCTACCAGTGGTGCGTGCTTTCACATCTACATTGTCATCCAGAGTGAAAACACATCCAGTAATAAATCTACACAACTCTTCCACATCACTTACCATGATTTTGCTTTCACCGCCTTCGCTGTCATTTATAATGCACCGCACAATGCGGGTGTCTTTGTTTTGCTGGTAGTAAAATGCAGATGCAGTTGATGTCACGGTGCACAAGGTGTGTCCATGCAGGTACAGATGAACATGGTGATGAGCAGTGAGAGAGGTAAAGAATAAAAAATAAATGAAGAGAAAAAGTCAGAAACATGATGCAAGCAGTAGGAACAAAACAGCACAAACACAAGCAGGCATTTCGGGGTCTATACCTGGTTCTGCGATGTTGTAAGTGGTGGTGTCCTACCTACAGGAGGAACTTGGTCTTTGCAATGAAGTATTCATATCAAGACATCCACTTACACCTAACACCCCTGAAACTTGGAGGATACCGAATTTTCCTGTTTGCAATGGATATTTAGTTGGTGTCATAAAAGATACCACTTGTACCCAAAGAGCCTAGTCTGCTGAACAAAAGAGTGGCTTTCCAGGCTCCACAATGTGCTTTGTTCAGGAAGGAGCTCCTGCACAGCGGATGTGCCTACTGACCGTCCTCTATTATTACATATTGGGCAAGGCTCTTCACCCAAGGAAATGGGCTGTCTCGTGATCTGAAAAGTCAAGCCAATATTCCAAACCACTGGACGCTCTGCTTCCATCTCCTCCACTCCTTTGTGTTTGCAGACTCCTCTGTCTTTTGCTATTTTTCCTGTTGGTTGCCCTTTAAATTTCCTCTAGTTTCCACTCTGAGCCTTGCCCATACAGAGCGCGGCTCACTTCATTGGAAGGTGTGAGCTGGTACCGCAGAGTCACAGACAGAGTCCTAGAGAAGCAGGGCTGGAAGGGACCTCCAGAGACCATCTAATCCACCCCCCGCCTGAAGCATGAGCAGCTCTATCTAAACCATCCCATGCAACTCTCCTCTCAGCTCTACATAAGAAAACGGTCAGCCCTCACACAACATAGACCTCCCACCCCCACCTGCCAGTCTCTGGCATCTAGAAACCTCCAGAGGTCCTAGACAGAGGGCCATGCACATACAGGGTGTGGGGGCCGTGGGATGCAGGCACTGCTGCCTCTTGCCCAGGCAGAGTGTGGGGAGCACTGGATATGGGCGCTGCTGCTGCTTGCCCAGCCGGGGTGGTGCGGGCACAGGATGTGGGCATGGTAGTAATAGATGTGGGGTTATGACCTGCTGCTGCTTACCCCCGTCTGCCCGGAGCAAGCCATTTCACCCTTCGCCCCCATCTCAGACTCCCACGTCCTCACGCCCTGGCTGGGCAGCTTGTCCAAGCCCCAGCCCCAATCCCTCCCGCACAGTGGGGGCATTGATCTGCCCCCCCGCCCCCCCGTGCCCTTTCCCTACCCACTCATCCCACCACAACAGACTCACCAGCTGGAGGAAGATGTGCCCAGCGTCCTTGAGGACTGCTGCCTCTTTAGTTTATGGCCGAATCTCCAAATTGGGCCGAATTTTTTCCGAATCGATTTGGAGGCTTCCTATTTGATTTGGTCTCTGGCAGCGAAGATCACGCTGCCTGCTCAGAGGAGATTACAGGGACCCAGGAGAAGTACCCCAAAGACAAGAAGGAGTGCCGGAGCAGGCGCTCCAAGCACAACCACTTCTCGCCTGACGAACCAGGAGTGAGAGCTTGGGATGCGGGAGGATGAAAGATGCCCAGATTCATCAGTTCCCGTCAGTTTGGGGTGGCTGGCACGGGACGGAGAGCAGTGACAAGCCGCCCCCAGCAACAACCGGAAGGAAGAAGGAGGAGGAGAGAGAGAGGCGTGGAGAGAGCTCAAAGGAAGTGGGTTGAGAACTTAAAACAGGGACGATGCCCCGGAGGGGAAAAGGATGAGAGCAGGAAGCTCTCTCCTTCTGAGGTGCCGAGGAGTCTCCGTACTTACCGGGACCTGGAAACAAGAAAAAATTCTTGAGAAGATGCGACGGAAAGCCGGTTGCCTCCGCCGCGCACGGACCTGCAGGGGCACAAAACCAACCGTGAGTGGCTGTGGTGCAGGACAAGGGCACCTGGAAGAAACCAGGGAGCCATCCTTCTGCAGCCCACCAAAATTAATGATAAGAATAATATAATAAGTCAGGAGTAAAATGGAGATAGAAAGCCAGTAGCCTCACGTTAACAGGGCCATGCCCACAAAGTGGAGCTAAGCATGGTAAAAAAATCCAAAATAGGCCAAATGTCAACAACCATCGAAAACAGCAAGCCTCCCTCTTTTTTCTTTCTTCTTACACAAAGTTGTGGCAGCCGACGCTGCCTGGATGTGCTGAGTGAGGACTTTCATTCAAAGATTGGCTGTGGCGTAGCAGCCAGCACGCTCCAAAATCTTGACTGTTACGTCACCATAAGATCAAATTTGAGTAACAACCCCGCTTATCTGGACCTTTTAATTGGTCTCCTGTTTCGATTTGGATTCGGAGATTCTACCGCTGAATCGGGAAGGATCTCCTCCAAATTGAATCAGCTACCGAAGCTTCGCACAGCCCTAGGAATAGTGCTTGCGTGTGTGGACGTGTCCTAAGGGTGCAGAGAGAAGTGGAGCTCCCAGCTGTAACTCAGAGCAATGTTTGCAAAGCGGTCTGAGTGACAGCATTACCCAAGACCAAACAGAAGGTCACTGTTGGTCCGGGGGGTGGGGATCTAGCTGCCCTCTGGGAGCCTGCAAGCAGGTTCCTACAGCAAGGGCCAGGCTCTGTGCAGTGTTGGCTGTTTCAGCATGGCAGGGGGGGAAGGAAGCGCAGGGAGCTCGTTCTTGGGGCTCCTCAGCTGGTGCTGAGGGGTGGAGTGGGGGAACTGGAGCCCCCCACCTTGGGAGGCCTGCAATACACTGGGCCCAGCCTGCAGAGGGGGGCTGAAAAACCCCAAGACTCAGCTCCTGCTCCCTTGTCCCCCTCCCACTCTGAAAACACCCACAGGCTGGGAGCCCCAGCACACGCACGTTACAGAAGATGCCTCATTTTGAAACATCTTTATCTGACACCACATGCAATGAGGGGTCAGATTTTCACCCAGTGGGCCACTTGTGCTGTTTGCAGCCATGCACTTGTGTTTGGTCACAGCTCTGAACAGCTTTCTCGGGGACAGGAGTAAATACTGGATGTGGAAAGTCTATTTTCACATAGAATACAAATATCGGCAGTTCCGCATACCCTTTTCATATTGAATACTTGGAACAAAAGCTTCCAGACCATACCTTTTTCTGAGGCTGGACTCTGGGCTGGTCCTGAGGCAGGTCCCCGGGCTGGTCCTGAGGCAGGTCCCTGGGCTGGCCCTCCGGCAGGTCCCTGGGATGGTCCCTGGGTTGGTACTTGGGCTGGTCCCTGGGATAGCTCTCTTGCAAGTCCCCGGGCTGCTCCCTGGGTTGGGACTTGGGCTGGTCCTTGGGCAGGTGCCTGGGCTGGGCCTCTGGCAGGTCCCTGGGATAGCCCTCTGGCAAGTCCCCAGGTTGGGACTTGGGCTGGTCCTTGGGCTGCTCCCCAGGCTGGTCCTTGGCCTGCTCCCCGGGCTGGTCCTCGAGCTGGTCCCTGGGCTGGCCTAAATACACCAATTATTTGGAGCTAAATGAGGCGAGTGAAAATGGCTGGACCAGCCTTAGTTAAGTGTGGATATTTGATGAAAAGAAGCCACAGAAATGAAATTTTATAACAACTGTTTACAAAAATCATCTCTCTCTCCTCCTTTTCTGATTCTTCTCCCCCACAACTGGAATCTCTCCTCTCGCTCTCTTTAGCTTAACTTTATGGAGTCAAATCACATCTGCCAGAGCCCTTTGGGATATCTATTGTCCCAGCCTTGCAGTCTAATCCACATGGGTGGAGGCTGCATAGAGTCGTCGAGGGGGTCTGTAGAGTTCAGGCTGCATATAGAAAGCTCCGTCTACATGTTTCTCACTAAATAAATCCCTTACAACAATGACTCGGCACCGAGTCTTTACATGTGCTCACGGAGAAGCATGATGAACTTTTGAAAGAATAAGTTGTTCAGCTTTGTATAAACACGAGCAAACCTGATGGACACACAAAATAAGTGATCGCTATCAAACAGTTCCTATCACACTCGCAAATGAGACACTGACCTGCCCTCTCCGCACTCCCTGGCACACAGACAATTTAATGTAATTACTCTCCGTTATTTCAAGATTTGGATCATTTCATTCTCATTCAAGTGAGGTGTCTGTCGCTCAAAGTTTAAGGACCTTTTTCAAATATGACTACAAGAAATAAATGCAAGAAGAACCCCGCTGGAAACTTGTGCTCACTTTGAGCAACAGTTGGATCTCAACTTAGACCTGAACATTTTCTTGGCCCACTGAAACCAAACCCAGGACACGACCTCATTAGACACCTATTAGCAACCTTGGCGATCTGAATGTTGGTAACATTAACCCCCCAAAATGCAATTCTTTAGTGAGGGTTGGGAGATTAGGTAGTGATAGCTTGAGCAAAAATATAACTTACTCCCATTTTCAACTTGTTCTCGCTGAAACGTAACCAGCAGTTGTTCTGCCTCTTTTAATGGCTGGGAGGCAGGCATGTTCCTTTCCAGGTATGCCACGACTTTGTTCAAGGTATTGAAACTTGGTGGCTCCTGAAAATCCTCCGCAAAGCTGTGCAGCCACATGGAAAACAGCAGGGCTAGTGGGCTGAAAACAAATACATTGACAAAATCCCGTCATAGTCAGGCTTTATCACAGTGATATTTGTCATTCAAACCTGTATCAAGCAGATGAATATATCCCTTCTGCTGTGAGCCAGCAAGGAATTGTGATCTGGGCGCCGTTTTACCTAATCATGGTCTGATCTCACTGACACCCGTTTTACCACTCCTAATTACTGATCCAAACTAGGGAATGAATACTGAATTGTATCCTCAAGATGCAAAATATGGACAATTATAACTTTGTTTACCTATAGCAGCATCCTCCAATTTGGTCCAGTATTATGGCAAACAAGTAGAGGAGACACAGGCAAAACACAAACATCCTGCCCCAAACCCAACCTTTACACAACACAAATCGCCTGGCTATTCTCGCTTCCTACTTTTCTTGCTTTCTTTTTTCTTGCTACATTTGGGCCACGTTTTGCAGTGTTGCATGCTTTGTTTGCTCTCCCAGAAATGATGGATCCACAAATAAAAGACTACATCTGTTCAGTTTTGGGGCAGCATCCCAGTCTCTGGCAATTCGTGTAGGCATCGTACAGTTAATTCTTTCTTTATACAAATAAGGCTGGCTGTCTCTCTCTCTCTCTCTCTCTCTCTATCTAGAAATCTATCTAGATAGATAGATAGAGCCAGATAGAGAGATACAGCCTATGTAGATAGATAGATAGATAGATAGATAGATAGATAGATAGATAGATAGATCTGATTAAGTTTACCACATCCTCTGAATCCTGACTGAGGTTTTGCTGTACAGCAGAAAGCCACACTTACTTCCCAAGTTCTTGTCTGGCCTGGCTGGCATCTCCCGCTGCTCGTGGGATCTCCAGGTGCCCATGCCTAAATATCAAAATGGATACTTTCAACATTTATTTAAAAAACGGTCTCTGTCAGAAGCGTAAGACGGTCTACGTCAGAACCTTGCCCAGACAATGAAACATGAAGATTTCTCTAGTCAAACTATGTTAGAGAAAAAAGATGAAGAACATCATTGTCTTTCATCCCCTTCGTCCGGCTCAACCAGGGTTTTCCCTGAAAACCAAAGCTGTCGGTCTGCTGTCTCTCCACGAGAGCAGAGCTGGGGGAGCATTGTGGCGCAGGGGGAGGAAGGGACAGCGATGCTTTGTGCCTTTAGCCCTGTGAAATCCCTCTCCTGATCCAGCAGAGCCCGATTCATGGAGCAAAGAGTTCTGCGGAGGGACAGTGACCGCCTGCATTGGTGACCCTGGTTTTTCCAGCAGTGTGTCCAGCTGTTCGGAGGACTGCTTGCCTCCAGCTGTCCTACCTGTCCGCTAAAGAACCAAACCGTCCATTTTACTTCTCGGTCTCCTTCTTTGATAAAGTGCTCGGATGGGGGAGGCATTTTCAACCCAGTTTCAACTGAAACACTGAATTTGTCAGGCTTGTGAGAAAAACATGCATATCATTTGGCTTCTTAATTACGCCTTCTTCAAAACTATCTGACATCATTGCTCGCAGTGCCCCACCTCTCAAGGCTATTACAGCTTCCTCCACAGCTCTTGGCTCTTACCTGCTGAGGAGAAGGTCCAGGACTTGGCCTGGTGGCAGGAAGGCCCGGTAAGATTTTAAAAACCCTCCAGCATGGGTCAAATCCCTGAGGATGAGAAAGATTTCCTTCTCCAGGCTTGCTCTGCAGCCCCCCGCAGCCTGTGAAACAAAAGACCAAAAGCTTGACATGAATCAGAAAACAAGGAAAGTCCCCACTCTGAAACTCTAATTCAGTTTGGCCGTTTGATAACACAGATGATCGGAGAGCACAAATTACTGAAGTGTCGTTATTTTGATGGCCGGTCTAGAGATGGCACCAATGGTGAACAACCGGCTCTCCTATTGGACAGTATTACCTTGACATCCTCCCTCCCCATCTCCGTAGCTAACTGCACCCCAGAGACAAGCACATCTCTCCTCTCCCAACCAGACCAGTGCTGGGACGCGCTAGCGGGGAGACACACATCCAGGACAGAGGAACCAGCACGAGTCCACAGTGGCCTCCTTTGAACCGGGTCCAAACCCCACGTCCACCCAGCGCTGGAGCGGGGAGCTCTCTTATCAGAAGTGCATGTCGGTAGAGGAGACAGAAACTAAGGCTTGACCAAGGGGAATCAAACTCGTCTTGTGAAGGAAGGGTGTTAATCCCACGAGTCCAGGCATATCCCAGAGGTAGCAATGTATTTTGTCTCCCATTGTCCCACTTCCAGTTTTACATCTAGATACAATATTTCTTGTCACTTTTAGACGTGCCCTTTGCACTGGCTGGAGCCTGATCCAAGCCCAGGCAAGTTAATGGGAACAAGCCATCATTATTACTCGAGAGGCAAATATATGTTATTAGTGGGAAATGGTCCCTGGGAGTGATTCAGTGACTTGTGTGCGACGAGAGCCGGGGTGGAAAGTTCGAGATTGATAAAAGATGCTCCCTGCTTTGGTGATGGACAAGAGGGGGCAGCTGGGAGTGCCCGTGACTGCCCTGCGAGGGCCATCCGGGGAGCGGGGGAGCCAGCTCAAGCGCCACTGGCACTTCTGGGAGCACCGCAGACACTTCTGAGAGTGCTGCGCCCACTTTCCAGTCAGCACAATCGGCCATGGGGGGTCTGCCCCCAGGCAGCGAGATCGGCCACTGACTGCTCACTGTCGGGGCACGTGCTCCCCCTGACTAAGGTGGCACCAGTTGCATCTCCAAACTTCCTTTTCCTTTAAGGAAATTCCTTAAAGATTTTGAGCGTTGATCCGAATGATGTTTAAGTACCCTTGTGTCTATGTACCCAACTCCGTACGTGCACATTGCCCTTTACAGAACTCGCACAAACAGGCAAGGCGACTCAAAAAGTTGGGACGTGTGGATCCACCTTTCAGGTACGAAGACATGCAGGGTCCGAATGGGAACAGGACAGGGAATCCAATCTGGAGCGCTTTGGCACTTTGTTTTCAAGTGATAAAATGACAGAAATTGCTTCGCTTTTTGTGGAGACTCACAACACATTCATCCTTGACAAATGTTGGGATAAATGGACTTCACTTCAAACTGAATAAGGCAACTAAAAATGTTATCAGGTGATTCACAAACACGCATTATAAAAATAGGACGTTTTATTCTCAGAAAACAGGTATCAGAGTTACAGCTGTAAATATGTATCGGTCAATTAAAAAGAAAACTCTTTAAAAGATCATTCTTATTTTTAAAAAAACCAACCATCCATAAAGAAGGAGATTCGAAGCCAAATTTCCATTTTAAAATACTCTCTGGGGGGTCTGTAACCCCTACGGGCTTTTGCCTACTCTCACAAGTTGCTCCCACCTTTTTCTCTCACGGCAATATTATTCTCATTGCTGGGAACGCACATTTGGAGCTCTTAGAACTTGCTCCTCCATCCTTTCCTTGCTGCCCACAAGGCCAACGTGTTAGAAACGTCCAAGAAAAGCTTAGCTCCTGCCAGTAAACTGCCTACCTTCCTCCTGAATGTAGAAAACCTTAGAGCTGCTGTAGAGAGGAGGAGAAGACGGTGGGGATACTTCCTAAGTGCCAACAGGAGCCGGCAAAAGAAAAAAGAGTTCCCCGGGAGCCACGGTTGCAGAGCAGCAGCTCCGTAACACTAGAGCAGCCTCACAAAGGAAAGGACCCAGATGAAAACAAGGGGCGGAGGTCACGAGTCCAGGAACCTGGGAGGACAGGCGATACGGCCGCAGCAGCAACGAGCCACCAGCCAGCTGGCTGGGAAGCTTGCAGGAGCTATATTGAGCCGGGAGAGACCAGCTGAAGAGGCGTCTCAGGGAACACCAGGCACCAACTGGGACTGCGGCAAGGAGCTGAAGGGCTTGCCGGGGAAGGCGGCTCAACTGCAACAAGTAGGCTTTTTTTTGAGTTTCTATTGTTTAAAGGACTTGTTGTGCCGGCGGCTACACAGAATTGCAGACTCTCAAGTCAGAACAACACGTGCACTTTCATAGATTCATAGATTCATAGATGTTAGGGTCGGAAGGGACCTCAATAGACCATCGAGTCCGACCCCCTGCATAGGCAGGAAAGAGTGCTGGGTCTAGATGACCCCAGCTAGATGCTCATCTAACCTCCTCTTGAAGACCCCCAGGGTAGGGGAGAGCACCACCTCCCTTGGGAGCCCGTTCCAGACCTTGGCCACTCGAACTGTGAAGAAGTTCTTCCTAATGTCCAATCTAAATCTGCTCTCTGCTAGCTTGTGGCCATTGTTTCTTGTAACCCCCGGGGGCGCCTTGGTGAATAAAACCTCACCAATTCCCTTCTGTGCCCCCATGATGAACTTAAAGGCAGCCACAAGGTCGCCTCTCAACCTTCTCTTGCGGAGGCTGAAAAGGTCCAGTTTCTCTAGTCTCTCCTCGTAGGGCTTGGCCTGCAAGCCCTTAACCATACGAGTTGCCCTTCTCTGGACCCTCTCCAGGTTATCCGCATCCTTCTTGAAGTGCGGCGCCCAAAACTGCACGCAGTACTCCAACTGCGGTCTGACCAGTGCCCGATAGAGGGGAAGTATCACCTCCCTGGACCTATTCGTCATGCATCTGCTGATGCACAATAAAGTGCTGTTAGCTTTTCTGATGGCTTCGTCACACTGCCGGCTCAGAGTCCACTAGGACTCCGAGATCCCTTTCTGCTTCCGTGCCACCCAGCAGGTCATTCCCTAGGCTGTAGGTGTGCTGGACATTTTTCCTCCCTAGGTGCAGCACTTTGCATTTCTCCTTGTTGAACTGCATCCTGTTGTTTTCTGCCCACTTGTCCAACCTGTCCAGGTCTGCCTGCAGCTGTTCCCTGCCCTCCGGCGTGTCCACTTCTCCCCACAGCTTTGTGTCATCTGCAAACTTGGACAGAGTACATTTCACTCCCTCGTCCAAGTCACTGATGAAGACATTAAAGAGTATCGGTCCAAGGACCGAGCCCTGCGGGACCCCACTGCCCACACCCTTCCAGGTCGAGGCCGACCCATCCACCACGACTCTTTGGGTGCGACCCTCTAGCCAATTCGCCACCCACCGGACTGTGTAGTCATCCACATCACAGCCTCTTAGCTTGTTCACCAGTATGGGGTGGGATACCGTATCGAAGGCCTTCCTGAAGTCTAAGTATACGACATCCACCCCTCCTCCCGTGTCCAGGCATTTCGTAACCTGGTCATAGAAAGAGACTAGATTGGTCAGGCACGATCTGCCCGCCACAAACCTGTGCTGGTTTCCCCTCAGCATAATTTGCCCTGCCGGGCTCTCACAAATGTGAGCCTTGATAATTTTTTCAAAGACTTTACCAAGGATGGAGGTGAGACTGACTGGCCTATAGTTGCCCGGGTCCTCCTTCCTCCCCTTCTTGAAAATGGGGACCACGTTGGCCCTTTTCCAGTCCTCCGGGACTTGGCCTGTGCACCACGAGCATTCGAATAATCCTGCCAGTGGCTCTGCAATGACGTCGGCCAGTGCCTTCAGCACCCTCGGATGGAGCTCATCCGGGCCTGCCGACTTAAAGGCATCCAGTTCTTCCAAGTGACTCTGCACCACCTGAGGGTCTACGCATGGCAGTCTGGCGCCTTGCTGCTGCCTCTCTACAACCCCAGTGAGAGACTTGTCGTGCCCCTCGCTTAGGAACACTGAGGCAAAGAACTCGTTGAGGAGTTCAGCCTTGTCCCCCCGTCCGTCACCAATTGTTTCTGCCCATTTAGCAGGGGTCCTATTCCTCCCTGGGCCTTCCTTTTACTCCCAATATATCTAAAAAACAATTTCTTGTTGTCTTTTACTTGGGTTGCCATCCTCAGCTCCATGGTAGCTTTGGCCCGCCTAACTGCCTCCCTACAAGCACTAGCAGAGGAGGTATATTCATCTTTAATTATCTCTCCCTGTTTCCACTTTTTATGTGCTCCCCTTTTGGCCCTTAGGCTGCCCTGGATTTCTCTGGTCAGCCAAGGAAGCCTCCTGGCCCCTTTCCCTTTTTTGCATCGCTTGGGGATCGTCTTGCTTTGTGCCCGAAGGATTGTTTCCTTTAGGCACAGCCACCCTTCTTGGGCTCCCATCCCTTCAAAACTCCTACTCTGCAGTGCGTCCTTGACTAATCACCTGAGTGCATTGAGATCAGCTTTCCTGAAGTCTAGCACTTTCACCCTACTAGTTACCTTTCCCACTCGCCGTCTTATGTTGAATTCTATTATTAGGTGATCACTGTCTCCCAAATGGCTACCGATCTGGAGGTCCCCTATCATGTCATCTCCCGTTGCCAATACCAGATCCAGTATGGCATTCCCCCTAGTGGGACCATGCACCTCCTGTGTCAGGTGGAGGTCCTGTACACTGGTTAGAAACCTGCGTGAGCGATGGGACCTTGCTGTCTGCGTCTCCCAGCAGATGTCTGGGTAGTTTAGGTCCCCCATGACTACCGCCTCTTTAGCTTTTATGGTCTCCGAGAGTTACCTCAGCAGCCCCGCATCTATTTCTTCCCCTTGGTGTGGGGGTCTGTAGCAGACCCCTACCACCAAATCCCTTTCTCCTTGCCCCCCATGTAGCCTAACCCACAATCCTTCTACTTCCTCAACCTTGGATTCCGTCTTGATGAGGGTTGATGTATATTGCTCACTGACATAAAGTGCAACCCCCCCCCCGACTTTGTCTGACTTCAAGGGGAGTTAGAGAGGATACTGCCCAGAAGGGCTACAGCCCAAGTTCCTGGTCGGGTAGTCTTGGTTTTTCTGACTTGGTAAGGGAGACTGGAAGGAAGACGTACCTGAATTGGACGTGGCCGTCGGATTACCTGGGGATATTTAATGAGCTCCAGGTCTTGTGCCCAGAGATACGTGAGGTCCTAGAATAAAGAACAAGAATTGAATAAATACAAGCTAATTCTGAAAAGAGCGAGACCTGCGAGTTTCAGTTTACATGTAGGACTGAATTCCCAGTGTCACTACGAGGGGCTACAAGGGAAGTTCGGAGACATAGGATTAATTGTCCCTATGTCCTGATGTTTAGTGGTGTCTAGAATTCAATTCTCCTGACAGAAGACTTCTTACATCAAGACGTGGCAGACGATAGTCAGGGTCACCATATCCCCGCACCTGACCGCTGGACATTCGACCTAATCTAGAGGGCTTCGAGCAGTCACACCTTCTTTCAATAGTCCAACAATCCTCACAGCGGCTCATGCTACATCTTCAGCATTTGCAATCCCAGGCACTTGCTCTCATAATAATGTCCCATGCTTGATGCACTAGTGTGTACCAGCCACCCACTGGTCACATGAGTTCCACCTACCCAAACTACCAGATCTTCCACTTTCCTCTCTCTTCATGGGCCACCTTCCCACTATTAATCAAGAAAACACCTTCAGACCGTCGTATGCGCTCTGTATCAGCTCTACACAACATTGGCTTGTATCTACCCTCCCACTCTATGCCACAAAACACACGACATATACAGCACATTACACGGCTCTTGTTTCCTTGCTTAACGTGAGGCTGAGACACACTCTCACCTCCATACTATCAGATATCCACCATGGACCTTCCCCTGTACAAACACCAACCTCAGACACAAGCCAGCCTCAGCTACAGTGCTCTAAGCACCGGCTGCTTTCCTTAAACCACCTTAGTGAGACACAAATATCACAGGAACTGGTTTTTCTCTTCAGCAGACTGAAAGGCAGAGAAGGGGAGTGCACACATTCACTAAAGGACTCAGTAACACAATTCAGAACGGAGCCAGAGCCCAGACGCTGTATCACCACCTGAGCCAGGTTCTCTATCCCAATCCCCCTGACACCCCAGTCTACCCCTCTGCTCCACCAACAAATGGAGAGGAGAAGGGACTGGGGGTTCAAGAGCCCAAATCCACCAAACTCTGCAAGCCCCTGCACTAGACTCCTTGTTTCCTTCACCACTACACCCCCATGCCCCCTCCCCGAGTGACCTCCTACCACACCACCACACCCCCACCACTGCCCTCCCCGCACTCCCACTCTCGAGCCCATGTCAGTAAGGGAGAGGGTTTGGGGGAGGGGGGAACGGGAGCGGAGCAGCACTGGCAGCATCCTCCGTTCCTCTGCCCTGTGGGGGGAGGCGGAAAGGGGGAGCAAAGCCACCGATTGCCACAGCCTTGTGGAGATTTCCAAGTGCTCCAGCCAGGGGCCACTGCAGGGGCCGTGCAATGTCCTGCGGTGGTTCCCTTTTTGAAACAGCCCCAAGCCAGCTATGCCTGGAGACATTTCAAATGTCATGTCTGCCTGCACCTTAAGACTGAGATGCACTGTGTCATGCGTGACTTGATCTGAGTGCTCTCCACCTCGTGCATGTGCTTATATTTTAGCTGTGGAATATCAAACCGATCCAGAAGATGTTCCATACTTCAGGAGCTAATCTCTCTGATAACGGGAAGGAGCATTTTAACAGCATACAAGTTTTATACTATGTCCACAAAATTGCCCACAGCTTACACTGTGAGAGCACGTGTCAAAGTGCACACGTTCTAGATCAAGGATTGGCAGTCGGGGTGCCCCAGGGGACCTTTCAAGGGTGCCACAGAGGATGTCTCCAGATCACAGCTGGTAGTCATCTCTAGCAGCAGTCCTCTGGGCAGCAGGCACCAAAGAGGTGTTACTTTTAATCTATGGTGTTGGTGTGCAACAAATGGCAATGAGTTGTGATGCAAAGAAGCACCCCATTTTTGTAGCTATGGAAACGAATGACAAAAGTCTCTGTGAATAAAGACAGCATCCTTTGCAACTGCCTCCTCAGCAATCATCAAACTCAGCACTTTGCATTCAAAATGGGGCCTCAACCCTCCGCCTCAGGATGTCTCCAAATACAATTGGTTTCTGATCAAACAGGACGGTCGTGGGGGACGCCCAAATTCTGACGGCTTCTCAAAGTCTGGAACAACTTCCGATCTGGATGGGTAAAGACAGCCCCGCCGGTCCTAGCTCAATTTGCCATGTGGTTGTGATGTTGAAAGAGTAATTGGTTTTCTTACCAGTTAGGCTACAAATGGACATGATGAGTTTGGAAAGGGTTCTTCAAAAGGGAGGATAACATCTAGGATTTTGAAATGGAGGAGGTCCCGGAGTGGGCAGACAGGGGTACAACTACTCATTTTTGCCCCCGGGGCATAGAAGGGAGGGTGGGTTGTGCGTGGGGGAGACCGAGCGGTGGATGGTCTTACCCGCTCCTGGCCTGCCTGCTGCAGCCGCAGCTGCTGCCGCCACACAGCGTCCCAGGCCCTTGACTGTGCTGTGGCAAACATCTGCTGCCCTGTCTGGCTGCCTGCTTCGGGCCTCAGCTCCTGCGTGCGGCAGTGCTCGAGGCAGGATGGCAGAGGGATGCATCTCCATCCTTGTCCCTCCTCCTGAGATGCCCTGTTGAGGAGTTCAAAACCAAGTTAATTGGAAATTATTACTTCTACTGGTGTAAGGAGCAAAGGTGATTAGGTGCTAAGCACATCTACACCGTTCGAAGTAAAACCAAAATAAAACAGAGAGAAAAAAAGAGAAAAGAATTCAAAATGCATTTGTGCCGTTTCTTTGTATGCATAAAGCGTGGCCCGATGAGCGTGCACAAACTGCGGAAAGAACAATGGGGAAGATCCTAAAGTTAAAATTAAATAAATGTATGTCCTTACTTTAAGTTCAAAAGCATGCCGTCATGGAGACATGGACTGTGAGCACCCTGGCACAGAGCCATACCTCTTCACAAAAAAAGGAAGCAGGAAGGCAAGAAGAAAAGTGTTATGATATTAAGTAGGAAGTTTTAGGAGACCGTTTGCATCAACTCATTTAGAAACTGGAAATTGAAATCCAGGAGAAGCCGACAGAGCGGGTCCAGCCCCTGCACCAGGCAGGACAAGACACCGGGGCTCAAGCCACCGCGGTGAGGTGACCGTCCCGTCTGCTCCTGAAGATTTCCAGGGGAGGTGACTGCACCCTGCAGGGTCACAGTCAGGGCGGCCAGGATCTGGAACCAGCTGCCAAGGGGAGCGGTGCTGGCTCCTACCTCGGAGGTCTTTCCAAGGAGCCTGGATAACAACTAGCTGGGTCAGATAAGCTTCAGCTTACCAGGGCTCATATGAGCCCAGTATTCATTCCTGCCCAGGCAGGGGGTCGGACTCGATGATCTGCTCGGGGCCCTTCCCACCCTGCATCTATGAACCACCACTGCGGGGAGTTTATTCCAGCTGGACACCCAATTAAATGCATAGAAATACATTTTTAAAATAGATTAAAGCAGGAAACTTGTAAGAGAAACAGTGCATCGATGGGACTACTAAGGCATTAAAGGAGAAGAAGACCCCAAAGAAGACCCTTCAAGGCTATCATCCAACACAAAACACTTTAATAATCAGGGTTTGGTTATGTAAATCCCCCAGAGTCAATGGACGGCAACCAATGAGACTGGAAGCAGAATTTCGGGGTCAGTTCAATTACCAAAAAAGCCAACAGAAAAACTGGTATCGCTGGGTTGAGCGCTTGGCCCTTTTCCTCAGCGCTCAACCAGGGCAAAGTTAGCAGCAATAGCATCTTCTCCTTCCCTAGAGTAAAGACGGGAATGGAAGTGAAGTAAGGCGTCGTTGTGTGTCTGCTCCTTTCCAGCGCAGCTCCCTGCCCTTCCCCTGCCCTCAGCACTGCATTCTTCAATTCACACCTGAATCTCTCAAATTAGACAGGGCAAAAAGAGTATGTCACAGTGAGAATTGGCATCTCTATTTGATTTACCTTCCTCTCTTTCCAAAGGATCCCATATTTTTCTCCCGGGATAAAAGACTGTCCCGTCTTCTGTAGCTGTATGAAAGAAATATTGAAGAGCAAGTTGAAACCACAACCAGTCATTCCCAGTTACTTGATGTCTGGAGCGAGGGACAGCATCATGGCCGGGGGGCAGGCTACTGCAGTTTGGGGTGAGGGGCACTGGCAGGCTGGGGTCAGTGGGTTGGGGGTGAGGGGCAGCAGCAGGGCTGGCGGGGGCTGTGGCTTGGCACTGAGGGGCAACAGCATGGGCAGGGACAGGGCACTGGCATGTCTCTGCCCCCCACTGTCATATCCCCCGTCCCCCCTCCGCCATGTGACAGGTGTCCTGCATTTTGGACCTGGAAATATGGAAACCCTAAAGCAACCATCCGCATCCTCACTGCCTGCTCCGCTGCACCCCTCACCTTGCCTGCCCAGCCAAATAGCATCGCTCCAAGCACTCCCCCCGCCTCCCCATGTCAGGCCAGCACACCTCGTCTTCAGCCCTTGGCTTGTACTGAAGCGGACTGAAGTCATGTTTAGGAAAGAAACGAAAGCATAAAAGTGACAATTCCCCCAGCCACAAGTCACCCACCCCTACGACCCCCCAAGTGTGGGTGCAAACACCCCCTCATTTGCCCACACTTACCCTTGCGGTCAGGGTGACACCGAGGACACAGGTGTGACCTGACTCCAAGCAGTGTTGGCTCGGGAGCAGTCCAACTGCTGTGCGCGTCTCCAGGAGCCGCACGGCGACGAGCCGGTTCTAGAAGGGGCCATTGTGATGCGCGTCACCTTCTCCGGGTCTCCCCGCGTGCACGTCTCGGCCGTGTCCGGCCGCACCGCTGCATCAGCCTCCAGGTGTGAGACAGGGCTGGGCTTGCACGCGGCCTGATGGTGCTCACAATGAGGGACTTCGCACAGGACTGGCCCCTGCCAGGGTTTCCCTCCAGGGCACTGTGACAGCGGGTGAGGAAAGGGACTCCAACACCAGGTCCTAACGAACACCATTTCTTGTCTGTGCACAAGAACAGACGGCCCAGGTCTGTCTCACACGTGCTCCCTGCGGTGACTGTCACCTCTGTGTCTGTAGGCCGGGGGCTCCCGCTGCTCCCGGCTCTGCGCTGGGGAATACATTGTATTACTTGATGCCTACTGTCGGCCCTTTGACCGTGTGGGTCCTCCCAGTGTCTCAGCGTTGCACCGCTTTCATGGGCAACTTCCCCCAGTATCGCTTCAAGCCCTTACCCTTTTGGAGGGCGAACTGTTTAACCAGATCTCTGCCCTGGATCTCCCTCTTCTGCCTTTGGTCAAACAGCCCTTGCACCAGAGCTGCGGCTGAAGAGGATCTTTCATGGATATCATGTGCTTACTGCGCCTCAAGGTAGTGCTCCTTCTCTGCCATCCTCATTTTACCTTTCCTGCCTGGTTCCTTAACGATAACGGCGCTATCTCTTTCGTTTTCGATGAACGGACTGGAAGATGGACGGATCTTGGTTGAACGACTGTGTCATATTGAATGAAATAGTTTGAATGTTTGTAAAGGTTGCCCATTAGCCAGTTTCAGGAAGAAGATAAGATTTATCTCCTTATCTAGTTCTTTGTTTTGGGGACTACGTGCAAAAGGTCCTGACTTTAGTTAAAGTCTTAATTTAAATTTCATCTTTTAGAAATCTTTTACAAAGAGAGCAAATATCCTGAATTCCAGGAGATCAAACCCTGAGGCCTTTTGACCAGGTTGGTAAGAAAAGGGCATTTGCAGTGATATGGAAGTTTCCCAAAGGTAATTTAAAATGCTCAACGAAGGTAAAAGAATCTGTTGAGTAAGATCCGAGCCCAAATTTGGGAGCAGTGATATATTGAGTAGGAGGAGCCCACTGACGGCAGCTCGCTCAATAAAAACCGTAACTTACTGTCCCAATTTGGAGGTGACTATACTTGTAGAACAACGAAGGAAAAATCGCAAGTATAGCCCGGGTCAGACTGATCACCTGAACCACCCTCTCCGTGAACACGAATCTCTTACTTCACACTGAAGCCGCGGAGCACCTGAAAAGGACTGAAGGAAGGGGACTTAGTCCTATCACTGCTGAAGCCAGCCTATTGAATTGTATTGCTGAGGCGAGCCCATTTCATTGAACCGTACTACTGAGGCCAACCCATTAAATCGTACTACTGAGGAATGAAACCATATTTTGGTATTTGGCTTCTCGGAATTCTAGGATTGTAAGTATATTATGAAAAATAATAGTATTGATTCAAATTTAACTTTTAGTTGCAATTGTAGTTGTTTTTGTAACACTAATTCTTATTGTTTGGGAAGGAAGTGCATTCGGAGCATTGTTTCTGATATATGTAATTATTGTGTTTTTAATGTTTGTGGTGTTTCTTAAAGCTAAGCAGTGTTATATACGTAGCAAAGAGTTTTAAAATAAAATTGTGTTGTATAAATTAAGTGTGTAATCATTGTGAAATCGTGCAATCAGTTAACTACTCCCCCAGCCAGTGCATCAAAATAAATCAGTAAATTGTGTGGGATTTTCTCTATTCCATAACCCACTAGAGACATCCTGGAATGCCTCCCTAACACCAGCAGGATAATGTCTCCCTGACACTTGTAAGATAGCAAGAAGTTGAGAAAAAGGTCTCATTATAATGCTAAAAATCACACCCTGGGCAGAGCAAAAGTATGTTAATGAAACATATATGTATGTAAATGAAATACATGGCTAAACCATAGGTAAAGAGACATGCTCAGTAGAGAACGTCTTATGTCAGTGGCTTGTAACCAATCACTGAGCGATACACTTGCAAACATATGTATAAAAGGTACCCAAAGGTAGAAACCGGTGGTGCTTGCTTTGCAAAAGATTGCCAAGCACCCCTCTCTGCGCAGACTTGAAACAATAAAGATTAAGTTGGATCCTCCACCCCTGTGTGTTTATTGGCAAAAGCGCACCGGGCACGAACTCACACTGTCCTTTGCAGACAACACTGGCAGCGCCCAAGATCCCCCCAAACACCCCAAGATCGGTGCCACCCTGGTCTTACCGCCCCACCAGCACCTCCCCGTCCCCGGGCACACGGGCTCTGCCCAGGGCAGGACCTGACCTGCGACTAAAGCAAGAGAGAGGAAGAAAAGCAAAGCCCCGCACGAGAGGAGCTGGACCCCTGTCGCGGGACCCCCAGCCCGAGGCTGCCCCATCGGCCCCCGCCTGGCCCGGGGGTCGGGGGGCAGGATGCAGACTTGGGTGTGCACGGGGAGCAGGGGGCGTTTGCACCGGTGGTGGTGGTGGGGGGGGGGGTGTCGTTGCAGCACCCCTTCCCGCCGGAGTGCCCGGGCCCGGGGAGGGCCGGGGCTGCAGCCCTGCTACCCCCACCCCCACCCCTATGGGGCCGAGCTGGGGCCGGCTCCCCTCTGCTCTTCCCGGGACCCCCGGGGGCTCCGGACCTTCCCCCCGCCGCCAGCCCAGCCTGCCCCATGGCTGGGCGGGATCGTGTGCGTATGTGCGTGTTTGTGTTTGCACGCACAAGTGTGAGCTTGCATGTTCCTGTGCATGCATGCGTTTGTGCTTGCATGTCCTTGTCTGTCCATGCATTTGTGCATGCACACACGAGTGTGTGCTTGCATGTGTCTGTCTGCATTCGCGTGTATGCATCTGTCTGCGTACACGCGTGTACATGTCTCCATGCATGCATGTGTGCAGGCACATGTCTCCATGCATGCACGTGTGTGTGCAGGTGTGTCTCTGTGCATGCATGTATGTGCATGCATGTGTCCAGGTGCACATGTGCATGTTTGCATGCACACATGTGCATGTGTCTGTGCATGCATGCGTCTGCATGCATGAGTTTGTGCTTATGTGTGCCTGCATTTGCCTGTGTGCCTACATTTATGTGCGTGCATGCCTGCATGCACATGTGCATGCCTGCATGCATACGCATGCGTCTGTGTGCATTCATGAGTATGCATGTGTGCGTGCATGTGCACCTGTGCATGCTTATGTGTGCATGCACAAGTCTGCATGCATGAGTGTGCTTGTAGGTTTCTGTATGCATGTGTGTGCATGTGTATGTATCTATGTGCGTGCATGTGTCTGCGCACATCTGTGTGCATGTTTGTGCATGCGTGTGTTCTTGCATGTCTGTGTGTATATGCATGTCTGTGTGCATGTATCTGTGTGCATGTGTGTGTTCCTGCATGTGCCTGTGCGTGCATGTGTGTATGTGCATGTCTGTGTCAATTCATATGTACCTCTGTGTGCCTGTTCATGAGTCTGCATGTGTACATATCTGTGTTCATGTGTGTGCCTGCATGCATGTGTGCATGCATATGTGCATGTGTGTGTGCATGTGTGTATGTGTGTGCACGTGTTTGTGCGTGTGCTCCTCTCTGCATGTGTACATGCCTGTCTGTGCATGTGTGTCTGTGTTCATAGCAGGGAGAGTGTATTTGTGTCTGCGTGTCCATGTGCAGGGAGTGAGTGTGTAGAGTGCATGCCTGCCTGCATGTGTGCATGTGTCTGTTCACGTGTGTGCATGTGCATGCATGTGTTCATGGCATGGAGAGCGTGTTAATGTGTCCACGTGCAGAGCGAGTGAATAGAGTGCACACCCATCTCTGTCTCTGTGTGCATGTGTCTGTGCGTGCGTGTGCCTGCATGTATGTGTGTGTGTTCATGGCAGGGAGAATATGCTTGTGCCTGCGTGCCCATCCCCATGCCTCAGCCCAGTCTGTCTGTCCACTGCAATCTCAGGGGTGTCCCTCCTGCCAGTACTGTGAAGCCCCACTCCTACCCCTTCAGAATAAAACCCACCACGAGCCACTTTTCCTTTATTATATTTTAATATAATCTTCTTGGGTGGAAGCAAAACAAGGCTCATGTCATTCTCCAGACTGGGGGCAGGGAACCCAGCAATGGGACAAGGACAGCCCTCACTCCTGCCTAAAACAGACCATTCCAGTACAACCCCCTCCCTCCCATTCATATAAATTAAGTCTCTCTCTCCTGGGAAAGCAGCAGGTGTAGAAGAACAGCTCTAAAAATATAACATGTCTTGCATTAGGCCCCCAAAACACATCTTCAAAGTTCAACCCGCAACCATGCCTGCGGCCCTGCCCCCTCTACACGGAGTCCTCTGGGTGTGGGTGCACGTGAAGCTGTGCAGGCAGGTCTCTGAGAGGGGATGGGCAGGTCCTCGAGGAGCCTCCCCACAGCAAGGTCACTCCCGGGGCCAGTTAATGCTGACCTGGCCCGAGGCCTCCAGCACGTCCCGCTTGCAGTCGAAGTCGCCGTTGATGTGGCTGATGGACTGCTCCTCCACCACCCAGAGCTGGCAGCTGGTCTGCGGGATCAGTCGTGCATCATGGCTCACGTTGATCACCGCTGTGAAGAGGAGACAGGAGGCAAAGCATGAGCGGGGTGGGAGGCAAAGCAGAGGCCATTTCCATACTGAAGGAGAATGGAAAGACCCCACGTTTTCCCCATCAGCCACTGCCAGGACAGGGCTGGGCAGTGAAGGGCACGACTGGGACCCAACGGGGACCCTGGCAGGAGGGCACTGCTTGTAGTATACAAACCCTCCCGTGGGACCCACGGGCCCACCCCCAGTCAAGTAACCCTTCTGCTTCCCTGCAGCCCCAGATGGGAACCCCATCCATGCCAGCTGGAATCTGACCAATGCACCTGTTACTACCTTCCTCTGCCTGACAGATGGGACCCATGAGGCCACCCCAGCCCAGTATCGCCATCCACCCTTCAATCCGATCCATGGGCCCAGTATTCCCCCAACCCCGGCCTCCTCTGATCAGGGCAGTGGACACCTCCCACCGCGCTGCTTCCACTCACCTCCATGTACGTGCTGACAGCATCACCCAAGGGATCAACTGACTCAATGCACAGATGATTTGTGGGTTCATTCTGGGGAAGTGACAGATCCCCAAAAGAAGCCAGGAGTCCTGAGCCACAGAGCCTTCCTCCCACGCCTTCCCTCCTTCCCTCAGCTAGAAACAGGACCCAGGAGTCCTGCCAAACCATGCACCTCACTATGGCATGCTGGACAGCCCTCCTTTCGAAGAGCCAGAGCAGGGCACAACCTGCAAGTCCTGGTCCTCACGCCTGCTCTGCTCTAACGCGCTTCCTTCCCAGAGCAGCGAACCCGACATAGCCTCCCAGGGCCACAGCTCCAGCCTCTCCCCAACTTCTTCCTCAGTGGCCAGCCGTCACTCCTGGATTCCCAGCCTGTCTCCCCTTTGCCTCAGCCCTCACATCCTGATCAGCCCCCTGCACCCTCAGGCCCTAGCTCCTCCACACTCACCCTCTCCCCCCTGCCTGGAAGCCCCAGCCCCACACCTGACAGCCTGCAGATCTGCATGGTGAGGGCATGGCTCTCAAAGCTGAAGCGTCCCAGGCACTTGTGAGCATCCTGGTAGGGCAGGTGGATTTGTTTCGGCCACGTTCTCCTCCAAATCAGACGTGGTGATCTGGTGCAGAATGACACTAATTCTACAAGGCCGTGAAGTAATGAATCTTGCAGCATTTCATGTTGAGCAAGGTAACGGAGAATACCAAACAGCGGTGGTTCCCCTACTGTAACGCACTTTTTTGATAGTAAAAGGTCTGTCTCTAAAGTACTCTATTGCACACATATGATAGTGGATTTACATGATTCTGCTTATACAAGTTTAACTTATTACACATTTATAGCTAGACAGTGTCAAGAAAATCCTGAGCCTTATAGTAGAATAGGGTAAGTCCTGCCTGGATCTTGTCCGTCATCAGGTATGAAAGGCCAGCTTCTTCCTCCTCTTCACTCTCCCCAAATCTGAACCTCCAACATTTTCATCTTCGTCTTCTTTGTACTCTCCTGGTGGACCAGCTTCGTCTTCATCTGCTTCATCCTCCTCATCCCCTTCTGAAAGGCAGGTAAATTAATTCCTTACAGCTTTGCTTAAACCTCAAAGGCTTGTTTGTAAACTCATCTTAAATGAGCTTCTGAAATCTGACTCAATTCAGCTACAAAACCTTCTCCAGAAATCTTTAAAAAAAGACAGGACTAGAAGTAACATCGCACTTTTTCCTCTTTCTATAGGAAGAGAAAACACAGAACTGAATGTGCCACAGCATCGAATATGAGATGATGGGTACGGAAAAAAAAAAGCTTTTGGTACCAGCAATAAAATAACTGCTTTTATATAGTTATATCTCAGTGTAAAGATGTGTGCTCACATTTTCCTAAACGCAGCTCTCCTTTAACCGTGCACAGCATCCATGACTACTCTCTTTGCAAGTGCATTGCCCGCCCCCCGCATTACTCGATAGGAGCAGTATGTGATACTGGCCTTCACCTGACACACGTAGCTGATTTGTGCTCCAGCACTTCCACAGTCACTTTAGTCTCAATTTTGTATTTAGATCCTGACTGAATGGCATAACTAATGACTGCATGTTTAGAGACGTCACCCTCATCATCTTCATCTTCTGAGTTGGGGGCCTCATTACCTTCCTGATCAAATCAATCTAGGTAGGTGATCTCCTGAAGCAGCTCAAAAATCCTTTCCCTGTAATCCTTTAGGTTTGTGATGGCACAGCTGAAGAAGTCCAGGTCTTCAAGTTTTTAAGGTTTTGCTAAAAATGAATTAAAATTGCTCACGGAGATGAAATAACTACTTGGTACGTCCAAGTATTGCGCTCCTGCCTCCTAAATGTCACTGATTTTGCTGGCTACCTCCCACCACCTCTTCTCCGTTGCTGTTTCCCATTGTACAGAGCTCATGTAAGAAGCCTTCGTGCTGACAGTCAACATCCCTTCCCCAGAAGATCAGACACTCTCTCTACACTCCCTTTGAAACAGGTTTGACCCACTTTCCATCCCATTGAAATGTGTGTCTTTGCTTCTGGATGCCCCAAAAGTACATCTGTCTTCAGAAATACGATCCTATAATCACCCAGGGAGATGCAAAGCTCTCCCATTCCCTGAGGTCGGCACAGCCAACTGTCCCAGCGCCGATCCTGCCATGCCTGGTGCACAGACAGCTTTCCATGGCCTGAATGGGGCAGCTGTGGATGTGACGATAGAGGTAATCCTGCTTAGAGGAGATCTGGGTTCTGCAGTCCATTGTAGTCACGAGTCGGCCTGTGTGAGTAGGAAGCTTCGGAGCTGCCTCGGAGACCCGGCCATAGGGTATAATGGGGAATGAATGAAATATCGACAGCTTTGTTGTTTTTTTGTCTGATTTGGGTGAAACTTGCAGGGGTGGTAGCCCCTGTTGAGAGCATGAAGCCTGCCAAGTTTCAAGAAGATCGGTGCAGGGGCTCGGGGGAACTGCACCCCACATTCTTGAAAGCAAAACTCACGTCACGTGTATGTGTTACGCCACAGCCGGGTGAAAACTGCAGGGGCGGTAGCCTCGCCGAGGCCATGAAACCTGCCAAGCTTCAAGATGATTGGTGCAGGGTTTTGGGGGAACTGCACCTCAAGCTGCTGACAGGCAAAACTCGTGACATAGATGACCGTGTGTGTTAAGGTGCAGCGGGCTGGAAACTGCAGCGATGGTGGCCCCTGCTGCGGCCACGAGGCCTGGCAGCTGGCGAGGGGATCGGCGCAGGGCTTCTGGGCTCGGGGGCCTGCACCTCTGGCTGCTGACAGGCAAAACTCGTGACATGGGTGCTCGTGCAACTGTGGCTGTTTTGAGGCATGGGACCTGGGATCACCGCAGGCCCGGCTGTTACCAGTTACCAATTAATCATGATTCCCTCAGGGACCAGCTCAATACACAGCACCAAGAACAATCCACCGCCCCAAGACAGACGCCGTCAGTGCACTTAACAAAAGATGAAGCCTCTTCAGACCATCTACAGGAAAACCGGTCTCAGTTCTGCGCGTCTCCATTTGATTTTGTAAGCTTGAGTGCCTTGAGGCTGGCCACAACCAAAATGGCTCAGGATTAAAAAGTTAAGAGAAGATGTGAAGATGCCGTTTCATAGACACCTTGTTGTAAAAGGAAGAGGATTGGAAAAAAAGAAAATAAAACCCCATAATTTCAAGCTGGCTCCTACATGTCTGGTTATTCCTTAAAACTTGATGTTTTTCCTGGTTGTTAATCCATTTCTTGAGACGTTCCAAACCAGATAACCCCTGGTCACTGAGAAAGGTCATTCATTTAAATTGAAACTGTTATATAATAGGATTTTCCCTGTCACTTATGGCTTGGGACCCTCTGGATTTACACAATTAAAAGAATGCTTTGAAGAGGCTGGACTAAGGGGATAAGAAAGCTGTAAAGCAGCAAACAGGGTGCTTCAAGAGAGAAAAATCTCTCTGACATCACCCGCTGTTGTTCCCAAGAAGCTGGCAGAAACAGATCCTCTCCCTTCAAGGATCGTGCTGGGAACTTTGCTTGTCATCAGATCACCCGAGTGCCTGGGAACAGTGACACCCCAGCTCTCGCTCTCTCTTTCTCTCTTTTTCTTTTTGTCTCTACGCATAGCTTTCTGAACCTAAATTGTATTAGTTAAGCTTCAGCTAAGTTTCCCCAAATACTCAATTAAACCAGGGGAATATTGTAATTGTTTTCTTTGTTTTCCCTTGCATGTCTATTACTACTAGTACCATTATAAATTGGATATGCTTCACAATAAATAACTTTTATAGTCAAACTGGAGGTAACCAGGTGTATTTTTCCTTCTCTACTTCCCTTCCCCATTTGCTCTGCAGCAACGCTTCTTTTACCTAAGCCAAAGATCCCTGTGAAGCCCAGAAATACTGTGGGGTCCGCTCATCAAGAGGCTAGCACTACTAGGACAGTTTGGGCAAAAGATTGGGACGTGCTGAGTTTGAGACACATAAGGGGATCAGCTTGTATAGGCTGATGGCCCAGTTTGGCTCAGGCGTGCCCTAATGAACTGAAAGCTGGCCCGTGAGGGTGTCAGCCGGACACCCAGCTGGATTGAGAGGGATTCTGTTCACTGAGTGCTGGTGTCTGACTGCAGTGTAGTGTTCCCTTAATGAACTGATTCCTGGCACATGAAGGTGTCAGCCTGTACATGCTGATCAACCCGGCTGGGTCAGGCGTGTCATGTGAGTGTGTGTGTGTGTGTGTGTGTGTGTGCGCGTGTGTGTGTGCATTTGACTGATTTAGTGGCTGGTGTGTGTGTGTGTGTGTGCGCGCACGCGCACATTTGACTGATTTAGTGGCTGGAGGAACCCAGCCCTACTGAAACGGAGTCCTGCAAGATAGCTCCATTGTGGGTGAGGTCTTGCAGAAGGCAGAGATACAGCTCCGTACAGAAACACAGGTAACACGAGCAGCACATTGATAGAATTGCAAAGACCCTAGAAATGTACCCCTAATAAATGAGCACACCCCAAAGTGACAGGCAAATCTGGTAACAGCTGGGATCATGGCTGGAAATCCATTTTGGGCCACCCCACACCATCTGGGCCAGGCAAGACACTGGTCATCAATTCAGTCTGTAATCTCAGCCCAAATACCGGGTCCTTAGGCAAGCGTGTATACTTAGTACCATGGGAATGCGGGGCTGTTAGTTGGCAGCCTGGTATGAAGAAACCACGCTCTGGTCCGGGCCAGACTGGTCAGTGGTGTCTGGGAGAGTCCCCCGGTGCCATAGAGGCATGGTGAGGAGTGGCCCAAGAAGGATTTCCATCTCTAATCCCAGCCCATGAGAAATTCCTTCCTTGAGCCTGTCTACTTGGTACAGTGGGGATGGGGGAACTGGCCCAAACAGTATTTCCAGCCATAACCCCAGCCCAAAACCAGGTCCTTATTCGGGTCCATGTACTGAGTACAGTGGGCGCGGGGGGCTGGCAGTCGGCAGCTTGGCACGCAAAAACTGCACTTTGGGCCAGGCAAGACTCTGGTTGGGGGGTGTGGGATAATATCCAGTGCCAGAGGCATGGTGTGGGATGGCCCAAAGAGGATTTCCTGTTGTCAATCCAGCCCAAAACCCAGTTCCTTATTCAAACCCATATACTTAGGACAGTATTTGCAGGGGCGGCCAGCTCAGGGCCTGGCACAGCCAAACCGTTTCCTGGGACGGGCAGGACTCTGCAGAGATAACCAGGAGAGTCCCACGTGCCACAGAGGCATGGCGTGGGCTGGCCCAAGAAGGATTTCTAGCTGTGATCCCAGCCCTAAATCCAGGTCCTTATTTGGGTCCATATACTCAGCACAGAAGCTGGCACGCTGTCGGTTCGCAGTCTATCACGGCAAGCCGTGTTCTGGGTCGGGCAAGACGGGTGAGAGACGTCCAGCAGAGTCCCCGATGGCACACAGGTCTGTCATGGGGTGGCCCAAGAAGGATTTCTGGCTATAATCCCAGCCCAAAAACTAGTTCCTAACTCAAACTCATATATTTAGTACAGGGGCGGGGGGTGTCGGCTGGCAGCCAGCACGGCCAAACCGCACTTTGGGCCGGGCAACGCTGTGGTCGAGGTGCTTCGAGACAGTCCCCTGTGGTGTCAACAGGCTGTTTGGGGCGGCCCAAGAAGTATTTTGCCCCATAATCCCATCCTAATCTGACCTTTATTTAGGGCTCTATGTTTGATACAGAATATTATTTTATTTATTAGCAAATATGTAATGAAATTCTATTTCAGATGTGTAATTCATTAACAACAAGCTTTGATTGGGTCTAGATTAGCTTTGAAAAAGGAACTGGGAATAAGCAACCACCTTCAGCCTGGTGGGCGGGATGGAGGAGCCGGGGCCCCGCAGGCAGCTTTGGGCTTCTCCCTGATGAGCACCCCTGAACCTTCACTATGCACCCCCAGCCCCCAGAAAAGCAGCCAGAGATTGATTTATTTATTCATTTATTTTTTAAAGGATTTTTACCTCCCCAAAATCTCACCCCCGACACAACCACGAAATGCACGGAGGGCGAATTGCAGCGGGTGACCCGGACTCAGAGTTAACTGAAGAAAAGGGGAGGGGAAAAGAAAAGTCATTCGCCTCCATCCAGTGCAGAAAACACACCGGCTCTCAAAAACAGGAGTACTACATAGCCAGGGACAGTAATTACAATACTATATCAAGAATAATTATGACGTAGCAGTACCGCAGTAATAGCGATTAGCTGATGCCCAGCCCAGGGTTTCTAGCGCCCACGCAACTGGTTTAAAAGAAGCTGGATGTGCAGAGCGCGTTGTGCACGCCCAACGGATTTTAAAAATCATTTCATTCATGTCATGATAATAAATTTAAAAATCATCTTATTAACGTCATGATGATCATGCACCGCTAGAATGAGAAATAATTAGACTAGTAAGCAACATGAGCGTTAATTAGCACTATGTAAACCTACGGTAATTAGTGAATAGCCACGTGTAAAAGGTAGCACTAAGCACCCGGAGGCGCTGAGAAGGCGGGTCCCGGCTGTTCTGGGGCCGGGGTGGGGAGGGAAGGAGCAGGCGGCCCCGGGGCTCCCGCATGCCGGCTCGGGGCACGTGCAGCGCCGTGTGTGCGGGCGGGCGGCTCCGCGCTGCCTCCCCGGGCGCATCTCGAGCCCCTGCCCGAGCCCGGAGCGGAGCTGCACCTCCCCCGCCGCTGCCCCCGGCCGCAGCGCCGCGCTCCTCCGCGCCCGCACAGCGGGTCCCGCGCACCCCGCCTAGGCCACGCCCCCTGGGGCGGAGCTCCGCGCTCCTGCACGGCCGCTCGTGTCCCGCGCACGGCGCAGGCGCGCCTTCGGCCAAGCCACGCCCCCCGGGCCGGCAGGGCGGGGGCGGGGCCAGAGAAGGGGCGGGAGCTTAATCTTTCCATGCCGCCGTTCATTGGCTGGGAGGCGCTGCGCGGGCCGGCAGCCGATTGGGTGCGGTGGACGCCCGTCTGGGCTGAGAGCGTTTAAATACGACTGTAGCCGCCATAACGCGCCACGCGGTCGGGGAAGCTGGCGCGGGCGGGTGTTGGGGCTGCGGCCCGGGGGACTCGGCTCGGGGTGGGCTCAGGCCTCCAGGAGCAGAGTGACCAAGTGCCTCGAGGGTCCCCCAGCCCTGCCCACAGCCGTTATGCTGAGTTTGTTATAGTCAAGATTTGCTCTTCCATGATTTGAAAGAGATCTCCTTGACTCCTAACCGCTCGCTCCAAAACGCGCGTGCCAGTGTACCCCCGCGCACAGGCACTGTTTTGCTTGTGCGCTGCTCGGGGGAAAGCTGCTTTTAAGGGAAGGAGCCATGGCTTCAGCGTACGGCCTCTAACACGAGGCATTGCTATCAATGAGGGACTTGAAGCCATACCACGAGGCAAATCACAGATAGTACCTTACGCTCTGAGAGGGTTGATTTTTATTTATTTATTTGCTATTTTTAAGCATTTCTTTTCAAAACGTGGGTTGGACGTTGTATCTAAACCAGACGGGCCAGAACGTCCTGTTTCCCCGCGCCGAGCTGTAGAGGAATAAAGAGCAGCCAGGAGAAAAGTGACTCTGTGGGGGATGGGCGATGGAGAGCGGCGTTCTCGGTAGTGCGAGGGGCTAGTACGACCAGAGGACCCAGATGATAAATGCCTTCGAGATAATGACTGCAAGCTTGTATCAGGTGTAACAGTGAAGCAGTGCGAAGCCTGTAGGGAGAGAGACTATGGTCAGGGTTACCCAAGCAACAAAGCTTGAATGCCAGAAATGAGGAGGCTGCAGTAGGTATTGGGCCGTGAAGACCTAGACAGCAGTCACTAATGTGGATATTGAAGTGAAAAAAAAAAAGGTTTACTGATTACTCCAAAGAAGGCAGCAGGGTTTGCCATGATCTGATACAAGGGTCTAGAACGGCGGTTCTGAACCTTCTTCAGTTGACGTACCCCTTGGTCTCCGAGTGAGACTTCACGTACCCCCTTTCAATGGGAAATTAATTTTTATGTCAAACTGTGTACTTGGATGTTATAAAAACAGCAAAATACTCGTACAAAGACTTCTTCATTTTAAACAAGGTTAATTTATTCAATGCACATAAAAAGTTGTACAAAAAAACACAATTGGTGTCAAATGGCAAAACGTGCCCAAACTTATTAGTGCAAACAGTGCTGCTGCTTACTATCAACCAACATTTTAATTCTAGGCGACATTTTCGAGAGCGCCACACGCACGTCATGTTCAGCTTTCAGTTTGTTCCTCGCTTTGGTTTTTGCAAAAAGCACTGAAAACCCCGACTCGCAGAGATGGGTTGCGACAAACGGCGCTAGAACTCGGTAAGCTCGCTTGGTCCCAGTGGGATATGCCTCCCCAAGTCTGCACCAGAATGGATCCAATTTCATTGATTCAAAATGGACACAAAGTTTCTGATTATTGCGCAAATCAAGTAGCAGATCTTTTGCCAGGTCGGCATCACTGATTTGTTCAAGAGAAGCGGTAAAAAGGCTCCTTACCCAAACATCAGCTACCTGAATACTTGTTATAATTTCTTCTGTGGTGACTTTCAGATTTTCAAGATGCGTAATAATACTCTCGGGGTGTAGGTTGTATTCGTGTTGGTCTTCGCTCCATCCAGGAAGAGCACACGCCAATGGCTGAAACTTCCTCAGCCCGACAAGGGGTTTTTGAACCCAAAAGCTTGCTTAAAATTTTTTTCCAACTATTTAAGTTGGTCTGACAAAAGATCAGATTCGCCCAAAGAACCTTGTCTACCTAATAATACTCTCACGGACTCATGGTTCCCCTGGATGCACTGGATCTAAAGTGATTTCATCAAAGAGGAAAATTGGCCAAATTACTGGAATTCCCTCTTCTTCCCCAGAGAGCCAACTTCTCTTGAAAGCATTTGACTTTTTTGTCCTCCTAGATAGTACTTCTTCACCTGGGACTGAAATGTTCAATGAGTTTAGAATTGTGAACACATCTGCGAGGTATGCCAGACAACCCGCAAAGTTCGGACCTATGAAACACTGAAGCAGAACTGATCCATTTTCATGCAGAAACATTTCAATTAAATCTCAAAGTTCAAAAACTCTTGTCAGAACTTTTTGTCTGGATAACCAGCGTACTTCTGTGTGAAGCAGAAGTCAGTGTGTTCAGACCCAACCTCTTCCTTCGCACAGCGCTTTGAACATGCAGTGATTCAATGCCCTTGCTCTGATCGAGTTGATGGCCTGGATGACAACATCCAACGCGTCTTTCAAATAAGAGGGAGGAGAATGCAATGACTAGAGATCACATTTGGATTCACCTTTTTGACGAGAGCGGTGAACTCTGAATATTTCCCCAGCATAGCAGGAGCACCATCAGTACAAATAGCTCCTACAAGGTCCTAGGGAAGGCTGGAAAAAAGGAAAAAATTCATTCATCATAGCCATAATGTCTGCTGCCTTGGTTGTTTCTTTCAGCAGTTCACAAAAGAGAAATTCTTCTTTGACATGATTCTCATGCACATATCGAGCAAAAACGAGAAGTTGTGCGCAATTTGAGACATCAGTTGATTCATCCAACTGCAAGCCAGTTTTACCAGACTTTTCTTGACTTGCTCCACTACTTGTTTGCGTATGTCCTCTGACATGTCCTTGATTCGGTCGTGAATGGTGTTGTATGGGGGATCTGTGCTATTTTTAGTTTTGCATCTTTACCAGACATCAGCTTGGCCATTTCCATGGCACGGTTTCACCAGGGTCTCTGTGATGGTATGCAGCTTTTTTTTCTGTGGCCATCTTTAATGTCATGCGATAACGAGCCTCCAGCGCTGGCTTCTGGGGAGTAAATCCATGATCGGAAAGTGTGCTCTTGTTTCAAGTTGTGATCGCTTGAGTTTGAATAAAGCTTCTGGGTCTGTAGTATTTTCAGCGTGAACAGTCTGAAGGTGCTCTTTAAGTTTAGATGGCTTCATATATCCATTGCAAAGTACCTTTTGAGCGAAGGAAGCATTGTGGCTTCTGTAAATCTTCTGTATCAAGCATAAACATAAAGCCAAACTGCACATGCAAATCCTAGTAATAACACTTCTTTGACATGATAAATCGATGGACAAAGCAAGAATTCAATCCTTGCAAAATAGTGAAAAGTAAAAAAACCCTTAAAATATACATCATAGGTTGGTAACAATGTCAAATTGAACATAGGTACTTACCAAAATGAAAGGAAAAAGCCGATGTATACTGTTACTTGTGTGGAACCACCACGTGCATAAAAAAACCTGACATAAACTCAAATGCAAACACAACAACTGTGAATACACAGCTATGTTCAAAGACTGACGCTACACGACTGAGTGACGGGTGTTTGGAGCAACGTTTCTGGTGCAAGGTTGAGGCATGGAGCAGGAGTAGGATATCTGGTTTCCATGCGCATGTGCATTTTAACGGCACTAAAGCCCCAGCAATTTCAAATTGTCAAGACTTTTTTTAGGCCCTTCAACGTATGTTAGATGGTAAATGAAATATATCTCACGTACCCCTGATGAGGCTTCATGTACCCCATGGGGGTACATTGAACCCGGTTCAGAACCGCTGGTCTAGAACTTGATTCTCAATCAGGGACCGCAGCAAACCCAATTCACAAGAGAAAACTAGAGGTTTCAAATGGGAATCTGTACTATTAAAATCAGCTCTGTCCTGTCTGTGGCGATTGATCTTTCTGAGCTCTTCGCAACAGAAAAATTATTCTTACTTGCATCAAAAAATGAGCGAAAATTAATTGCTGGCATCCTCCATGGGGGGCCTTGAATCTAATGGCCAGTGCTTGGGCATCTGGTGTGTGAGGTACTTCAAATTGGGACAGGAGATGGGGACGTTACAGATCTTCCAAGCAAACTTTTTAGAAATTCCTGCAAGCTAGCTTCTGATATCATACCCCGTGATGGCATGAAAACCCAGCAGTCCGTCCCTTAGTTCATCCAAACTTTTGGGTCAGGTCAGCAGTAGCTTTATTTGGATAGAGCTACCACATTGTGACAATAACTGCGTTATATCCTTCTGACTTCGCTTCAGAAAGAAGCAAGATCACGTGGGTGCCTGCTGCCTCTTGTGTGGAGTGGAGGTGGGCCGTGTTTCTTCCAGTTGAGGAGGTAGCATAATCATCATTACCGCCACTGACTGTTAGTTCTTTGTCACCGTGTAATACTTGCTGTAAGGGTTCCTTTTTGAGGAACCTAACAAGTGTTTGCATGCCTTGTTTTCCTTGGATTCAATCACTGTTCTCCATTGCACAGGCAACATGACGTCCCTGCTACTAATTCCAATTCTTATTTTCTTCCTTTCCCAATTTGACGCTTTCTAGTAACATCCTTGATCAATGGGTCTTTGTAGCAGTCGAACACAACATCTACCCTGCTGCAAGGTTCCTTGAACTTGGACACGATATTCACCGCAAAAGCATCCACATGGTCTCCAAAAGTCACTGCATCCTTGGGTTTTCCCATGGCCTGAGCCACAGCCACACCACCAATCACTACACATGTTGGAGTCAGGGCTTCTTTCAAACTTGTCTACAAAATATTCCCTTCCAAAATGGAGAGTAGTTAAGCTTTGTTTGCTGGTCTCAAGTTTCCATTTGCTGTAGCCAGTGATAGCAGTACAGTAGAGAGTTCTTGCCTCAGGAGGTTATCGACATCCATAGATACAAGCAGGCGTCTGAAAAGTTCACGATCAGCTCTGATGACTGAGGTCTGTTGTTTTGTGTTTTTCTGTTGCTAACTGTACTGGAAGCAAGAGTTTTTAACTTTGAGATTGGTGCACGTACGATGACAGCTTTATGCACAAGTCGATCAGCAACAAATGTCTCTAAGATGTTTTGTCCTAACTGCTGTGCATTCAGCACGTCATGTATAACTGGTTCTTGGGGAATGTCACCAGTAGCGAGGCACACCAGCTCTGGGGATTCCCTGTTGTTGAACACTTTGAATAACTGGAACTTAGTAGGCAGCTTTTTAACATCCTCCTCATCCCTTGTCCGTGCTTTTGCCTGTCCATGCCATAAGTGCTTGTGCTGCAGAGAGCATTGTGTAAGCATTGCAATAGCTGACCTGCTTAGTCCTAGGCCTTGGCATATTCTCTTTTTTTTCCTGCTCGCCTAAGTGGCCTTTTTGGACATCTACAGTGTATTTTTAGTATTTGCACATCCAGAGGTACTCTGTCTCTGGATGCATAGCCACACACATGTGGCTGACTATCCAGATATTTTGCATCAGATGGCTGTTAGATCCCCGACTCCATGCACAGCCCAACGACTGGGGAGACGACAATTCAGTTGCTCATGGATCCTGTTACTCACTAGCCAGAGGAAGCAGGGAGCAAACACCAGCACACATTGCTCACAACAGTTTTATTCAACATGGAGCCAGCTTCAGGCCAGGTCCCAAAGAACACAACCAACTGGGATCCTGCATTACTTTTTACACACCTTGGTTCATGCCCGTTAACATTTACTCCACCTTGGTTCCTCCTTTGTTCCACCCATATCTCCTCCTATCTCAAGCTCTGCCTCTGTTTACTTCATTAGCATGCAATTACCTATGCATTTCATGTATTTACATTCTTGAGAAAAGCTGCTCACAGCAATACGTGTTGCCAAATAGTGCAATGAACCAAAGTGCATGATTCAAGAGATTTGGGAAAGAGTGCCACGTAACATATTGAGTAGAAAATGTCAGTAGGTCACGTTCTGCAAAAACTCTCTTCAAGGCACTGTAATTTGGGATGTCAATTGGTGCCATGTGGAACGTGTCAGGAGCATCGGTAGCATCCGCTCCAAATGGATCTGTAAACAGCTTCAGCTCATCGTTGTGTTCCCTGAAATCCGCACATCTTTGTTTGATTTCATCCAGCAGACGGCCGACCAGTGCAGAATACGTGTCATGGGTCACAGTCTCAGCACATCTTGTTAATAGTATTGTGAAATGGGTGACATTCTTCTTATTCAACTGTTTCTGAAAGAATTCGAGCTTACGAATGAAGGATTGGATGTGTTCATACAGTCTGTTGACAAATTGATCCTTCCCTCGTCATTTTAGATTCAAATCTGCAAGATACTTGATGTGTCAACTAGGATGCCAAGTCATCATCATCGTCCATGAAGCCAGCATCTTTTCCTTTGTTTGTCATGAAGGTTTTAATTTCGTCAAGCAGTGACAAGTATTTGGCTAGCGTGGCTGCCCTGCTGAGCCAACGAACTTGGCAGAAGTAAATAACGTCATGATGGTCCAGTCCTATCTCAGCAAGAAATGCTTGGGATGTCTATGATTAAGCCCCTTTGACCTGATGGAACTGACTGTACAAACCACCTTTTCCATCACGTCTCATCCCCAGGGCCTTTGCACACAGCTGTTCCTGGTGAAGGACGCAGGGATGTGTGATGACATCCTGAGGCACGGACTTGACCAGTAAACTGACAGATCCATCGTGCTTGCCTGTCATCGCAGGGGCGCCATCCGTTGTTAGACCACAGAGTTTGTCCTCTGGAAGACTGAACTCCAACAAGACACGTTTGACTTCATTGAAAATGTCCTGTCCTGCCGTTTTGCCTTTCATTGGACACAAGTCGAGCAGTTCCTCAACAACATGCAATGGTTTGGTCACTCCTCGTGTAAAGGTTGCCAGTTAAGCTGTATCACTCACCTCTGCTTCACCATCGTCCCTGGGGCTGCTCCCGCCCTGCAGGGGAGGAGGCGGCGCGGGTCGGACCGGGGCACGGACACCGTGCCCGTGCCCCTGCCCCACCCCAGCCCTGTGCACCTCGCTCCGGAGCCCCGCACGGATTCCCACCGGCCCGGCGGCGCCTGCGCAGTGACTGCTCCGCCTCTGCTCCCCGCGCCGCTCCCGGCCTGGGCATGCGCAGAGAGTCCTTTCCCGAGGCTTCCCCGCCCCGCTTTGCTGCCAGCGCATGTGCAGTGGGGCGGTTGCTGCCTGTGCTGATGTGCGAAGCTTGTTGGGCGCAGCGCCCGCCCCGCCCCGCCTGACAGCGGCGCTGGGGCGGGCCAGGGCACTGCCGCAAGAAGGTACAGTAACAAAATGAAAGTCAATAGGAAACGAAAAGCCAACACGTCACTCAAACCCATAATCCTGGGATGGAAAGTCTGATGCTCTACTGACAGAGCTAGCCAGGGACAACGCTTGATCTGCACGTGTGAGGTCAAAGCGTGCAGCAGGCAGGTCACAGCCCTTGGCAGGGAAGAACAGGGCTTGGCATGCGGAGGGCAGAGGTCAGCAAAGGACCGGACATCTCCAGTGTGGGGAGCAGAGGTGCGGGGGTGGGCTGGGGCCTGGGCCAGGAGGGCTGAGGAACTCCGCAGCCGGAGGTGGTGCCCGGGCAGGCTTTAGGAGCAGGACTAAAGGGCTTCCCTCTCTGAGGCTGGAAGTATGCACATTCAGATGCCCGGCCACAGCTCTGCGCAGCCCCAGGCACACCCTCGTCTCCCATGTGTCATATGGCGAGCAGGTCATCCTGTCTAAGGGGGTCCTGAGGACAGTCACAAAGAGAGATGTTTCTTATCATGTGAAACAGGGCATCAGTCCCCTCATCTGACAGTCCTAAATCAGCCTCACGGAGGGCAGCGCTTCTGCCCCTGCTCATCCACAAACCAAATCCCCAGCCTGGGCGTGCTCAGGAACAGGAACCCACCAACTACTCACCAGACAGTCTTACTACCTTGTGCAAGGCCTGGCCCCCTGCCAGAGCCTCTGCAGCCCGAGACAGTGTCGCAGCCCCTGAGAAGCAGGGCAAGGCAGGCCCTAAGGCTGCCCCACACCACGGGACAGGTGCCTGCACGTCCTGGTCTCCGTCTCGGGGACCCCCAGGCAAGGGGAATACTTCTTAGATCGCAGCTTCTCCAATGCGCCTCTCCCCATCCTGGCTGCCTGCTGCTCCCACAGGCCACGCACCCAGGGGAACGTGGCTTGTCCTGGGACACTGATTCACAACCAGCAGCAGGAGGCCCACGGGAAGCCGCAATAGTTGTTGATAGATGCTGCTGCTCCTGGCCCAATGTGAGGAGGGAATTCAGCAGCTCCCCTGCACACCCACCACCCTGTGCCCACCACAGCATCCCACAGAGAAGTGCAGCCCCATGCACCAGTTCCCGCAGCCCCTCCGCACAGCTCCCCGGGCCTGGGGTGAGCAGGTGGAAAAGCCGAGCTGAGAAGTGCAGGGCCTCGCTCCTCCCCTCCCCTGCCTTCCCCCTGGGTCCTGGCACCAGCGTTTCCAACTCCATGCTTTATTCAAGCACCAGCTGGAAGAGAAAGGTGCAATCATGGAGAGGGGAGAACAAGACTTCCCCTGGGAACCAAGTGCTGCGGTCTTGGAGAAAGTCCAGCGCTTCCATTTCCACCAGAGCGGGGAGCAGCTTTCCTGTGTCAGGACTCCTGTGTCTGGGCCATCGCGCATTTCCTAGAAATACAGCCTGCTCCTTGACAAAGACACCAAACCATGTCACCCGGGGCCACTGCAATTCCTTAACAGGCCTTCACCTGTTTTTTTTTTTCCACTAAGGAATAATATTTCCTGTTTTATTCATAGCCAGAGCACAAACCATGCAGGCCAGGGAGTTGAGTCTCTTGACTGTCTGGTTGCCCCCTCCCCACCTCCCTGGAGCCTGTCCGTGCCCTGGAGATGGGGCAGGAGACTGGAGGGGAGGGGAAGAGAGGGGGGCAGTGCTACTTCTCAAGTGGTAAAGTCATCCTTCACTGCAAGCTGCATCATAGGCAGGTTGCAACATTTTGGGAAAGAGCACTACGTGGAGAGCTGGAGGTGTGCTGGGCACCAGGCTTCTCTGCTCCATTGCGAAGAGGGAGGCTCCCTGTCCCTGGCTGTGTTTTTCGTCTGTGGTGGTGTCCATGCTACCCCCTGGGCTACAGGGTCTGATCCTGAGCAGGGAAGGAAATCCTCCCAACCCCTGTGTTTTGGACAGATCCCTGGAAAAAACTGTCCCAGGAGCTCGCTCTAACAACCCCCTCCATTGCTTCAGTTCCCCCTTGGCTTTTCCCTGGGGCAGGGCAGTGGGTGGGAGGTGCTCTCCCAGCTGGGAGCAGTCTCTGCCTCATGCCCGGGGCTGCAGAGTGCAGCAGCCTGGGGAAGGGATCTCTCTGCCAGACCACTGCCTGAAGGAGGTACAGTAACAGCAGCACAGTCAGTAGAAAAAGGGGAAGTCACATGCCCAACTTGAGGCACATCCCTGAGATTAAGAGTCTCATGCTCTACCACCTGAGCTAGCTGGACACTGCTCAGGGTTTCCATGTATGAGGTCAAAGGCTGCATCAGAGAGCAAGCAACCCGTGGCCAGGGTGGGACTGCAGCTAGGCAGCACTGTGGGGTATGTTGAGGGTAGAGGTCGGCGCAGCACCCAGTGTTTGCAGCCCAGTTCCCAGGTGTGTTGGCTGTGGATGTGAGCTGCCAGAGGTGATGCCTGGGACAGGGCTTTGGGAGAAGGGCAAAACAGCTGCTCTCTCTGAGGCTCAAACTCAGGACCTTCAGATTATGAGACTGCCGTGCTGCCAGCTGTGCTAAGAAGGCACCTCCCTGTCTCTACTCTCACACCGTGGAGCTCCCGTGCTGTGTTGCTGTTTGGCTGCAACTGGGAGTAGGGACATGCTGGGACCTAAACTAATTGACGTAATAGTAGCAAAAATAATACCCAGAGTACTAGCAATATTAGTATTTCTATTAGCAATGCTATTATTATACTTGCAAATTTCTCATCAAGAATGACAGGCCAGGACAGAGTCCCTGCCCCCAGCTGCAGCTGGGCCGACTGCACTCCCTGCTACCCCTGCTATGTTGGGTCTGACCCACGCCCAACCCCTGGCAGGTCTGACCCCCCTCCTCCCCTGCTGAGCCCAACCCCTCTCTCCACCATGCTGGGTATCACCCTGCTTCTCCCATCCTTGGTGTCCTTGCACCGTGCCCCTGGAGGAGCAGCCTGGCTGTGCCAGGAGCTTCCCAGGGATGACCTTGAGCAGGGCAAGGTTGGGGTCCCAGGCGCTTCATCCCCTCTGCCCATGGTGTAGCTGCAGCTGGCCCCACTCTGGCTTCCAGCCCCGGTGCCCACTGGGCAGTGTGAGGCCGGGGCTGGTGTGAGGCTGGGGGTCAGCAGACCCGTGGCAGACACCAGTGCCAGGCAATGACCCTGGGCACAGGGGAAGGGGTGGCCTAGCCCAGGGCTGCCTGCCTCACCTCTCCTCTCTGTCCCTGCTTCCCTTCCTGCCAGCCATTCTGTGAGGCATCTGGGCTGGCTGGCAGAGGGCCACTGCCACCATGCCCCGCCACTTTGTCAGGGCATGTTTCCCAACAAAAAAATCCCAGGCAGCAGGGCATACTTGGGCCCGTGCAGCCTGGGCAGAGCAGGCTCTCCATGCTTGATGGAGCTCACCACCCGCACTCTCCATGCGTCATGTGTAGTTGGCCTAGAGCATTATGGACAGAGAGAAACACAGACTGACTGAGCCTTTTATTATATTATTATATATGAATAACAATAATAGTAATAGTCATAACATTACAGCTAGCATTGCTATTTTCATTAGAACAATTATTATAGCAAGAGGATTATTTCTATTTTATTGAGATAAATACTAATACCAATCATAATAATAAGTAGCATAATAAGTAGCAGTTATAGCAACTGTCATAATGACTACTACTACCCTTATGTAGAGGCCTCTCACAGCCTTTCCAGAAAGGCTCAGCACAGCTCAATACCCACATACCCAATGTCTCAGAGGAAGGCTTAAAAACATGAAACCCCCTGACTCATGTAGCAGAAGGGGGCCGGAGGCGGGATTCCCACCCAGCTCCGTGCACCAAGCACTAAAACCAGGAGCGCTAGGAAAGAACCTGAGCAGAAGACAGGCAGAGCTCTGCCCAAATCCCCCACAACTAGTGGCTGTATAAACTCATGTTGGAGCCACGCGCCCCCCAGTCAGGTGTCTCTTTTAGGAAACCTTTAGAAGTGTCACTCCCCACAGGGGATCCAGCCTCCGAACCCGCTGCAGAGGGATGCTGAGGTCCATGGAGGGCATTTGGCACTGGAAAAGAGAGGCAGGAAGCTTCCCTGAACCAGAAGTAGAAAGTGGACATGAGAATCTAATGTGTACTCACACCCACCTTTGTCTACCCTGTCCTGGGTCGTGTTGCTCTCCCTAGTGAGAAGACAGAGGCAGCTTGAGCTCTGGGGGGCTCCTGGGCAGATGGGCAGGGGCTGACAGTTGTGCCCTCAAAGCCAGCAGCTCTCCCAGTCTGCCTTTCCAGCTAGCTCAGTGGCCCAGAGGGACCTGCCTCTCTGCTCTCACACAGGCTATTTGGCAGGGGCAGGGAGAGGTGGTGCTGCCAGAGCTGGAGTAGGATCCCAGGGTGTCACACCCAGGATGTCTCTGGGGCCTTGTATTTTATCTGGAGAAGACCAAGAGAAGCCAAATCAAGTTCCTCCCCACAATCCCTTCCCTTGGCTGCCCCACTATGTAGCAAGTCACAAATACACTATTACGATTTTACCAGTCTTTACCCCTTTATAAACAAAATGAAGAAGTACCCAACAGTACACCCTGAAACCATTCATGACAATTTCCAACCCCTGTCAAGCTATTTTGGAAGAGCCAGGGTGAAACTGCACCCACCATGGAGCCTTTTTATTCCATGCTACCCGCTAGGGTGAATGGGAAACTTATGTTCACACTGTGTGGCCTCTGCACGGAAACAAGACAGCAAAAGTGCGACCACATTGCTGAAGAGAGGGCCCTCCTGGGCACGTGCTGCACACCAGAATTGAAAAAAGCTATCACCAAGGGGGACAGAGTAGCTCAAATCTATGAAGGCTGGCATTTTGCTGAGAAGTCTAGCACCCTTTTTTCACAGTACATAAAAATACACCTCCGACAGAAGCAGGAAGCCTCGGGCTACCCCGCCTGGTATACCGACCAAGAAAAACAAGAGAGCTACGTGGCCAATTTCTTGCAGAAAGAAGGTGTGACCTTATGCCCAGGGCATATCAAACCCAACCCTGCCAAGCGCCAAATAGCAAAATTGTTTCTAAATTCTTTGTGGGGTAAATTCGGTCAGAGAACCAACTTGCCCAACACCAGCATCGCGAGAGACCCCGAAGGACTCTTTAGCTACCTCTTTTCTCCCACCTATGACATTTCATCTAACAACTTTATTGATGATGAGGCAGCCTGCGTGTCTTGGAAACACGCCGAAGAGCGTTACACGGTCTCTGGTAACACAAACATCTTTACAGCCTGTTTCACCAGCGCTTATGCATGCTTAGAGTTGTACGAGCTGTTAGACAGCTTGCAAGACCGGTGTCTGTACCACGGCACAGGTTCTGTGATATTGGTGGGCTGCGAGGGAGACTGGAACCCCCCGCTCGGCGATTATTTAGGTGAGCTCACCAGCGAAATCCCACCAGATGAACACATCACAGAGCTTGTGTCGGCCGATCCGAAAACCTATGGGTAAAAGTTGTCCGGGGGAAAGGTTTTCTTGAAGGTGAAAGGGATTACCCTGAATGTGGCCAACAGTGAAAAAGTCAACTTTGAAACCTTGAGAGATCTTGTTCTAGATTATGGGGCAAACCCCACTGGGGACACCCCTAAAACAATCGTGATACAACAGCGCTGTATTGTCAGGAACAAAAGCAAGTGGATGATAGAAGCCAAAAACTTGAGAAAAATGCAGAAAGTCGTTTATGACAAAAGGGTCCTCACAGAAAACTTTAACAGCCTCCCCTATGGTTTTTAAAGATGGATATGCAAGGGAAGCACCCCTTTTCTGTGATTTCATCAGGCCCTAGCAACTGTGGTAAAAGTTACTTTATAAAAAACCTTTTGGATCACGCTGATCGAATGTTGTCTGTTGTGCCTGAGGATATGGTGTGCTGCCATAGCTGTTGGCAGCCTTTGTATAAAGAACTGCTTTGTAAATACCCTTTTATCAAGTTTGTGGAGGGTCTACCGGACAGTCTCATGATGACTGTTTGTTTCCTCCTAATAACATAAATATGGTTGTGGTAGATGATTTGATGGACTCTGCCTGTAACAGTGGCGAAATGGAGAAAACCTTTACCAAGTACGTGCACCATCAGAATCGTAGCATTAGGTATATAGTTCAAAATGTTTTCTGTCAAGGGAAAAGGAGCTACACCATTGCCCTTAACACAAAATTCATGGTTTTGTTTAAAAACCCCAAGGATAAGCTGCAGATAGTGTCTCTGGCATGGCAGATGTACCCAGGCAAGGCCCAGTTCTTTCTAGAAGCTTTTGAGGATGCCACTAAAACACCTTACAGGTACGAGGTGGTTGACTTAAATGCTTCTACCCCGGATGCTTTTAGATTAAGAACCAGGGTTTTTCCCGACCAACCGGCTGCTTACACTTTTATAAAAACAGCAGGTGGGAATAAAAAGAGATGATGTAGTGGCGGCCTCTTCTTAGCTCTCGAGACGGTGGAAAGGGAATGTGTCTAACCGCGTAAAAAGAAATTTGCCTCTCTTAAAACTGCTTCTTCAATCCTCCCCACAGCAGAGAAAAGCTATACTCTACTCGGCCTCTGACGATTTAGTAGCAGCCATTTCAGAAATTGCTCTGAACACCTTAAAAAGAAACATCCCTTTGACACTGCATCAAATTCCCATGCTGAAAAAGAGATGTGGGATCATAAAAAAACCTAAGTAACAAAAGATTGCCTCTTAAAAAAAAGAAACAGCTGGTGAAACAGTCTGGGGGATTTATCAGACCTCTGTTAAGTTTTGCTCCCTCTACGGGGCTTTTGGCTAGCTGGTGATGGAGCACGAAGAAAAAATGTACCTGGTGCCCAAACATGAGCTGGAATAATTAAGGGCTCTCCAACCGCCTCAGGAAAATATCAGAATCGAGGCAACCTGCTTATTGGATGCAGAAATGAGGGGTATTCTCCAAAGGCCAGTGTTAGCAGAATATGATAAGGCTAAGCTGTATGCCGCTGTGCTTGAGAAATACCTGACCTACATAAAGCAGGGTGATCTGGACCCAGGGAAATTACCATGTTTCTGCCAGAACAGACCCCTCTAGAAGCTGGAAACCCCCTAGAAACCCCCACGAACCCCAACACCATCGTTCAAGAAGTATTGGATAATGTGCATGCCCGATACAGGAAAAATGCTAAAGTATTGCTCAGTAAATGGAGCCAGCACAAGGATATTTCTTCTTGGGGTGATCAAGGGGGTTTCGTCTACAAAGGGATGCTCGTCAAGGTTTCTAATATGCTTGACTTGGTCTGGGGAACCCTTCAGATTCATGCTGGGACTACTAAACATCTGCCTAAAGGCTGGGACATCTTTATGAAAGCCATGACCGAGCTGAACATACCATCTTCTGTTATGGGCAATGCCATGAATCGTGGTCATCTGGAACAGACCAAGAAACAGGAACAGCACTGCCTAAGAAGCGAAAAACTGTCTCTAAAAGCCATTGGCTCTCCCTGTAAAGTTTTATGCTTTGAATTAAACTATTCTATACTGCTATAAAGTTTTTGTCTACAGAAGATTTTTTCATTGAAAACACGCGTACACATTTAAACAACAACAGATTCATTTACACAGTATCAGCTGAGTGTTTTACTTAGACAAAGCGTGCCTGAAAGTCATAGCAAGAAATACATGTCTGGGCATGTTGAAACATGTTTTGAACAGGCCCAGCCACATGGAAATTGTTATATTTACTTTTTACAAAATGCATCACCCACCACCCTATCGTTTTGTGCTAAATTGTTGGAATAATACAATTTTAAAATCTGTTCAAATGATAGCCCCTTGCTATGGTGGTGTGGGAAAAACACACAATGGTATCCGCAGGCGACAGACTGGGGGTCTTGTCTGAAAAGCAGTGTTGGTAGCCTTCTTGTTTAGAAACCACTTAATGCTTTGAGGAAAGAGAGCGCTGTTTGGGGGGTGCCCGTACAAGACTAAAAATTCCCCGTGGTTCCGATCCTCCAGGTAAACAGCCAACCAGTGCTCTCCAGGTTGATGATGTGAGTGCGTGTTGACCACCAAGCTCAGGGGCCTTTTAGACAGTCGAGTCTTAGGAAGCCAATCGCAGGGGAAAACATCTAAGAAAGTTTCTTTGGCGTAAGGGTCTGAGAATAATACCCTGGCGAGCTGTTCGATGTCCATCTTCACATGTAGTCAGACAGAACCTTTCTCCTCTGATTTATTTCTATGACGTTGTCAAAGACCCCGTACATGATCATGTTAACCGTCATGGGCAAAGCTGCAGCAAAGCGTATTTCTGCTCTCATGTTCCCAGTTTTAATCAGCGAATAATGATGTGGAATCAGAAAAAAAAGAAATGCCTTAAACTTTGATCATACGAGTTATAAGATGATAACTCCTCTGCAGCTGCTTCGCTCACCGTGGCCTTGAAGATAGCAGAAAAAAAGTATGTACAACTCTGATTTCCAAGTGCAAGAAAGAAGTGTTAGTTCTCGCGTTGTGAACTAACCTTGTCTCCCCCATAATTCCCATCCTGATAACAGCAAAGCAGTAATAAGCTAGTGTTTGTAGCTGCTTTTTCTAGCAAACTCCACTATATGATCACGTGAGTTGTAGCGACTGTAAAAAAGTATATAAGCCTCCTGATTTTGCACTTGGGGGGAACCCCTTCCAAGTGCTTGGGAAATCCATGTCACTTTGGGGTCCCCCCTACAGCTGTAGTTTCATTTGAGTAAAAGCTTCTGCTGACCCGACCCAAAAATATGCTGCGTGTGTTTCCACAACAATGATCAGCATATTCCTGGTCAGGAGACAGATGAAAGGCAAATAAGGTGTACCCCAGAGCAAACTTCTTATGGTTGATTATCAGGGTCTGGTCTTTTGTATGTTTACCGGCCGTCTGTACCAGCTGCATGTATTCTTTCACGCAGTTACCGTTCGCAAAATCTGGTTGTAGGGGCTTTGTCGGGGTTTGTTCTTCATCGACGTAGAGGGGCACAAAATTAATATTGTAAAGGGGTTCTTAGCATAATTCCTGCTAAAGGAATCGTTATCCACAAACCCGATGACGATGGGTTTGGGCAATTGCCCCAAAAACAGATTCTCCTGATTGCTGACTCAGCTGCCAGCAGGAATGCTGAACATTTTCATACCCACGCTGTCTATGGGGTATTTAACGTTGGCCTTAAGCAAGGCCTCTGCGTGGGCCAGTCAGACACCCAAGGCTACCTTCACTTTTTTCACAAAAAGTGAGGCAGATGTGATTTTTAGTTTACATGGGCCATCCGCTGCAGTGCCCATCAAGCAGAAAGCGTCTTTGCTGCATGTCAGTTTAATTTTCACATCCACGCCATTCAGCAACAGTTTTTCTTGAAAAAACAAATTGCTATGGAGATGACCAAGCAGCTCTGTCTCTTTGTCTCCGGTCTGTCAGGTTTTCCCACTTCTGAAACCCATGATTATCACCATCCCGCATGACCGTTTCATGATGCCTAGGTGTATCTTTGTAAAACAGCCCGGCAGAAAATTGGGTGGCGAGGGTGTCATTGCTGTAGTTGAGAACCGATTCGATGAAGGCTCGGTAGGGGTAACAGTTGTTGCTCTGGCTTATGAGACGATCTCCCAGAGTGACATCCAGCTGACTGAAGACAGAGGCTAGCGGATAATTCACCAGACCCACCGCTGCCCCGGCATCAAGATCAGTTCCATTGCCTTTTACAATCTTGCAGCAAAAGTAGAGCAGCGTGTTGTTCAAATCCATGTAATCTTCGCCATTCCCAGCTATGAAAAAGTCAAGGGGACTGGACTCAGTAATAGCTGAAAGTGGGGGGATCTCAACATACAGGCTTTTCTCAATGCAGGTCTGCGTAGGGGCTATTTGAAACACATCGAGTTCGGATTTGGCACATTCTTCAGACCCACAGTGAACAAAGGCCATGGCGGTTAACATATATTTTTTTTCTTTCCTACAGGAGAGTGCCCCTTCTTTCTCCCAGGCTGCTTCTTGGTTTTTCATGTCTGGCAGCCCCGTCAACTTACCGTCTTCTTTTTAAGGGGTTCAGGAGGTCCTGCATGTCCGAAGTCTGGTGTGTCTCTCTCTTTTAAGGCTCTTTCTTTGAATATACATGAGGCTGGACCCCTCCTGCTTTGCTGGGTTGACCACCTTATCCAGGACAGCTCAGGAGATGTGACTGATCACATCTTTGGCTCTGTTTTCCACTGCATTTTTAGTGTGGGGCTTAGCAATTTCCAGACCCCTTCTCAAAAGTGGAACGGCTTTTCTAAAGAGGCTGCGAAATATGCCTCCCACACCAGCCGTGTACATCATGGGTACCCCCTGATATCCTGAAAGACCATACCCGGCCTGGGCTTTATAATAATTTCTGTACAAGTTAGGGTCCCCGTAGTTTTTTAGCATCACCGTCGTGCTTTTACTTATTTTAAAATCTCAAAGTGTTCCGGGGGCGTAGGTGAAGCTTAACGATCACGTCCCAAAGTGAAATGAGACGTGTTTGTTCAGATCTGTCCTTATTTCAATGCTGATTGTGTTGATGTGGTGCTGACTAATGGGGACATAATGCAGGTTGTCACATGTGATGGTGACAAACTTGTTCCCACAGAAAGGGATGCAGCATAGCAAAGAAACCAAAAACTCCTCGACAAGATGATGTTCCACAACGTCCATGCAGACATACAGAGAATTGAACCCACCAGTAATATCAGCTGTAAAGGGTTTTTTTTTAGCAGTGCACCCAGGTAGCAACCCCATAATATACGCTAGTTCACCACTGGTAGAAAAAGCATAGGAGTTATCACTGACTTTCAGTCTAATTTTTCTGCTCACCTGATCATAGAGCATAACTAATTCAGGTGGAGTAGGGTGGATGGTAATTGTATTGTTCATACGATCCAGGAACTCTTTGATGGTTGTATAATACCCCGGAGACAGGAGGTACTCCCATTTTTTAGTCCCAGAACTGATTTTGAAAGGGGTGTCTTTGCTGATGCTGTTCCAGCTGTGCGGGTATTGTATTTCTGCTAAGCCTATCTCCCAGTTGCCCAGCAGATCCAGAGGTTTAACCAGCTGTATGGTAAAGTTCGAGCTGGTGTTCTTCAGAAAAATCCTGGCGCAAGCGCTGTTGGGCAAAGCAATGTAAAAGCCACTGTCACACATCTCGGCCTTCTGACTGAGGTACCCCTATATGTCACAAACTTGGGAGGCTTCCACCCAGCTGTTAAATTTGGCTGGCCACCCCAACCATTTCACCAGCAACTGCTTCTTTCTCCCCTTTCCTTTCGTTGCTAGAACTTTTTCAACCCTGTAAACTCTGTCCTGTTTGGGGTTCAATTTTTGTAGTTCTTCAGGGTAAAAAGAACCAGTTCCAGGGAACAGAAAACAGCCCTGGCCCGGCACAGGAAAATCTTTGCAGACGAGCTCCCACAAGGGTCCTGGAGCTTGAGGAAAAAGGCAGTGGAGCGCTCGGGGTCCCAGCTTCACCCGGGGGACCCAGCTCCTCCAGCACAGGGGAGACCAGGATCCCCCAGGCCCTGCGGTGCATTGGGAACCAGGTGGAGGAGGGAAGGGGCGTGGACATGGGAAGTGCAGGCCTCCATCCCCCGCCCGGCCCATGCAGGGCCTTACAATACAGAGGTGGGGACGAGGGGCACTGCCGGTGTGTGCCCGCTGGGGAGGCAAGGGCTGGAGCTGCAGGAAGGCCACCAGTTCCAGGCACACAACAGGAGAGAACAGTTTTCTTTTCCCCTCCTCTCCCGGGCCCATTCCTGTCCCAGCAGCACATCTTCTGCTCCTCCGTAAATGCCTACAGCTTTTTCTTCTCTTCCCTGGTTTGGTTGTATCAGGTCATGGTTTACACTATGGGCTTTGAATCCCACAGTCTAAATTCAAACCTCAGTTGAACAAGTGGATTTGGAACAAATACAGGAGAAAACAGTCATGGAAGTCCTTTAAAAAATGTCCTTCACAAAGACAAATGGGCCCTAGCAGCACTGTTTGGGAGGAGCGGAGAAGGGGCGAGAGCAGGAGAGGAAGGGAGACGCAGTGGAAGTGCCCGGGTCGGGGCTGTCTCGCCCCAAGCCATGGGCTGCCTGCGGAGACCCGGGAGTGAAGGCGGCCCGCACAGAAGTTTCTGTCCCCAGGTTTCTGGCCCGGTCTGTCTCCAGGAGGGCCCTGTGGAGCGCGGGGCCAAGCGACTTCTGTCTGTGAGCAGCAGCTGGGCCCCAGCGGGGACAAAAATTTCAGATCCCGCCACAGGAGCCCCAGGGATTTCAAGGGAAATCTCTCCTGGCATTAGGCAACTCCAGCCCGGAAGGACAGAGGCGAGGGTTTGGGGAAGGCTCGCAGTGGCAATGAGACATGGATCCCAGTGCCCAGAGCGTCCTGGCAAGACCCCCCACCATTCCCTGCCTGTGCCCCCGCCGCCAGCGCTTCCTGCCTTGTGCCCGGCCTCGGCGAGTTGGGGGGGAGCTGCTTGCCGTCATCTTCTTAGCAGTGTCTCAGTCTCCTAATGTGAAGGTCCTGATTTCAAGTCTCATAGAAAGCAGCTCTTTTGCCTGCTCCTAAAGCCCTGCCCTGGGCACCACCTCCTGCTCCATGGGCCCTCAGCCCTCACCCACAAGGCCCGCTGATACCAGCGCCTGGAGTCAAGTCCTGAGCCCTGCTGCTGCTCCCCGTGGGTCCCGAAGTGTCTCACCCCACGCCCGCAGCTGCACAGCCCGGCCTGAGCCACATGAACAGCAAGAAAGAGATGTCCTGGGGCTCAGACATACCTTGCTGCAGAGCAGGGCAGCCCAGGGAAGGGATCTCTCTGCTAGACCACTGCCGCAAAGAGGTACAGTAACAAAAGCATGGTGAATAGGAAAAGAAAACCAAACACGCCCAACGTGGGGCTCAAACCAACAACTGTGAGACTAAAAGTTGTATGCTCTACCGAGTAAGGTAGCTGGGCATGTACAAAGTCACATGGTGCAGCAGGCATGTGACAGCCCATGGGCAGGGTGGGACAGGGCTGGGCATGTGGAGGGCAGAGGTCGGCAAAGGACAGGGCAGCACCCCATGGTGGGAGCAGAGGTGCCAGGGGGGTGTGCGGGCCCTGGCCAAGAGGGCAGAGGAGCTCTGCAGCCAGAGGTGGTGCCTGGGAAGGTGCAAAAGAGTTACTTTCTCTCAGGCTTGGACTTGCTCTGCCTTCATTCACAACTCAGTGGCCCTGCGCTGTGCTGCCATCAGGCTGGGACATGCTGGGAAGTGTCCCAGCCCCTCTCCCCCTCGCAGGCTCTCACAGCCGGGGCAGTCTCTGTCCCTCGGCCCCCTGCGGTGCTGGAGCAGAGAGGGGACGGAAGGGTTTCCTGGTGGGGTGGGGTGGGGTGGAGGTGTGGGTGGGGATGGAGGGGCTGCAGCAGAGCGGTGCGGAGTGGGGTGCAAAGACAAACAGGCCCTAGCAGCACTGTTTGAGGAGGTGTAGAGAAGGTGGGAGGGCAGAAGAGGAAGGGACACGCAGTGGATGTGCCCACGTCAGGGCTGTCTTGCCTCAAGCCATGAGTTGCCTGCCAGACCCAGGAGTGAATGGGGCGCCCACAGAAGTTTCTGTCCCCAGGAGGCCCGTGTGGAGCATGCAACCAGGCGACTTCTGTCTCTGAGCAGCAGCTGGACACGGGCAGGGGCAAAAGTGTCAGATCCTGGCACAACAGCCTCATGGACCAGGAGGGAAATCTCTCCTGGCATGAGGCAACCCCAGCTGGGCCAGACAGAGGCAGGGGGAGCAGTGTGGCGGCATTGACACCTGGATCCCGGCGCCTGGATCCCCGTGCCACGAGCTCCCACCGCTCCCTTCCTGCGCTGTGTCCCCTCCTTGTGCCCGGGGCTCGCAGGGTCTGGGGGCTCTGTTTTACATCACTGTCTTAGCGCAGCCAGCAGCGCCTCCATTTCCTTATCTGAAGCTCGACAGTTGTAGCCTGAGCGAGGGCTGCGCGGGCAGTCCCTGCCGCAGCTCTTTTCCACGGGCAAGGCTGGGGCTGGGCTCTGTGTGTGCCCGGCTCTCTGCTGCGGGCAAGTCCCAGCCCTGCCCCGGCACAGTTTTTCCCTGCTTGAGGCCTGGAGACTCCCACGGCTTGTGGAAGGGCAGCGCTTGATCCCCAGGGTGGGCAGGACGGAGACAGGGGGAGCAGCACAGTGGCAATGACACCCGGTGCCCGGAGCATACTGGTGAGACCGCCCCCACCGCTCCCCCCCTGCACCCCGTCCGCCAGCACTTCCCACCTTGTGCCCGGGCTCAGAGGGGTGCAGGGAGCTGTTTGCCATTGTCTTCTTCACACAGGCTGCAGCGCTTCAGTCTCCTAATCTGAAGGTCCCAAGTTGGAGTCTCAGAGACAGCAGCCCCTTCCCCAGCACCACCTCTGCACCCCGGGCCCTCAGCCCTCACTCCCAAGGTGCACTGATACCAGTGGTTGGAGGCAAGGCCAGAGCCCCACTCCTGATCCCTGTTGGACCCGAAATGTCTCAGCCCCCAGGCCCCGCGGGCTCTCGCCCCCACCTGTGGCTGCACAGCCCAGCCTCAGCCACATGAACGACAGGAGAGAGATGACCTGGGGCTGGGAGGTGTCTTGCTAGTGTATTTGTTCGCCAGGTTTAGTTTGGTAATATAGACAGATGGCAGTAGTTCTCCCTTCAAAAAGAGCATCCCCAGGCACCCGTGGAGAAGGCAGCGGGGTTCTGTTTAAAAAATCCGCCAGTTTCCCATCCATTTCTAACAGAGCCCTCCACTCGTGCTCCCAAATGGTCCTAATGGTAAACCCCTCTCTCTTGAGATAATTGGTCTTGTGCAATGCCTGATAATTCAGAAACTCGAAGGTGGTCCCCGTCAATGGTCTGGAACGGGCTCCCAAGGGAGGTGGTGCTCTCCCCTACCCTGGGGGTCTTCAAGAGGAGGTTAGACGAGTATCTAGCTGGGGTCATCTAGACCCAGCACTCTTTCCTGCTTATGCAGGGGGTCGGACTTGATGATCTATTGAGGTCCCTTCCGACCCTAACATCTATGACTCTATAATGGGTTCTGGTCTTTCTCATGGTAGCAAGTGACACAACCCTGGAAAAAGCATCCATTAAATTCAAACGCCGTAGGTTCCCCATCAATGTTGGCATTGCCGTCTAAAAAATAGGGGCCTACCTGAAATTCCCCACCCCGTAAGGCATATTGAATTTGAATATTTTCTTTCTCCGAAATGTACACTAGCCACTGAATAGATGGGGTTGGAAAACTTTTTTTCTGTCTGTGATAGTTGTCCGGGGGTAGAAGTGCTATTTTCTGCTGTTACAAAAATATAAGCCTGTACATGGCCATGCAGACAGAGGCCAGCGTGATATATTGGAAAGGATCTATGCAGTGTACTACATTTTGGAGTTCACCATCTACTTTCACTTGGTCTACCTGCCGTGTCATTTTCATAATCTCACCCTGTAGAGGCAGCATGCGTCTTTCAAACTGTTCACATCCTGCTGGCAATAATAGGCCAGCTGCTTTTTTGCATGTCAAAGGGCTTATCACGGGTGTTCAGATACCATTCTAAAAACGGTCCTTTCTCACCAGACATCATATTTTCAATGCCGTACTACTCCATCTTTGGGAGAGGCCCCACATCATTTTGGTTTTCTGCCGTGCTAAAAAAATGTGGGAAATAACCTTTGCAACCTTCAAAACCCATCGCCTGTGGAAGCCTGCTAAGTTTCATTGGCAAAAAGTTTAAGGAATCTATGAAACGGATGCCTCACCTGGTCACTTCAATGCACACAAGTTTACTACCCTGGGTGATTAGTTTCACCTCCATTTTTTCCTTCAGTAACTGGCTAACAATGAAGTAACCATCGTAGCCTTTGGCGTTGTGAGCTATGAAGGTGTAGTCCTGGAACTTTGTATCCATAAAAACTTTAATAAAATCAGACAGACACGCTATACCCTTAAACTCCCAAGTGCTTTCTGGCTTTTGGGGCTCAGGTTTACAAGCCGTTTTGAGGGTTTTGCCTGTGGCTTTCTGAGTTTTTTTTTCCCCTGTCTTTAGCTCCATTGCAGAAATATAGTTGGGCTCATGCATCCCCATCTCTTGCACACATTCAAAATCATAAAAAATGTACCCCTTGCCTTCTTCAGGCTCTTTAATCTGGCGCATAAAGCACCAGTGCTTGTTCACATCCGTGACTTTCCCATAACACTGTTTGCACTGCCAACCCTTGCACTCATGCTTTTTGCCCATGTAAGATTTACACTCATTGCACAGAGTTTTAGTCAGACATTTGCTCTGCTTTTCAGAGGCCAGGGCCATGTGTCTTTCTAAGCACTCTTTGGAACAACAGTACAGCTTACAATTAGGGCACCTCTGTGTCCTGCCCATGTTTTCAGCACAGTTTGGGCTCAGGCAAAGACGACATTGGAACGTGCACGTGTGTACAATGTCTGACAAAGATCGCAATAATTTCTCATGCCAAACACCTTTTTCACATCCAAAATACCTTTTGATACATAGACATGCCTAATTTCCTATGCAGTTCTTTGGCACCATCTAGCAGTTCAGCATCTCTGGCCCTTCTACGTTTTGTAACAGCCAATAGACTGCCTGCAAAGCACAGGTTAGTATCATAGGTATTCAAGTCGATTAAATACTTCCTCTTTTTAGCAATGATCTGGGAATAGGAGATATCGCTTATAACTCTACAGCTCCCACCTTCCCGGCCTCTCACAATGATTACAACGAGACAAAATGTCGTATCGAGCAATATTTCTCTTTGGCTTTGTAACAGTGTGCCCATCTCTGCTTGATGATTCGATCCTGCTCTGCCTTTGCCCGGGCAGCTGGTCTTACTCTCCAAGGAACCTCATGAAAACCCAGGAGGGTTCTTCGATTACCTTCTGGGTATCTCCCAAACTCTCCTGCCACGTCTTTGGATGGTCCTTCAGTGAAGGGGGTCCCCTCTAACGATGCCTCTAGAGTCGTAACGTGTCCTGGCAGATGTTCACAGGGCTCCAACCTCCTCTACACTCTGGCCATATGCCAACCTATGAGACAAGCTTCAGGATCTTTTGTGGCTAGCCCCTGTTGAGGTCTTCCTCAGTTCCCATGTGTCCTTTCTCACGGATGGACGCCTTGGGCTCTGACCAGACCCAGAGGGTCTGGTGATGCTGTCTCCAGGGTTGTCCCTCTCAATGCCCTGCGTGATCTACGACGGATGCTGTCGGTTGTCACCGCATTCTCACGTGGTCTTTCGTCTCCAAATGGGGTCTCTAATTCCTCGAGCCTGGTGTGGTGTGCTAGGCTAAACTGCTCTAGGCAGGGAACTAAAATAGATCCGACTAAGAAAGAAAAACATGAACAGAACACTCGCCACCAGAAAACCACATGCTGTGTGGTTTTCTGGAACAACCCAGCGTGAAAGAAAAAGGAATTAAAGACAAGACTACAAGAGGAATGAGACAAAAAGGAGAAAAAAAGAGAAGAGGAGTGACTGCAGGGAGAGTCCCGTGCTCCCTTCACCCCTAATGTCCCTAAACTAATGTGTCTCCTGGGTCAGGACTTGTGCCTTCACCCCAGCTGGGGCTTCTCAAATCCCCTCTGGGATCCGCCTCTTCCCTGGGGTCACTGCACCTGCCGCCTCCGGCAGGAGCTCCCTCGCCGGCTCTTGCCATCACCACTGCCGGCCTCCCTGCTGGCTCCTCCTGATTCCTGCCAGTCTTCCCCAGCGCGGGGATCTCCTGCAGTTCCTGCTGCCACCGCTGCTGCCAGCCTCACAATAGGCCCTTGATCCCTGCTGGCCTTCCCCAGTGCAGGGATCTCCCACAGCTCCTACTATCGCCGCTGCTGGCCACAGTGGCTGGATGTGCTCCACCCGGCAATTCCCTGCTGCTCCACCAGCACTCGGCATCCTCCTTCCCGTGCTCTCGGGGCCAATTTTTATCTTCACCAGGTGACATCTCTCTGTGATGTCACCCGGCTCCAGCTGGAGGTGGGCACGGCTGATAAGCCACTCAGGCAGTTTTCCCTGGCATGCCTCCTCGCTTCTCTGGACCCCTGCAATAGGTAGGTTTTTTTCTTCTTTCACTTTCATCTGAGGTCTGCCTCTGGACGAGGCTTCCCCCTTGCCCAATCCTGCATCCCTGGGACAAACAGGTTACTGAACCACTCTAAAAACAGCTCTGGGGTCATCTGGTTTAAATTAATAGATCAAGAGTATAAACAGTTTGCCATGTTATCTGCCGGAATACATAACTGGGCATAGTCATTGCCTGTGAATCTCTGGCGGAGTTCTGCTACAATTTCTTCCACCCCTCAGCTTATCGCTCCATGTGGCACGTGTAATGGCACACGCTCCAGAGTCACAAAATGGAACTCCTCGGTGTACCTCGTCCCCCCAAACCTGGTTACAGACCACTCTTGCCTTCTCACCCGCACCATATGTACGTCTGATAAAACATCCTCTGCTGACTCAGGAGACAAGGGGGTGCTTGAGGTGTCCCCTAAATGGTCTTCTATACCAGATTCATTATCCCAACTCTCTGACCGTTCAGATCTTGGTTGTGAGGCAGGCCTAGGAGGCCTGGGAACATTTGAGGGGCCCTCTAAAGGGCTTCCTAAATCATAGTCACCATCTCCTCTCTCTGGCTCCACGGGTCCTGGTGAAGGGTCAGGCCTGGGAAGAGGGGAAGCGCTTGAGGGGCCTTCTAAAGTGCCATTACTAGGGGATCTCTTATTTTTTCTCAACCAGTGTTTAGTTTTCCCCACGCTCCTCTTTAACCAGGCCCTACTTTTTGCCCTGTGATCCACTTGCTGGTTCGCCACCCATCCTTACCTCTGCGTTTACCAGGACTGCCCCTTACGATACAGGCCATGACTGCTGTCCGAGTTACACAGACTACCTCCTCTCTGAGTAAAATTTACCCTTTTGCTCCGGTAGTAATCATGATGTTTCAAAGTGCTGTACATTATAACTGTGCTAAAACAGTCACAATTAAAAGATAACTCCACCCTTTTAGTCTTAAAATATGTAGAGATCTGGACACACAGGTTAGCTTTTTTGTGGTCTGGTTTATCTTTACAACGCACCCCCGGTTCTTGGAAAATGCATAGCCCCTCCTATAGCATAAAAGCCCCTGTAAGAATATATATTTTAATCTGCTTTTATTTCCAGCAAAAACCTTTACAATATTTACTGGTTTATTATGTTAAACCTTCTCCTAAAAAGGGATTTTAATCATTTCTAGGGACCATTAACCCTTATTGGCTTTATCTTCACAACAGGCCTTTTGGTAAAAGAGAACTCCTTTAGTCTTAAAATATGCAGAGCTCTCAACATACTGGTCATCTTTTGGTCATCTTTTTTTTGTGGTCTGGTTTATCTTTATAACATCTCCACCACCCCCACCCCATACAAAAGCTGTGAGAATATATATTTTTAAATTCAGTCTTTATTTCCATCAAACACTTTTACAATATTTACAAGCTTATTTTGTTACCCCTTCTCCTGAAAGGGTTTGTTTTTTTTAATATTTCTAGTGACCATTAAATCTCTTTGGTTTTATCTTTACAAAAACCCCTACATATATGTGTTTAGAGAGTCAAGGGTGTACTTGGTAGCCGTGTTGGTCTGAGACAAAAAGACATACAAAAAACTAGAACTCTTGGTTCCAAAATGATACCTTACATTACACCAACTGGATTTTTGGATTGCCGGGTTAGGGAATGCTGAGGCAAGAGACCGAGTCAGAGGGGGTATGGGCAACAGTTCAACAATGGTAAAGGGTTCATCACAGCGTCCAGGCCGTTGGAGCCCTAATAATAGGTGTTGTCATACTTTTCCTGAGATGACTGGTGGGATTCCTCTCCACAAAAGGTTATGAACACCCCAATAATTGCTTTAAGTCTGTTAAAAGACTATAGTAAGATCTGGAAAAGTCATGCTAAGCTGAGGCTTGTTCACAACAGTAAAAATCCAAAATCCTGATGCCGCATGCTGTCTATTGTTTCTGAAAAAACCATGAGAGATCCCATCAGTATATCTGCTATCCATAGGAATTTCAAGCTGGCTCCCAAGTATTTGGTTACTTCCCAATCTTAAATGTTTCCTGATTATCAATCAGTTTCTTGAGATGTTCCAAACCAGATAACCCCTTGTCAATAGAAAAGACAATGATTTACACAATTGAGGATGCTTTGAAGCAGATGAACTGAGGGTATAAAAATCTGTAAAAAGTGTGGGTGCTTCAGAAGAAAAGGAAAAGGAAAAGAAGAAAAAAACTCCTGTGCTGACATCATCCCCTGTTGTTCTCAGGACGCTGGAAGAACAGATCATCTCCCTTCAAGGACTGTGCCTGTCAGCTTTGCAGCCCAAGTACCTTGGACTGGTGAGATCCCAGTGCTCTCTCTCTCTCTTTTCTCTCTAGGCATAAACTTCTGAACCTGAACGGTATTAGTTAAGCTTGAGCTAAGTTTCCCCAAATACTTAGTGAAACCAGGGTAGGACTGTAATTGTTTGTGTTTGTTTTTCTTTTGCATGTCTATTACTATTAGTACTATTATATATTTCATATGCTTAGCAATAAATAACTTTTATAGTCAAACTGGTAGTAACTGGGTACATTTTTCCTTCTCTACTTCTCCTTCCTCACGTGCTCTGCAGCAAAGTTTCTCTTACCTAAGCTAAAGATCCCTGTGAAGCCCAAAAGTACTGTGGGGTCTGCTCATCAAGAGGCCAAAGATTGGGACGTGCTGAGTTTGAAACACATAAGGGGATCTGCTTGTACAGGCTGATTGACCCAGCTTGACTCAGATGTGCCCTTATGAACTGAATGCTGGCCCATGAGGGTGTCAGCTGGACACCCAGCCGGATTCAGAGGGGTTCTGTTTACCTGTGTGCTTGTGTCTGACTGCAGTTTATTGCTGCTGTGATGAACTGATTCTTGGCATATGAGAGTGTCAGCCTGTCCATGCTGATCAACCCGGCCAGGTCAGACATGTCACGTTAATTTGTGTGTGTTTGTGTGTATGACTGATTTGGTGACTGGAGGAACCCAGCCCCATTGAGACTGCGTCCTGCAAGATAGCTCCATTGGGAGTGAGGGCTTGCAGAAGGGAGAGATACAGCTCCATATAGTAACACAAGCAGCACATTGACAGAATTACCAAGACCCTAGAAACATATCACTAATAAATGAGCACACCCTAAAGTAATGGGCAAATCTGGTAACAGCAGTGTGGTCCCGCAGGGCTCGGTCCTAGGACCGATACTCTTCAATGTTTTCATCAGTGACTTGGACGAGGGAGCGAAGCGTACTCTGTCCAACTCTGCGGATGATACAAAACTGTGGGGAGAAGTGCACACACCGGAGGGCAGGGAACAGCTACAGGCAGACCTGGACAGGTTGGACAAATGGGCAGAAATGTCTTCATCAGTGACTTGGACGTGGGAGTGAAATGTACTCTGTCCAAGTTTGCAGATGACACAAAGCTATGGGGAGAAGTGGACACGCCGGAGGGCAGGGAACAGCTGCAGGCAGACCTGGATAGGCTGGACAAGTGGGCAGAAAACAACAGGATGCAGTTCAACAAGGAGAAATGCAAAGTGCTGCACCTAGGGAGGAAAAATGTCCAGCACACCTACAGCCTAGGGAATGACCTGCTGGGTGGCACGGAGGTGGAAAGCTTTGGAGCTGATTTGGGATGCAGTTCCCACCAAACCCAGGTACCCATCTTCTTGAAACTTGGCAGGCTTCATGCTCTCAGCAAAGACTAACATCCCTGCAAGTTTCATCCAAATCAGACAAAACCCAACAAAGTTATAGATATTTCATTGACTTCCCGTTATACCCTATGGCCGGATCTCCAAATCAGCTCCAAAGCTTCAGAGCCTCTCGGCTGAATCAAAGCCGGAAACCAATCCAGAGCTCCGGATCGGATCCCTGGCATCTGAAGTGGCCAGATCTAAAGCCGAATTGAATAGCTGCCTATTCGCACCAGTCTGCCAGCCACTCACTCCCCGTCCCAGGATCCTGACCCCCCTGCCAGCGCAGAGGAGGTGAAGCAAGGCAGGATCATTTGGTTGTTCCATTTATCCCCTCCATAACGTAACAGTCAGTCTGCAGGTCCACCCCTGCCTGGGAATATGGGAATTGTCCTGAAATCTGAAGGAAAGGATATTCTACCCCACCAGCCCCCTGCTTTCTGTGCCATGTCAAGGAGCTTTAAGCCTCCCTTAGAGACACCAAGACTGGGGAAAGCACTGCTCCTGGAGAGGACTGCTTCAGCCAAGAGCTAATAGTCTTGCTACAGCTCTTGCCAGGTGGTGTGACTAGCCTGGTGTGATGAGTCGTCCTGGAAAGTCCAGAGTGTGACATCCTAGCAGACAGAGTGAGGCAGATAGAGCATGTGGCAAGTGTGGACCCCAATTCTACATTCCCAGGAGGACTTATTCTCTACCACAGTTGGCTGTGACCCTGGAGAAATCTTTTTCTTTTATATTCTTGCTTGCCAAAAATAAAAAAGGGGCGGGGTATGTTGCATGCAAGATAATATGGTACTCCTGCGAGCAGGTGAGAATCCCCACCCTTTTCTTCAGCTCGGGACTTTGAGAACACTCAGATCCTGGTCAAAAACAGTTGCAACTTCACTCATACATCATCAGGCCATGCAGGACAGTGGTGGTGGGATGGTGTGACCACCTGTGTATTCAAGGAACCCATTTGTTCAAGCCCTCAAGGTTTCCCACACAGACAAGTGATGCCCTGATTCCAATCAGCACACCTTAGCCTGTCCCCTGCGGCCTCGGAAAATAGTTCATCTCTGTCCTCCATACAACATTTCCCCCCACCCTCACCACTCCAGGTCCGGACCCACTCCCCTGGTTATGGGTCCGGCCCTGCTCCTCCACTCTCTCACCTACATTGTGTCTACCCTACCCTGTCTCTCTCTCTAGGGAGGAGACAGAGGCAGTTTGAGCTCTGGGTGGCTCATCAGATGAGCAGGAGCTGAGGGGTGTGCCTTCAAACCAAGCAGATATCCCAGTTAGCTTTTCCAGCTGACCCAGCATGCCAGCAGGACCCATCTCTCTGCTCTAACATAAGGCTATTTGGCAGGGACAGCAGGAAGGCAGTGGTGCCACAGCTGGACTAGCATCCCAGGGTGTTACACCAAGGGTGTCTCTGGGTCCTTGGATTTTGTCTGGAGAAGAACAAGTGAAGCCAAAGCAAGTTCCTATGCATGAGACATGGTCTATTGTGATTCTACCAACCAGGGAATATTCCCCAGACATGATAACATGCTGCATTTCACCAAGACAATGTCCTCATACTTACTGTTAGGGTGACAATAATTTGGATTATTAGAGAGCACTGGATTTGCAGCTGAATACAAGGCATGCCCTGTGGCCTAGCAGAGCTCCTGACTACAAGGCAGGATGCAAGCTAGACCAGCCATTTACTTATGCTAAGTAACCATTTTTACTGTGTCAACCATTTTCTGAGGAACAGGAGGCGGGACAAAGGAGGAGTGAATGTTAATGAGTATAAACCAGTCTATAACTGTAAGAAAAACCTATTGTTTGGAGCAGGACCCCGTCTCTAATGGCATGAGGCCCCTGTCCGAAGCTGTCTCCATTCTGAATAAAGCAGCTGCAAGTAATGTGTGCTGGTGTTTGCTCCCTGCCTGCTCTGGCTAACGAGTAACAGGATCCACACGTAACTGGACCGTCGTCTCCCTAGTCGTTGGGCGCCACATGGGGTCAGGGTCTAACACTTACTGTGACCTTGCACAGGACACAGGAACTGCCACAGCCTGCACCTCCTTCCCCCTGCCCCCATTTCCCCAAGAAAAGGCACTCTATTGCCCCCTGGCCACAGGCTCCTTCAAAAGGGCAGTGCCCTTGCTGCACAGCAGTACGTAGGAGTGAGGCCTTCAGTGTAACCAACTCTTTTTATTGAGGTGTTGCAACAAGCCCTGGACAGTGGTGAACCCTTGGCAAAGGGAAGAGGCTGGGAACTCAGAGAGATCTGCCCTGGAAAGGCTTCTGGGCTCTTCTCAATTCACATCTCAGTTGAGGAGAGGGCACAGAGCCCAGCCACAGGGATACCATGTTCAGTACAACAGCTTTCTGATCAGAGACTGGATTAGAGAGAGTGCAGCTAAGGGCAGGAGGGCAGGGGAGTGACATGTACCAAGGCATGCATAACTCTGGAGGGAGGCTGAGAAGCAAAACCTGACAGATTGGTGGGAGAATATGGCAAAGCTCTTCCCACACACAAAGCAATAATGTAGCTTTTAGCCTGTGAGGATGTGCTGGTGGAATGCCAGGCTGAAGGTGTGGATGAAGCTCTTCCCCCACACAGATCACTGATGTGGCTTCTCTCTGTGGATGCGCCAGAGTATGGCCAGGTTGGAGGAACAGGTAAACCTCTTCCCACATTCAGACCACTGATTTGGCTTCTCCCGTATGTAGATGCACTTGTTTGCTCAGTCTGGAGAAATCACTGAATTTTTTCCCACGCTCAGAGCAATGATGTGGCTTCGCCCCTGTGTGGATGCGCTGGTGTAGGGCCAGGTGGGAGGACTGGGTGAAGCTCTTCCCACATTCAGCGCACTTATGTGGCTTCTCCCCTGTGTGGATGCAGTCCTGTTTGGTCAGGCTAAAGGAATTGCTGAATCTTTTTCCACCTTCAGAACATTAACGTGGCTTCTCTCATTTGTGGATGCACTGGTGTACAGCCAGGTGTGAGGACTGGGTGAAGCTCTTCCCACATTCAGAGCACTGATGTGGCTTCTCCCCTGTGTGGATGCGCTGATGTTTGGTCAGTTTGGAGAATTCACGGAAACTCTTCCCACACTGAGAGCACTGATGTGGCTTCTCCCCTGTGTGGATGCGCTGGTGCATGACCAGGCTGGAGGAGTGGGTAAAGCTCTTCCCACACACAGAGCATAGATGTGGCTTCTCCCCTGTGTGGATACGCTGGTGTATAGTCAGATTGAATAATTCACGGAATCTCTTCCCACACTCAGAACACTGATGTGGCTTTTCCCCTGTGTGGATGCGCTGGTGTTTGGTCAGCCTGGAGGATTCACTGAATCTCTTCCCACAGTCAAGGCACTGATGTGGCTTCCCCCCTGTGTGTATGCGCCGGTGCACGGCCAAGCCGGAGGAGCGGGTAAAGCTCTTCTCACACACAGAGCACTGATATGGCTTCTCCCCTGTGTGGATGCGCTGATGGGAGGCTAGGTTGGAGGAGCGGGTAAAGCTCTTCCCACACTGACAGCATTGATGTGGCTTCTCCCCTCTGTGGATGCGCCGATGGTAGGCTAGGCTGGAGGAGTGGGTAAAGCTCTTCCCACACTGACAGCATTGATGTGGCTTCTCCCCTGTGTGGATGCGCTGATGGTAGGCTAGGCTGGAGGAGCGGGTAAAGCTCTTCCCAGACTGAGAGCATTGATGTGGCTTCTCCCCTGTGTGGATGTGCTGGTGTTTGGTCAGGTGGGAGAATTCACAGACACTCTTCCCACACACACAGCACTGGTGTGGTTTCTTCCCTGCAAGGAGGCACTGGTGTTTGGACAAGTGGAAAGACTGGGTGAAGCTCTTCCCACACACACAGCAGTGATGTGTCTTCTGCCCTGTGTGGATGCACTGGTGTTTGGCTCGGTTGGTGGAACGTCTGAAACGCCTCCCACACTCAGGATACCGATGCTGTTTATCCCTCGCGTGAATGTGCCAGTGCTGAGCTAGGGAGAAGAAATGAGTGAAGGTCTTGCCACACGTGACACAACGGTACTGACAGTTTCCCCTATGCACATCTTGGTGCTTTCTTACTTCTGAGAGGCACACAAAGCTTCTCCCAAATCTGGTTAAGTGGTGTGGGAGCTCTCCAGAATTGATCTTGCAATGAGCAGCTTGGGCAAAGCCACAGGTGAAGCCCTTCCCACACCTGACACATAGGTGGCGCTTTGCCCCAATGTAGCTTATCTTGTGCAGAGCCAGGAGTGAGAGGAAGCTAAAGCTTTTCCAGAACTCAGGGCAGGGGCGGCCTCTGCCCCTGGGCGTGGTGGGGAGCTCCTGCTGCCCTCTGAGGCCCTTCCTGCTGGCTCGCCTTAGATTCGGGGTCTCTCTCCAGAAGAACTTGGCTTCATGGCTCTTCAGCTCCACAAATCCTTCCCTGCGCCCAGGGCTCTGTCTGGCTTCTGTTCCTTCTTCACTCTCACCCCCAAGGAGAGATCGCATCTGGGTCATTGCTACATTCTCCTTCTGCTTTTGGGGGTTCCCCTGGCTCTGGAGCCATCGTTTGTCCTCAAGTCTCACGGACTCCGTCTTGCCCAAACTCCCTGGGGTAATCCCGGGTGACTCCAGAGTTGCAGGCCCTTCCTCTGCTCTGCTCAGCAGCCAGGCACCTCCTGCGTGGGGAAGAGGAACGCCAAGTTAGTTCCTGCCACTGCTATTCCCTCTGCTGCAACAGGCTTCCAAGCATGACTGGACCTGGGCACCTGCTTTCCCCTGTGGCAGGCTAATGTTCCCTGCTCAGTGGAGGTCAGAGCCACCTTCTCATCTGGTAGCAGGATGAACAGTCTCACAATGGATTTTGGGGGCTCAACAGCAGTCAAAGATGTGTGGGGAATATAGCCTTACATTACGCGAGCTGCTACTACTTGGTAGAAGAAGCCCATATGGTTCATCCCTCCTACTTTCAAAGCCTGCTTTGGGAGGGGAGGATTTAAGAGCTGTGGCTCTCCCTTTTGGAAGGCGCAGGGTTGTGTGTCCTACCTGATAACTGTAAAAGCTTGGCCATTTAAATTATTAAACTGCTAAAACAATACCTTTTGTATAAAAATGCAATATCATGGCTGGGACCATGTGAAAAAAAAACAAAACAATCCCAAATTGATCACATCTCCTGTGTTACATTCCTAATGTACCCAATGTTTATTATGCTAAGTCAGGCTACTCACTGACTGTATCTAACCCCAAATTAACTCATGCTTATTGTCCCTAGGGGCCTTTGATCCTCACTGCCTTGCATATGCATTTATTAATTAGGGTATATTTCTCTAAACAGGCAGTCAGTTTCTAAATGTTTATTATGCTAAACCAGGGCACTTTCCTGAAATTCAAACCTATTTATTCTTCTTCTTATCTCCATTTACATTTTAATAAACCTGCTTTGGTCCAGTAAGAGGTATCCCATACAGCCAAGGAAGCTTGTAAATCAAAACACCTCTCTCAAAACAGGCATTTAATGGCTGTCAAGCATCTCTCATAAATCATTTGATGCAGCTCCACTTTTAAAATAACTATCGAAAGACAGTATTCTGTAATCAACTCCCTGAAGGCATCTCATTCAATCAATACCCATCCCATTCCAAAACTGATCAAATCTTGCAAACTTCACACACACACACAGAGGATATAATTGTAATATGTTAATTCTGTCCTTGCCTGCTTTGTTCAAACTTTGATTAACCAACTATCTAGAAAAAATGCTTTGAAGCTATACAACTGAACAAGTATAACAAGGGCAAAGTGCCAGCAGATGGTGGGCATCTTCTCCAGGGGGAAAAGGGAAACTGTAACCTGCTCCCAGCTGGACTAAGGCAATGGATCCACGCTTTGAGAAGGCTGAAGACTTGAACTAGCTTTAGGCCTGCATGAGTAGCATCACTGGCTCTAATACGAAGACTGTGTGGTAATACAGCTCATTTATTTGATATTGGGAAAGAACCTTTGTCATTTGGTTTTGTAACCTGTTAGTAGCTAGTAAAGCAAGTCTTTCTGGTATTCATTAACGAAGTGTTGTGTCAATTTTTAAAGCACTAGGTTAAAAATCTGGTTTGTAAGTGCAACACTATCTGCTTCCAGGGAAAGTTCTGGGGCAGGGAACGAGCCTGTCGCAGGGCACCTCAGTGCCTGCTCCTAGGGAGTAGAAACTGCCAAGGAGAGAGAGCCCTGGCAGAACATAACCACAGCTGCGGGTTGCCAGGGCAACTAATGTGAGTCAGCTGCCTGTAGGAGGCAGGCCCTGGCCCTCATAAAGCCCAGGGCTGAGGACAGGCTGGCAGTTCCCTGCCAGCAGCCAGAGGGGCAGGAGCTGCTGCAGTTAGGATGCGGAGAGAAGCCTAACAGCAAGTACCGCTGTGACATGGAGCAACGTTGTTATAGCCATAGGGCGTGTGTTGAGTTGTAGCCAGGAGGCTTGCAGTATGTTTTGCTTTGCTATTACACCGGTGGTTTGGGTGAGGCTATAGGGGTTGGAGGAGGCCTCATAAAGGGGCCCCACGGGAGTGTGGGGGCCCCAGCGCCTGAGGAGGGCGCAGTGCTCTCATAGGGACCTACAGAGCGTGGGACCCTAGCGCCAGTGAGGGCGCAGGTTTCTCAGGGGGAACCCCAGTGGTATGGGAACCCCGGTGCCAGTGAAGGCGCAGCTTGCAGTGAGAAGTGCAACCAGTGGGTTGCGGGCGGGGAACATAGACCCCGGGTTGTGTGCGGGGTACGCAGACCCCAGCCCCAGAGAGGAGCAGCTTTGAGACGCCCCAGCGTGGGCACAACGAACCCCAGAGAGGGGGCCACATTATTAGGAAGCCCAGTAGGGGCACAGCAAGCCCCAGAGAGAGGGGGCCATATTATTAGGAAGCTCAGCGGGGGCACAGCGAGCCCCAGAGAGGGGGCGATATTATTGAGAAGCCCGGCGTGGGCGTGTAAGGTCCCAGAGAAGAGGGACTATTGAGAAGCCCAAGATGGGCGTAGCGAGCCTGGCTGTAGGCTAGTGTGGCAACAGCCCTCAGGCAAGGTGCTACGGTGGTCCCCGGCAAAGGGGGGATAGCAGTGCGGTGAGCCGGGATCAGAGAGGGTAGCCGTGCGGTTGGCCTAAAGGACCGGAGACCCGCTAGAGGGTCCCTGAGCGGGACAACACTTTTAGAGAAGGCCCAGAGTGGGCTCAACGAGAGTCCCAGTGAGGGGCTGTGTATTAGAGAGCCCAGAGTGGGCTAGACTACAGGGGAGGCCCAGGAGTGGGCTAGATTACAGAGGAGGCCCGGGAGAGTGGGCAAGCTGATTTGTGACAGGACAACATCTATCCCATCAGCGAAGCTTGGGGCGTGGTATTAGGGGTTGGTAGGAGCCACGCGTAGCCCATAAGGCTAGGGTTCCTGGGGAGCGCCCATCATACCGGGAGACCCCCAGGGGGTCCGGGAACACACAGGGACAGAGGTCCTAATCAGCTGTGCCCAAGGAGGTGTAAGGCAGCCTCCCGAACTTACTGAACATCAAAGACGTGGCAAGCGAGAATAAGAGGGTGCCCTTGGGCCGGACTTGACACGGTGAGAGGGACCTCAGGGAGATCACAGCCCTCCTGAAGGACCCCGCCGTGACAGAGCCCATGGGGCTTTCCTCTGCTGATGAAGCACAGGAGGCCTGCACATCACCAGAATCTGCACTGGGACAAAGGCTTTGGCATTAACCTTCATGTGGACTTTGTGCTGAATCCCAGGTTCTGTGACACTCACGGTCCAGAGACAAAACACAATGGCACAAGCCTTGGGGGATTCACTTCCCCCTGCAACACGAAAGCTCGTGAATCGCACTCCCCCATAGAGCCATTCTGTAGTTAGAGGGGGGTAGAAGTGAACGACTGCTCGTCTCCACAGTCTGGAATTTCAGGGCACAGGAAAGCCACTTGCCTGCACACACTACAGCATAAACTAGTTGAGGTCAGCACCCTGGATGGGCAGCACAGGACAGGTCTGCAAGTTTCAGGCCCTGTCACTGTGGACAGGGAGCATTTCTGAAAGGGGATTTGGGGGAGGGGACAGCCACGACTCACCTAGCCACAGGTCCTCAGAGCTTGAGATTTCCCCATGGTCCTCATCACCGCAGACCCAGAGCTCCTCCTGTCTTTGCTGGATGCAGCAGATTAAGTTGGGTGTGGGGCCTTGATATCCTGTTTGGGGCAGTGGTTAAAGAGAGTTTGTGATTCAGTCCTGGTTGCAAAATAACCAACTGGGATCTGGGGAATGGATCCAGTGAACTCATGGATTCTACTGGGGCCTTAAAGCACAGGTGAGGGTGAACCCTTGGGATGAAAGAGAAGGCACTGCAGGGAGAAGCATTTGATAGATGATGGCCTTTGTCACCCAGGTGGTGTGGGGACAGTAATAGGAAACAAATCACCAACAACCCTGAGGTTTTATAAAAAAGGGTGCAAGACCAACAGATTTCCCAGGGACGGAGGTGCTGGAAGGAAAATTGAACCTGGTTTTGTCAAGTTGACAGATCTCCCAGAAGTCTGTCCGTCTGTCCTTAATGCTCCGGGCCAACTATGCATGTGTTGCCAAGAGAGCAGGCACTGATTGGCTGAACATACCCAACCCATTCCTCACAATAGCCAGCAGGGAGTGGGAGGCGGCAGGCAGGGGGGACTGGCTGGGGTCAGGCCTGCCACACAGCGGGGTGCCTTGGGGGCTGTGGCCGGCAGGGATACAGGGGAGGGGAGGCAGGCAGGTGGAAATGGGCCAGACAGACTCAGAGTGGGGGAAGGGGAGTGTGGTGGAGTGGGGTTAGACCCAAACCAGTGGGGAAGAGGGGACAACGCGGTGGGACCTGAATTGGTAGTGGCAGGGAATGGGGTCACCCCAAACTGGCAGCAGCGGGGGAGGGGGTCAGTCCCAAACCAGCGGCAAGTGGGGTCAAACAGGGTCAGGCCCGAACCAATGGCGGGGGGGTCGCATCTGAATCGGCGGTGGTGGGAGGGCAGGGGGGAATGGGGTGGGACTCGAAGCGGTTCGGGGTGGAATTGGGTTGTAAACCAAGCTGGGGGGGCGGGACGGGACGGGGCGGAAACGGGTTAAAACTGAACCGGCAGCACCGGGGAGGGGCGGGAAATGGGGTCTGACCTGAACTGGTGGGGGTGTGGGGGAGGGAATGGAGTTAGATCCGAACTGGTGGGGGTCCGGAGGGGGAAACTGGGTTGGACCGGAACCAGTGGCAAGGAGGGGGGAGCGGGCTTGGACCCGAAGTGATAGGGAAGGGGCAGAAAAGGGTTTGGACCTGCAGTGGCAGTGGGGGAGGGGAGCGGGTACATGCAAGGGTGGATGCAGAGCTCTGTCCCTGCCAGCCTCTCTCCAGCCCCCACCTCCCCACTGTCGTTCCTGAAGGGTGATCTGCAAGTATTATATAACAAGCTTCGCTAATACAGGCAGTCCTCGACTTACAACATGGAGTTACAAGGTTTCGCACTTGCAATGTTTATAAATTGACACCCTGTTTCAACGTTATGATGTCAGTTTCGACTTTACAACACTTGATCTGATGCAACGCCATGCCAGCGAACAAGAACAAGGAAAAGGAAGTGCTAGAAAAGCATGTGAAGCTAAATACTTGAGCTCTGCACATTTTTGTTTTTATTTTGGAAATGTTTTCATGTTCCAGGTCAAATTAGCCAGATCAGTTACAAATCCTTTTGAACTGAGCAAAATTCAAATCTTTCAAAAACCGTATATGGCACTAGAACTGGCAAGTATCCTCCACCCCAGACATTTCAGCCCGCAGCTTTGGATGCTCCCAAATTGATTGGCAGGCATCCCATATGCAGGCCCAAACCGGAAGGACATGGGTTCAGATGCCCCCAAGTCTCACCTGCCCTTGGAGCAGCATGAGGCCACAGGATGAAGCTAGGAGGACTTCCACACTTCCATAAAGGAGGGGTGTAGCCGAGATCCTCTCACTGGACACTGGCCAGCAGGAAGCTATTTACAAGTCTCTCGCAGGGAGTTCTTTCCACATTTGGACAGGGGTGCACACTCAACTACACACTGCCATTTAAATCTATTCTGGCTCAGGTACCAAGACCATTGCAGTGATTACACTCAATCCTAGCCCATATCAGATCAATGCAACTTGATCTTAGCCCACAAGAGGCCGAGAAACAACAGGCATTTGACAGGTCTTATCCTGCTCCTGGAACCTATGCAACTTCTGGAAACAGCAGAGCGAGCTTCAGAGCAAGTCTCCAAGTAAACACAGCCAAGCGAGAGCCTGCAGCCTGTTCAGATGAAGACATTAGGAAGCAATGTGAGCAGATGCTTCCAGGGACCTGGTGATAGAAGTACCCCAGGTCCAACACGTGTCCACATGTCACTAGAGACTGAGTGGAGGAAATTCAAATCCCAGGGGTGACAGTAGCAGACACTAAGACTTCCATTACCTTCTGCTGGGTTGCAACCAAATGAGGAGAAAGAGGATTTAGACATCACTGACTGAGCATGCTTGGAGTGTTACACGTGTGGGACAGGACAGGCTAGGCACAAAAAGGAGGAAATCAGAAGCATTTCCCAAGGAAGAGCTGGCAGTGAATTCTTTTGCCCAATTAACTGGAGATGACACAACCACATTGAAATCGGTAGACCCCCTTGTCAAGAAATGACTGCATATGGAAGCACCGGGGGCTGCAAGAACAGGAACGACTCAGATGAAGGCAGCCAGCTCAAAAGGAGCACATGTTGATACGAAATGCCAGAGAGGCCTGGTCACCCATGGAGCCATGGGGGAGGATATGGATTTCAAGCATCAGGGAAAGGTTCACAGGGATGAGTGCTCAGAAGCAGGGAGAAGACAATAAGTGACACAGCTGACATGGCAACAGGGAGAAGCAGGAAACAGCTTTACCCAGGGAAATGAGGGCTTCACAGTTCCTGGTTCCTGGTCCTGGTCCTGGCTTCACAGCATCTGGTCCTGGTAAAGCACCTTGTCTGCATCTTTCAGGAGCTCCCACTCTGCCCGCGTGAAATACACAGCCACGTCCTCAAACACCTCCTGGAGCTGTAGCCACAAGCGTTAGCCCATCAGTGTCTCCTGCTCCAGCTGCCTTCAGCCCCCACCACCTTCCCCGCAATCCCTGTGTGACAGCTGTGTGCAGGATGTGCCATGACACACACATCTGCAAAATGCTCCATTTTTGGCTGACATGGGATGTGGGTGCAGCCTGCTGGAGCTCGTGCCCTGCTCACCTCCATGCTTTCCCCCTGCTTTGCCGGCCTGCCCTGCCCCTTCTGCAGCTGGCCCAGCTCAGGGCTCTGTGGCGCCCTCTCCCCCAGCCTTCCCGGGGAAGTCCTCAGCAGCTCCAGGTTTGCAGGCCCTTCTTCTTCAGGAAGCTGCTGATGAACTCTGCTCATGGTCTCTGCACCTGTGCGTAGGGAAGAACATGCACAGGTCAGCCCTGCTGCTCCTAGCACATGAAAGCCCTGTTGTCCGGTACTAGTCTCCGACTGCAGCAGCTGGAGGCTTTCCTGTGTGGAAGAGTGGGGAGACAGGACTCAATTTCCCACTGCTCTGGCTAGCAAAAGCTGGAGAGGACCCCCGTAGCTCTGTCCCGGGGCTGCAGAGCAGCAATCACAGCACTGTGTCAGGGCCCGCAGGTACCTTGCTCCCAGGGAAAGAAGCTGGAGGGATGGGGAGGGGGGCATGTTATCCCCTTGTTTTAAGGGAGTGGTGGGGAAATGCGAGGTTAGTGTTCCCCAGGAGGCGTGGCCTGTTCAGGGGGTGGGGGGGACAAGGAAAGCCACTTCCCCCAGCTGCATGTCCTGGCACAGAGACCTTCCCACTGGGGGGCTGCGCCTGCTGCTGCTGCTGGGAAAGGCAGAGCCACAGCGCCTCACCGGCTGCTGAGGAAGGGCCTCGTCCTGGGGCGACCTGGGCATGGAGGAGAAACAGTCGAAGAAGGGAGCATGGATTGGTGGACCGTGAATTGGGTCATTGCCTGTTCCCATGGCGGCAGGACAAGGCACAACCAAGATCAAGCCTCTCTCCCCTGGGTGCTGCACATACATCGAGACAGGCCGGGTGTCCCACCCACGGCTGCCCACCTACAGACATCAGAGCGCTGTCCCCGGCAAGGGGAGACGCTTGAACCTCTTCCCCACACGCAGGACAGCCCCCGAGACCCCCAGACCCAGGCCCAGGCCTGCACGTGGCCCCTCACCAGATCCCGCGTCTGGCAGCGGCTTCTCTCTGGGGCAACAAGGGGCCTGGTCCCGAGGCCTTGCGATTTCCCTCGGTGCTGCCTCCTCCGGAGAACTATCTGCAGGCTGGGCTTGCGCCTGCTCCAGCCAGAAATCGCCAGGCTGCTGTAGCGCCCCGGCGGGCTGCACCCTGCCCACGGTCACCTCCCTGGCCGCCACACTGACCGCGACCTGGGGACAAGACCAACCTGTCATGGGGGAGCTGGGCTGGGAGAGACGGGGCGGCAGGGACCACCCCGCAGGCACATGGAGATCCACCGACGCGCCGAGTGAAATACTTGCACGTGCAGCTTCGATGCCGGCACCTGCCCCAGCCGAAGCCCGTGTGACAGGGTCAGCGCCTCGGTGCAGGTCTCCATGCTGCGTCCACGCACCCCGCTCCGCGCCTCCGTGGGCAGCACAGCCGGGGCCTGCAGCACCGCCCGCTCCGCCCGCTGCCCCTGCCTGCGGCGCCCGCGCAGCTCCCGCCCGCGGACACCGACCTCGCCGGGCCCTCGGCCTCCCAGCAGCGCAGCCCCAGCGCCAGGTCCTTGGCGTGGGGAGCTCGTGCCCTGGTCCCGCAGGCTGCAGGGGAGGAGGCGGCGCGGCGCGACTCGGACCAGAGGACGGGCACGGACACCGAGACCGCCCCCGCCCGACCCCGCTCCGCGCACCTCGCTCTGGAGCCCCGCAGGGATTCCCGCCGACCCGGTGGCACCTGCGCAGTGACTGCTCTACCTCTGCTGTCCCCGCCCCTCCTGGCCTGGGCATGCGCAGTGAGTCCTTTCTTGATGCTTCTCTGTCCCGCTCTGCTGCCAGCGCATGCGCAGTGGGACGGCTCCTGCCTGTGCTACCTGTGCTGGTGTGCAAGGCTCGTTGCGCGCAGCGCCCGCCCCGCCGGGACTCCAAGATCCCTTTCCACCTCTGTGCCACCCAGCAGGTCATTCCCTAGGCTGTAGGTGTGCTGGACATTTTTCCTCCCTAGGTGCAGCACTTTGCATTTCTCCTTGTTGAACTGCATCCTGTTGTTTTCTGCCCACTTGTCCAACCTGTCCAGGTCTGCCTGCAGCTGTTCCCTGCGCTCCGACGTGTCCACATCTCCCCATAGCTTTGTGTCATCTGCAAACTTGGACAGAGTACATTTGACTCCCTCGTCCAAGTCGCTGATGAAGACATTAAAGAGTATCGGTCCAAGGACCGAGCCCTGCGGGACCCCACTGCCCACACCCTTCCAGGTCGAGACCGACCCATCCACCACGACTCTCTGGGTGCAGCCCTCTAGCCAATTCGCCACCCACCGGACTGTGCAGTCATCCAAGTCACAGCCTCTTAACTTGTTCACCAGTATGGGGTGGGATACCGTATCGAAGGCCTTCCTGAGTCTAAGTATACGACATCCACCCCTCCTCCTGTGTCCAGGCGTTTCGTAACCTGGTCATAGAAAGAGACTAGATTGGTCAGGCACGATCTGCCCGCCACAAACCTGTGCTGGTTTCCCCTCAGCATAATTTGCCCTGCTGGGCTCTCGCAAATGTGAGCCTTGATGATTTTTTCAAAGACTTTACCAAGGATGGAGGTGAGACTGACTGGCCTATAGTTGCCTGGGTCCTCCTTCCTCCCCTTTTCAAAAATGGGGACCACGTTAGCCCTTTTCCAGTCACCTTATCGTCCCGCCGTGTCTGCAGCCTCAACCCAAGACCCCCATGCTGAACTCACCTCTGTTATGGCCGGCCGGGGGATGGGTTCAGGCGGCAGCGGCAGCGCGACGAGCTGGGTGCTCCTGCCTGGCTCACCAAATTTGTCGGAGAAATTATTCGCTTAAGCTCCCATCCTGGTAAGGGAACATCTGCGAATACTCCTGACCCCAACGGGGCTCGTTTCCCAGCTGAGACTCAAATAAGCAGGCGACGAGGGTGTGGTCTTTCCAGTTTATTCGGCCGGCGGTCCCCCGACCATAGAAAGGCAGAGGGGCCCCGGTTGCACTCTCACACACGTATTTATATTCTCTGGTTACATGAGATTTTCGCATGCACAAAGCTTTAGCGGAAAATTACTAGTATTGCATGACCTTCTTTAACCTGCGGCGTAAGCTCCAATCACAATACAATTTTAAACAATTGACCAAATAAGGCACAGGTCTGCCATGAAGCTTGTCTATCATGCTTAGTTACTATGGGGGAAGTTGTGGGCACCCGAAGGTGCAGGCTGTGCTTCCTGTGTTACTAGAGAAGGAAACTCCCTTCTCTGCGCACAATTTCTAACACTGCAAACGCCTCCCGTCCCCCTGTCCCGCAGCTCCAGGACATGGGGACAGACAGGCACAGACACCGTGTTGTTACGTTGCAGTAGACATAGGTGCCTCTGTATACAAGGTACCGAGATCAGGATCTATATCTCTCCCCCTCTGCCCATGTCCCGCCCAGGTCTCTGGCCAAGTGCCCCGGGCTGGGCCGGGCCGGGCCGGGCCAGGCAGGACGAGGTGGGCGCGGGCAGGCAGCCGTGGAGGAGCTGCACTGCCCGCACCAGGCAGGTCCCCGTGTGTCCTGCACATCCCCGGGGCTGGGCCGGGGGCAGTCGGGCAGCACCTCTGGTCCCGCTGCACCCTCAGGGTGCAGCATCCCACCGAGACGTGCTCGGCTTCTCGCTCTGGTCTGGTGCGTTCAGGGCTTTGCTTTTCTCTCTGCCCTTCTGTTTTACTGTCTTGGTGTCAACTGAAATCGCAGGTCAGGTCCTGCCCATGGGCACGATCCGTTCTGCCCCGTGGTGGATTTTGTTGGCGGGGGGGGGCACGAGCAGCTCGGGTTTAAGTCTCGGGGCGTTTTGGGGGGTTCTTGGGAGCTGCTGGGAGGAGCAGGACTGACTAGTACCACGGAGATGAGTTTTCTTTGGCACAGGCGCATGCAGAGCTAAGGGACACAGTTCCTGTCTTGGCTGCCTGGAGCTTGCCTTTTTATTTGCACTTCATTTTATTCTTTTAGAGCCACTGAGATGTTTGTGGGAGGTGGGAGCTGCAGGTGACTCTTCTCGGGCTTGGATGTGAGATTGCAGCAGTTCCTGCGTGCCCTGGTGTGACGGGGCTTGGGGATGGAGGCTGGGGTGGAGACAGAGCATCCTGTGCTCGGGGGCTCCTCCAGCCCCTCCTCAGCCACATGAAGGGAAGAGACTGTGGGGGGTCAGGTGCTAAGGCCCCTTCTCGTAGCCCTGCCTGCCTGGACTTTACAGCCAGCACACGATCGCACCATAAAATCCAGCTGCGCTGAAGCGTCGCTGCATCCCCTGCTCCCCCCACCTGAAGCTCCCCTGGGCTGGGATGGAGAGCAGATCCCTGCCTGCTTTCGGGGGAACGACACCTATAATTTGCCACGTACTTATTCCTGTTCACCTGACGGCTCGTAGTTCCTGACTGGTTTGCAAGAGAGCACCTCCTTTTTCCACAGCCCTTTTCTGTGGATGTCCAAATGTCCCTGCCCTTCTCTTCCGCAAGTGGATTTCTCTAAACCCGGTGTTTTCTCCTCCGCCTCCTTTTGGACACTGAAGCCTGTCAGGTTCCTCCCAGAAGAAATGTGTCAAGATAGATGGAGTTGAAGAGACCGCAATCGTGTACGGGGAGCTCGGGGGTGGGCTGCGAGGATGCGTGCCCTTCATGTGCCAGGCTGACGGGTGCAGGGAAAGACTCTGGATCTGCAGATAAAAAGTGGATCGGTTTTCTAGGATGAACCTGCGCCGTACTCTGGTTTGTCCTTTGTAGCTAGGTTGGGCTGGTGTAAATGGCAGTCGCCTCTTCCTGGATCCGTATTGAAGTGCAGTGTCCCTCCAGATCCTCCTTGCGAGAGATCCTTCAGGTGAGGAGTTGCTCGGTTTATCCCTGGCAGCCAAGTGTTTCTCTTTTCTTTTCTTTTCCCAGGATGGGAGGTGTTTGCTTGCCTCGCTTGGTAAAAAGCAACCAGAAGTTGCGCAGGATTTTAGCAGCGATGACTTGAAACCATGGCGAGCAGCGTGAGAACGGTGTACCGCGGCACTCACTGCAGAGGCCTGCGCTGCTCCCCTTAGTCAGGGCAAGCTGCTGTTCTCTAAAGAGGCTTCCTGATGGGAGGGATTCAGCAGCCAAGATTTGCTGAGGATGTGGCCAGATAATGAGGGACCCTCATCTTAATACACCCGGTAGTGAAGGGTGTAGGCTACACCACTAATAAATACTACTCATAACCATTGTCACCACATACTCAATGTATGTTTAATTGGTGCAGCAGGCTCTTTTCCACCCTGCAGAAGGACTGAGAAATGATGGTTCAAGGGAGACTGGTTTTATGAACTGAGGGATTTACTAGTGGAGGTGGGTGCGTACTGGTCTGGGTGGGAGCCTGGTTTTAATGATTGGCAGTGGATTTAGGGGAATGCTTTTTATTAGGGTGGCACCGCTAAAGATTTTTTGGGGCCGATACCGAAGGCTGATTATTGAGCTGTCAAAGCAGGCGTTAGGGATCTGATTGCTGCTTTGCAGCCCGGCAGCTTGGCCAGCAGCGTCTGGCTGGTAGGTGTGGGGGGAAGGGGTGTGAGGGAGGGAGGGAGTAGGGAAGGGGCAGGGTTAGTTGGTCTAATACAGAATATCCCATTGATCCAAAGAGCCTTGTCTGCCCATGTCTTTAGACCAACACGGCTACAACCAACACCCCTGACACATGGACGAGTTTGAATTTTGCCGTTTGAAGTGGAAACTTCACAACATGCTATTTAGTTGGTCTAATCAAACACATCACATTTACCCAAAGACCCTTGTCTTCATACAACCAAGGTTTTCCCTACCGTTTCTGTCTCCCTTGCGGGTTCTGGCACTGAAGGCTCGGAAGCTCAGTAGCTGCTGAGACCCCTTTCCTACAAGAATGCATCCCGCCCCCGTTGGAAACGTGCTGCACTCTCAGCGTCTAGCACGTCTGGTGGCAACGAGTCCCCGCTGTAACGACGTGCTGGGTGACCAAGACCTGCCTTTGCTGGTTTTAAACGTACTGCCTGCTCGGACCATGCTGCGACTCCTCGTTCTTGTCTGGTGGGTCAGTAACTCGTCCTGATTGAGTCTCTCTCTCTGCAACTTTCTGGGTGCATCTATGGTGAGGTAGCACATCACTATGTTGCGGTACGGTGTGCTACGTGCTATGGTGACATGGTGATCACATGTGTCTACGTGATCACCAGCTACGTTGCCATAGCAGGGTGCTCCCAGGCCTAGTGCACTGCTACAGCCACGTAGCAATGACACGTACCTGCATGCTGCGTGCACGGTGCAGCCCCCGCCCGCACTGCGCCGTGCTTTAGGAGCAACGTACAGCACCCTGTAGGTGCACCCAGTGTGTGGTAAACCCTTGTCACACCCCTCTTCAGGCACCTCTCCCCTCAACTGAATAGGCCTGGCCTCTTTATTTGTAGGGATGTGAGGGAAGCCCCAGTGCCGCGGTGGGCCCCGCCCCCTCAGAGCTCAGCACCCAGGATGGGGACACAGGGCCAGGCCCAGCTGACATGTGACCCGCTCGCAGAGGGTGCCCTCTTTCTCATGGGCGCTGAGGCGAGACGAAGCAGTCGGCCGTGTGGGGTCGTGGGCTGCGGGAGCACACGTAGGACAGGCTGACCTTGAACTGCTACATCAGATACTGCCCCCCCACGAAGGCCACCTCCAGCCCCATGCGGCACAGCAGGTGCAGCACGTAGGCCTGCATTAGCCCGTCCTGCTTGATGCGCTGGTGTCCGTCATGCTTCTTGCTGCTGCCCTCCCTGCCCTTCTCCTGGTGCTGCAGGCCGGGCAGCGTGGGGGGAGGAAGGGGAAGGTGATAGGCCTCAGAGCCAGTCCCGGGACGGCCCTGCCTGAGCCTCAGCGCCCCCCAGCACAGAAAGGACGGTCCCCAGGCGCCCGGCCTCAGCTGCAGCAGAGCAGCGCGCACAGGGAGCAGGGGCCTGCTTCCCCACGTCTGCTCCCACCAAGTCACACACGTGCTTTCCCCCACACTCGGGGCCCTGCTTGAGCCCGGCCTCACGCAGGTGGAGCCTGGGGTGGGGGCAGCTGGGAGCTCAGAGCCCTAGCAAGTGCTAACAAGGGGGTCCAGCCCCGCAGGCCAGGGCACGGCCCCTGCTCCTGCCCCACGGATCCAGCCCCAGGAGCCGCTCCTGTTTCCACACGGCCTTGGATGTAGCCTGGACCGGAGCCACATCCCGGGCCAAGGACAGGCGCTGTGTCCGGGCAGCACCCACGTGTCGGGGGGCCGTGGCACCGGGCAGCAGCACCAGGGCCCAAAGCTGCTCGTGCCAAGGGGCGCTGGGCTGGGCTGGGGCTGGCTGCAGGGCTGGGCGTCCCCGCTTGCAGGGGCAGGACTGAGCCCAGGACCGTGCTGGGGAGCTGCCACATGGTGCCAGACCCAGGAGGCCCTTGCCCGGCTGCTGGGCGCTGCCTCCCCAGGGCAGCAGGGGAGAGGCCCCCCGGCCGTGGGGGTGGGCACGAGGCAGGGGCTGCCCGGCGTGGGGCTGGGGGTGCCCCAGGCCAGCTGTGCACAGACCACGAGGGCAGGGGGCAGCCAGGCCCAGCCGCAGAGCAGAGGGGCGTCTGGGGGCTCCTGTGGGAGCAGGGCAGCCGCCCGCCTCACACCGACCTGCCAGAGCCCGGGGGCAGGGCACGGACCCCTCCCGCCACAGGGCCCCCTGCTTGCACCTCCAGTGTGTCTGCTCCACATCCACGCGCCAGCTTCCCCTCACCGGAGCACACACCTTCTCTCCCCCAGGCCTGGACTCCCTTGCCCCTTGCACACAGAGCACACGCCTTCTCTCCCCAGTCCGACTTCCCTACCCCTTGCACACACAGAGCACACACTTTCTCTCCCCCAGCCTCAGACTCCCTGCCCCTTGCACACACAGAGCACACACTTTCTCTCCCCCAGCCCCAGACTCCCTGCCCCTTGCACACACAGAGCACACCCCTCCACACGAGCACAGAGCCTGGGCCGACTCCCCGCCCCGTTCCACACTGGTGCCCTTGGCCCTGCAGTTGCTGGTGTGCAGCACATGCCTCAAACCCGTGAGCTGGGGTCCGGTCTGCCCACCAGGGACACGACTGTCGTGTGCCATCTGGGCCGGGCCCCGGCGCACACATAGGAGGTGCACCCATGAGCGGGGTCAGTGCAGAGGAGCCCTGGGCTCGGGCTGGGGCGGATCCTGAGGCCACCTGACGCCCGTCCCATCCTGATGGCAGCAGGCGGCGGTGCCAGCCCGATGGGGCTTGCACTGGGGGTGGCAGGAGCAGGTGGAGGCGGTGGCCTGGTGCCCTGACACCCAAGCCCTCCCCCTCCCCCAGCTCCCGTTCCCCTCCCTCGGCTCCACCATCTTGTTATGCTGTGGGGGCGGGCAACCTGCGGGGGAAGGGGTGGGTGTGTGCCTGTCTGCCCTCCTGCACAGGGGTGTGCACGTGTGTGCCTTCCTGCACGGGCGGTGTGTGCATGCATGGTGTGTGTGTGTGTATATGCCCACCCTCCTGCATTGGGGGAGGCGGGGGGGTGTCCACACTGTCCTGCATCATGGGGTGGGCGTGTGTGCACACCCTTCCCAGACTGCTGGAGGTGGTGAGCTGGGGCAGAGAGGGGGAGCAGGGCCAGTCTTCCCCTGAAGTGGGGCATGATTTCTACCTGGCATCTCCTGAGTTCATTTAACCCCCCTGCAGCTCCAGCAGGGCATTGCCAGCCCATTCCTCCTCCTCTCCAGCCTGTTTCCCCTGCTGCAGCTGGAGCCCATTGCTCCTAGTCCTGTCCCTGACAGCCACAGAGAAATGCCTGTCTCCATCTTCTCTGTCGTTGCCCCAAGACTGGGGTCAAACCCCGCTCAGTCTTGTCTTCTCCAGACTCAATCCACTGAGCTCTTCCAGCCTCTCCCCCCCACCCCTGCCTCCCAGGCCCCTCATCCTTTGGGTCCCTCTTTGCTGGCCTCTGTCCACCTGCCCACCTCCTTCTGGAAGTGCGGGGTCCCGAACCGGACACAGGACTCCAGGGGAGTCTCCCCAGTGCTGGGGGATCCCTGCCTTGGGTTTGCAAGGGGCGCTCCTCCTCATGCTGCTCAGGAGGATGCTGATTTCTTTTACCACCAAAGCACACGGCTGGCTCGGATCCAGCCCACGGCCCCTGGTTCCCCCCACCTCATCTCTTCAGGGCTACAGCCTGGCTATGCGTTCCTCAGGTGAGATCGGTGAGTGCAATTATTCCCTCCCAAGTGCGGGGTTTTGCACTGGTCGCCCACGACTCGGTTTCCCTACTCTTGTCCATGGGATCATGATCTGAGTGGAATGGGCCAGGAACACATTTGAAAGTGAATTGTATAAATGGGACTGACACCACGACGGGCTCCACGTGAACTGTTACCACACAGGAAAGAGACCTGGGAGTGATTGCGGAGAGTGCAGTAAGCACCAGCTCCATGCCCAGACACCGTGAAGAAAGCAATGGAAAATGTGAGTGCTGATGAGGAAGGGAATTGTGAACAAGATCGAAAGCATCACGATGCCCCTTTATGAACCCATGGTGCACCCACACCTCGAATCCTGTGCCCAGGTCTGGTGCCCGCACGTCCAGCAGGATCTAGGGGAACTGGAGCAGGTCCAGAGACAACGGTATGGAGGGCCTTCCCTACGAGCAGGGACTAACGAGACCCGGTCTGCTCAGGTTGGCGTCCCCCAAGGTGCCGTTCTCGGACCTGTACTCTTCAATGTCTTCATAGACGATCTGGACACTGGTGTCAAAAGTGCACTGGCCAAGTTCTCTGACACCACCAAACTTTGGGGAAGTGTGTCTGCACTCGAGGATAGGCTGGTGATCCAGGCTGATCTCAACAGGCTCGCAAGGCGGGCGGAGAAAAACCTGATAGCATTCAATATGGAGAAATGCAAGGTGTTCCACCTCGGGAATAAAAACCTGCATCACACTTGCAGGCTTGGCAATGCTATACGCACTAGCACCATGACCGAAAGAGATTTGGGGATCATGACTGACCACAAGATGCACATGAGCCACCAATGCGATACCACAGCCGGCAAAGCAAATAAAACTCTGGCTTCCATCTACCGATGCATCTCAAGCAAGACCCAAGAAGTCATCCTCCCGCTGTACTTGTCCTTGGTGAGGCTGCAGCTGGAGTAGTGCATCCAATTCTGGGCTCCACAGTTTAGGAAGGACGCAGAGAAACTTGGAAAGAGGAGAGCCACGTGCATGATCTGAGGGCAGGCAAACAGGCCTTATGAAGAGAGGCTGCGAGCTATGGGTGTCTTCAGCCTGGAGAAGCACAAACTCAGGCGCATTGGCAATGTGTAGGGGGTACACATAGGAGGCGGCGCACCCCCTGCAAAAAATACTGCTGATGCTACCAGCGGTGCCGGCAGGCTGTTGCTGTTTCCCACCCCGACACCGCTGGCAGCATCTGCAGGTGGTCCCTGACTGCCACTGGCCATCCCTACTCCTGCCAGCAGTATCTCTGGGTGGTCGACGACCACCAGTAAGTGTTTACACCCCCCTGCGCCCCACTACTGACACCACCGTGGCCGCCTGCGGGAGCTCCCTGCTCGCTGCCACCACCCCAGGGGATGACAAGGTCCAACAGTCACAAACTCCTGCAAAACCATTTTAGGCTGGACGTAAGGAAAAACTTCTTCACTGTCCGAGCCCCCAAGGCCTGGAATAGGCTCCCCTAGAGGTGGTGCAATCACCTACTCCAGACACTTTCAAGAAACATTTATCTTGCTGAGATCCTTTGACCCTGGCTGACTTCCTGCCCTGGGGCAGGGGGCTGGACCCGGTGGTCTTACGAGGTCCCTTCCAGCCCTAATGTTTATGCAGTTGCATCTATGAAAGGATCTGCTTTCGGTCCACGGTTTGCCAGTCCGCAGTCTAAAAAGGGTCAGACTGATCACCCGAACCACCCTCTCCGTGAACACGAATCTCTTAGTTCACGCGGAAGCCGCGGAGCACCTGAAAGGGACTGAAGGAAGGGGACTTAGTCCTATCACTGCTGAGGCCAGCCTATTGAATTGTATTGCTGAGCCCATTTCATTGAACCGTACTACTGAGGCCAACCCATTAAATCGTACTACTGAGGAATGAAACCATATTTTGGTATTTGGCTTCTTGGAATTCTAGGATTGTAAGTATAATATGAAAAATAATAGTATTGATTCAAATTTAACTTTTAGTTGTAATTGTAGTTGTTTTTGTAACACTAATTCTTATAGCATTGTTTGGGAAGGAAGTGCATTCGGAGCATTGTTTCTGATATATGTAATTATTGTGTTTTTAATGTTTGTGGTGTTTCTTCAAGCTAAGCAGTGTTATATACGTAGCAAAGAGTTTTAAAATAAAAGTGTGTTGTATAAATTAAGTGTGTAATCATTGTGAAATCGTGCAATCAGTTAACTACTCCCCCAGCCAGTGCATCAGAATGAATCAGTAAATTGTGTGGGATTTTCTCTATTCCATAACCCACTAGAGACATGGCGTCACGAACAGGATGCGCTGGTTGCCCATTTCAAAATGGGATGAATGTGTTGCAGCATTGCACGTTCCACAATGATAATGAGGGAACTTGGAAGGTAAATATAAGGGATCTTAATAATGAGGATGAAACAATCACGTATAGTTTTATGTTTACACAAGAAAGTTTAAGATGCTGTCTGAGAGGAATTCAGAAATCATATGGTCCACTAGATTGGAGTTTAGAAAATAAAGAAGTACAGCCAGAAGTAAAGGTGTGTAGGAAGAAAGAAAGTAGAAAAGAAGAGGGAGGTTTTCGAGAGATAATGCGAAAGGTGTTAGGGAAAGGAGTTTACGATCAGTTAAAATTGCCACTAGCAAGGGAGGTAATGTGTTTAAAAGCAGGAGAGATACTAAGAGAGTTAGAAGTAAGTTGCAAACAAGCAGCAGGAGGTCCTTTGAAAAAACCTAATTACCCGTCCCTCTTAGGAGAGGCAGCTCGGGGAATCATTCACTTATTGCATGAGGTGGAAAATTTAGCAGCCAAGAATAATGTTTTAAAATTGGTTATGAACCAGAGCAAAGTGAATGAAACAGAGGAGCATGGAGAGAAACCAAGTAAAATATCTGTGCAACCTACTGCACCCTCTCCAATTACTCCATCCACTCCACCACCATATGCAGAAGTTACAGTAGAATTGGAAGAATTAAAAGCTGACTATGAGGTAGGAGAAGTAGCTAAAGGTAGAGCAGAGCCAATACTGGAGGCATGTCCTATAGTAACTACTAGTTGGAAACAACAAGGCACAAATCCTGCGATTAGGCAGAATATCTATAGAGAAAGAAACAGGGAGGAAATAGAGGATTTGGCTAGGAGAACAGCACGACGTACTAATGAAAATTGCTGTGTGTGGGTAGGAAGGATTATAGAGGAAGAAAACGGAATAGGGACCCTATTAAGTTCAGAGGAGGCCCTTCCACTAATAAGAAATTTGGGATGGAGTAAGGGGGCAATTCTCACAAATACCATGAATATAATCCTGGGAGGCATGTATCCCATAACTTTAGCTGGATTAATTGCCACTGGGGTGAAAAATCATTTGGGAGCTCTAAGCTTTCCCCAAAATTTAGAAGGGGGCATGAATAGCATCAGGTACATAATATGGGGAATTAGTTTTGCCCATTGGACAGCACCCCCAAACACCCTGTCGGCAGTACAACAGAGATTAAGGAATGATTGTTTGTTTATCAGCACTCCTGAACAAGTAATTTGCAACAGGATGTCGTTAGAGGTAGCAGCAAATGTTCTGAAAACTCCAGGAGTAAAAGCCTGGCTACTGCCGCTGGCGGGGCAGACACCCTGGGAAGTAGCTGATCAAATAGGAACCATAGTGCAGGAGGAAGAAATGAAGAAAAAGCCCAAAGTACATGTAACAGGAAAGGGTCCAAACAAACCTACCCCAACCAAAGAGGATAAGGCTATGTTTGGATTCTTGCTAAGTAAAAGGTTTGAAAGGGAAGAATTAAGAAAGAATACGCTGAAGGAAAACAAGCAGTTAGCCATAAGCCATGGATGGAAACCTTGGAAAGATTGGACTGCTGAGAAACAAAGCAACCCAAAAAACGGGTCACGGGGGGAGAGCCAGTAAAATTCTGTCCCTCCCCCGAGACAGCTGAAATGATGCCAGAACAACAAGAATTGAATGGAGAGTCTCGCCCTTATGTAACCTTAGAATGCGTGAATCCCAAAGATTTAAGATTAGAGAGAGCAACTTTCCTAATGGATACAGGGGCACAAGTTAGTATGATCAGGAAGGCAGACTCACATTTACTTATTCCAAAAAATAAAGAAATTACCATTGTGGGAGTGAATGGGAAATATACTAAACATCCAGTTGAAACTATAATCCTAACAGGGGGAAAAGAAATAGAAGTATTAATTGGCTCAAAGAATATATTAGGCATGAATAGCATAAGGCATGATCCTTATCTAAAAGAATCATTAAAGGAGATGTTGCCAATTGAAGTCTCAGAGAAGGAACTCCACAAGCCTAAATTAAAGAGTAAAATTTCACCCATGCCAAAAAAGGTGCGTGCTTACCAAATTAAGGACTCATTATCAGGCCCAACTCAAGTATTAATAAAAGAGCTAATAGATGAAGGAGCCATAGAATTAACCACCCCAGGCAAATATGTTAGTCCTGCATGGACTATAGACAAGGGCCATGGGAAAGTCAGATTAGTAGTAGATTATCGAGAAGTCAATTTAAGAATAGAGGATGTGAGTATTATGCAAAATCACACTGCACAAGAAATATTGTATTCCATTAGAAATTTAAAAGACACCCATGGGGAGCAAGTATTGATTTGAAGAATATGTTTTTCTCAATCCCCATAAATGACAAAGAAAGTTTGTTAAACATGAACCTTAATGGAAACACATACCGATGGAAGGTATGTCCACAGGGGTATAAAAATTCACCAGCTATAGCTGATAGTTGTATAGGTAAAACCCTTATCAAATTTCAGGCAAACACAAATTATATAGCTGAAGGAATAAAGATCTGGCAATATGTAGATGATATACTAATAACTGGACCCACTGACAAACAGGTTAATGAAACTCTAAAGCTGTTAATTAAACATTTAACTCAGGAAGGTTGGAAGGTAAATTCAGATAAAACAAAATGTGCAGCTACAAGTTTCACCTTCTTGGGGAGAAAAATGAATGAAAAGGAAATAACCCCAGAAGATAAATGGGTAACAGCTTTAAAGAAAGCAATAGAAAAACCTCCAAAGACTGTAACTGAAATGCAAGCAGTATTAGGAATTATTAATTGGTTAAGAGACTCGATTGAAAATGCCACAGTACAAAGCAAGCTAATCAGGGCAGCAATTAAAAGTAAGCACTGGTCAGCAGCAGCTCAAGGCCAAGTAGAAAGAATAGTAGCAGATTTAAGTTCAAAACAATTAACTTTACATCGAATACATAATCAGTTACCAGTGGAATTATACATCAGGACAGGTATAGATTGGCTAAGTGGAAAGGCAGTCCAAGGAAGTAACGTGATAGACTTATGGAGTCTCACACTTAAAGGATCTGAAGCTAGGTATGGAACTTCAGGTAAAGTATTACTTGGGTTACACCACTGCTATAAAAGGTACACCCGAGAGTTAACAGAGAATGCAAAGATCCACCATCCTGCAGGGGCAGAGCTTGCAAATCTTAATGCTCCGCCTGTTGATTTTGAAGGAAATCAGAACACTTGGGTAAAGTTAGCCTCTAGCCTGATGCAAAACTGGGGAAAGAATTGGCAAGGGCGAAGAATCCCAAATGACAGCCAACAAATAATGCCACAATGGACACATGATGGAGGCATGTTTATGGAAGGATGGGGATTCAGTGATGGTTCAACCAAAAATGGGGATAAATTTGGTTGGAAGTGTACCAAGTGTCAGGTAACTCACCTAACCAATAACATTAATAATTGCAATGCCCAATTATTAGAATTGAAGGGGATGCAAGCATTAATACAACACTGTATGTTGAATCATGGTTCAGACATCTGGGAGCTGGTAACAGATAGTAAGTACATTTGGCAAGTGCTAACAAAGGGAGCTAAGCCAGTAGTACATTTAGACATTTGGGAAAATATCTTGAAGGTGTTAACTACACATAGAATCCCAACATTTGTTACCCACACCAAAAGTCATACAAGAAATACTAACCAACATCATGCAGCTTTGGATAAAGAAGTACAACATTTTAGCATAGAAAAGAACCAAGAAGCTGAATTAGAACCATACCTTACATGGTTACATGAATACAGTGGGCACTGGAACCAAGTACGGGAAAACCGAATTTTAGAAGTTAATGGATGGGGGCCAATAAATGCCTATAATCTAAGGAAAAGAATTAGACAACAGTGTGAAGTATGTAACCAGTTCAAAATTTCACCCAAAAATCAGTATGCGTATAATTATCTTAAAAGTGACTATTTCAACCCAGGTGAAACATGGCAAGTGGATCTAATGGGGCCTTTAACAGATGCAAAAAGGTTCCCAAGTGGACTGGTAGTAGTGGATATGGGAACAAGAATGATTAATTGTGTTCCACTAAAACAGACCACAGCTAATGATGTTGTAAAAGCATTAGAAAAAATTGGTGGTTCATGGAAGATCCCAAAACAAATTGCTACAGATGGTGGTCTGCCATTTCAAAGTAAAGGATTTATTGAATGGTGCCGAAATAACAATATAGAACACCATGTGCACACTCCTTATCATCCACAATCTAATGGGGTTGTGGAGAGACACTGGTATTTTGAAGACACAATTGAAAACAAATTTAAAATCAATTTCTTTTAAAAACTGGGATGCAGTATTGCATGCAACCTTAATTCAGTGCAATAATGATAAGACCATGTGGTTGAAACACGAAAAGAAAGAGTTTCCAGTGTGGACATATAAGTATAAAAAAGGTGATAAAGTGTGGATACACCTACCCAAAGAAGAAAAAGTAACAAAAGGTGGAATTGAACAATTGGGGAAACGTCCCAACACTTATTTTTGTTTAACTGAGGAAAATCAAACAATATTAGTACACCAAAGCTGGCTAACCTCACGAAGCTAGGCCTCACAAGGACCTAAGCAATCATTTAATTTTGTTACAGGTGTCAAGAATTGAAGTGGCAACAGTGGGAGATCAAGGATGAAAATGATCCCAGAGATGAAAACTGGATGTGGCTAACCAATGCAACATTATGCAGACCAGTACATAGACCACCCAACGTGATTCTGGGATATAATGCTGATGTATGGAATCTCACAATACCAGGTTATTCCCTTAAATGTCATATTCCTTGGGAAGGACCATGGAACCCCTCCAAATTATTAAATCCTCGTGATATAATTAATGGACCATATCCATATGGCATTAAATTAACAGAAGCAGGGATAAATGAAACTGAGTACTATCCAACACCATGGGGTTTTGTGAGAACACACCCAAAAAAAGGTGTATTTGGGGTAAAATTAACTATTATACCAGTAGGGTTATTTGAAAATGCTACAGTAGACCCCTATGGTATCATCCAATGTAAGTGGAGTAAACTTTTCTGGAAACCTAACACTGTCCAGAACAGTAGCAGGCTTACCACTAGCACTCGGTGTCGGACTATAGTACATACTAGAAAAGGGATATTACTTTATCTCTTAATTATAAGGGATCCACCGCACCAAGAACAAAGCGCAATAGCCTGGCATTTAAAATCTCCTGAATATTCCCGCACTGCCATGCGCATTACATATAACATTAACTGCACGCAACCACAAAGAAAGCGCAGGTCAGTCTGGACAGACTGGGCAGAGCAAAACCAAGATAAAGAATGGGAAGAAACAGTAAAACCTGAATTCATGTCACTTTTGGGATTTGCCACTACACATGTGACCATGACAAAAAACATTACACAAAGAATGCAAAATTTCATAACATTAACTGAACAAAAAGAAAGTATCACTAATTCTAACATAAGGAAAATCCAAGCTAGATTACAGTTCATCACCTGTACACAATTTCATGAATCCAGCACCTTTGAACAACTTATTGTAACAAATTGAAAGAAAAAATTCACAGATGCTGGACATACACCTTATGTAGAATGTCATAGTTAAATAGCATAATTATTTAGTCACGAAAATCAGGGAAGTGTACAATGGCTTTGTTCAGTGAACCCACTAATGGGTTGGACAGTACGTACCCGCATTGGAGGAAAACATACAGGTACATTACCCACCATGCGGTGTACCAAGCATAATTGCACACAAGTAAACACCAACCAAGTAAAATTAAATGATAAATGTTCTGAATTGGAAGCATGGAATCAAACCCATATTGTGCAATGTGCTGATTGCAAATGTAAAATCTACACTAAAACTGTTCAAGTAAACATATTAAACTATGATTATGCTTTTGACTTAACCCCCCAAGATGAAGCAACGCAGTATTATGAAATAGCAGAAATGGGATATGATATTCCTGAACTCCAGCCCTGTAAGCAAGAGGGTCAGTTCTGGAGAGATACAGGGGAAATAATGGAAATAAAATATAATATCCCTCAAGACTCACCCTGTGAGCCTGGAGCTGTTATGGAGAGACACATTTGCAAGGAAATGTGTGTGCATAATAGAGCCAAAAATTAATAATCTACACTCCAGTATGGAGGTAGTACTTTGGTCCAAAACAGGTATCCCATGGATCGCTGCAGATCATTGGAGCACGACTGAGGAGAATAAGGTGCATTCCCAACTATCTGCGTGGGACATTGACTTGCAGGAATTAAATTTAACTCATATATCGTTTAACTTGGAAACTGGACAATTAGTGATGTTGTCAAAGGACTATGGAGAACACATTACTTACCTGAAATTACTCAACGCCAGCAAGATCCTCAATGCACCATCTGCTTCGGTGTTAGAAGGACTAGCCACGATTGGAAATGCAGTGGGGAATGGTGTTAAATCTACTATACATGAAATAGGATCGATAGGACAACAACTATGGAACACTATAAAGACTGTCTTTTCGGGAAAATGGGTGATATATGTTATAATAAGCATCATAGGATTGTTTGGGTTAATCATTTTCGGAAAATTAATTTTGTGTATGTTGTCATGGAATCATCATAATAAGTTTGTAAGGCTTAGTAATGAAATAGAATTGTAATCAAACTGCCTAATGGGCACGGGGGGATGTCATATTGAATGAAATAGTTTGAATGTTTGTAAAGGTTGCCCATTAGCCAGTTTCAGGAAGAAGATAAGATTTATCTCCTTATCTAGTTCTTTGTTTTGGGGACTACGTGCAAAAGGTCCTGACTTTGCTTCAAGTCTTAATTTAAATTTCATCTTTTAGAAATCTTTTACAAAGAGAGCAAATATCCTGAATTCCAAGAGATCAAACCCTGAGGCCTTTTGACCAGGTTGGTAAGAAAAGGGCATTTGCAGTGATATGGAAGTTTCCCAACGGTAATTTAAAATGCTCAACGAAGGTAAAAGAATCTGTTGAGTAAGATCCGAGCCCAAATTTGGGAGCAGTGATATATTGAGTAGGAGGAGCCCACTGATGGCAGCTCGCTCAATAAAAACGGTAACTTACTGTCCCAATTTGGAGGTGACTATACTTGTAGAACAACGAAGGAAAAATCGCAAGTATAGCCCGGGTCAGACTGATCACCTGAACTACCCTCTCCGTGAACACGAATCTCTTAGTTCACGCTGAAGCCGCGGAGCACCTGAAAAGGACTGAAGGAAGGGGACTTAGTCCTATCACTGCTGAAGCCAGCCTATTGAATTGTATTGCTGAGGCGAGCCCATTTCATTGAACCGTACTACTGAGGCCAACTCACTAAATCGTACTACTGAGGAATGAAACCATATTTTGGTATTTGGCTTCTCAGAATTCTAGGATTGTAAGTATAATATGAAAAATAATACTATTGATTCAAATTTAACTTTTAGTTGCAATTGTAGTTGTTTTTGTAACACTAATTCTTATTGTTTGGGAAGGAAGTGCATTCGGAGCATTGTTTCTGATATATGTAATTATTGTGTTTTTAATGTTTGTGGTGTTTCTTAAAGCTAAGCAGTGTTATATACGTAACAAAGAGTTTTAAAATAAAATTGTGTTGTATAAATTAAGTGTGTAATCATTGTGAAATCGTGCAATCAGTTAACTACTCCCCCAGCCAGTGCATCAAAACGAATCAGTAAATTGTGTGGGATTTTCTCTATTCCATAACCCACTAGAGACATCCTGGAATGCCTCCCTAACACCAGCAGGATAATGTCTCCCTGACACTTGTAAGATAGCAAGAAGTTCAGAAAAAGGTCTCATTATAATGCTAAAAATCACAATCCTGGGCAGAGCAAAAGTATGTTAATGAAACATATATGTATGTAAATGAAATACATGGCTAAACCATAGGTATAGAGACGTGCTCAGTAGAGAACGTCTTATGTCAGTGGCTTGTAACCAATCACTGAGCGATACACTTGCAAACATATGTATAAAAGGTACCCAAAGGTAGAAACCGGTGGTGCTTGCTTTGCAAAAGATTGCCAAGCACCCCTCTCTGCGCAGACTTGAAACAATAAAGATTAAGTTGGATCCTCCACCCCTGTGTGTTTATTGGCAAAAGCGCACCGGGCACGAACTCACACTGTCCTTTGCAGACAACACTGGCAGCGCCCAAGATCCCCCCAAACACCCCGAGATCGCTGCCACCCTGCTCTTACCGCCCCCACCAGCACCTCCCAGCCCCCGGGCACACGGGCTCTGCCCAGGGCAGGACCTGACCTGCGACTAAAGCAAGAGAGAGGAAGAAAAGCAAAGCCCCGCACGAGAGGAGCCGGACCCCTGTCGCGGGACCCCCAGCCCGAGGCTGCCCCATCTGCCCCTGCCTGGCCCGGGGGGCGGGGGGCGGGATGCAGACTTGGGTGTGCACGGGGAGCAGGGGGCGTTTGCACCGGTGGCGGGGGGGGGGGTGTCGTTGCAGCACCCCTTCCCACCGGAGTGCCCGGGCCCGGGGAGGGCTGGGGCTGCAGCCCTGCTACCCCCACCCCCACCCCTATGGGGCCGAGCTGGGGCCGGCTCCCCTCTGCTCTTCCCGGGACCCCCGGGGGCTCCGGACCTTCCCCCCGCCGCCAGCCCAGCCTGCCCCATGGCCGGGCGGGATCGTGTGCGTATGTCCGTGTTTGTGTTTGCACGCACAAGTGTGAGCTTGCATGTGCCTGTGCGTGCATGCGTTTGTGCTTGCATGTCCTTGTCTGTCCATGCATGTGTTTGTGCATGCATACACGAGTGTGTGCTTGCATGTGTCTGTCTGCATTCGCGTGTATGCATCTGTCTGCGTACATGCGTGTACATGTCTCCATGCATGCATGTGTGCAGGCACATGTCTCCATGCATGCACGTGTGTGTGCAGGTGTGTCTCTGTGCATGCATGTATGTGCATGCATGTGTCCAGGTGCACATGTGCATGTTTGCATGCACACACGTGCATGTGTCTGTGCATGCATGCATCTGCATGCATTAGTTTGTGCTTATGTGTGTCTGCTTGCATACATCTGTGTGAATGCATACGCGAGCATGTGTGCATGTGTTTGTGCATGCACATGTGTGCCTGCATGTGCCTGTGTGCCTACATTTATGTGCGTGCATGCCTGCATGCACATGTGCATGCCTGCATGCATACGCATGCATGTGTCTGTGTGCATTCGTGTGTGTGCATGTGTGTGTGCATGTGCACCTGTGCATGCTTATGTGTGCATGCACAAGTCTGCATGCATGAGTGTGCTTGTAGGTTTCTGTATGCATGTGTGTGCATGTGTATGTATCTATGTGCGTGCATGTGTCTGCGCACATCTGTGTGCATGTTTGTGCATGCGTGTGTTCTTGCATGTCTGTGTGTATATGCATGTCTGTGTGCATGTATCTGTGTGCATGTGTGTGTTCCTGCATGTGCCTGTGCGTGCATGTGTGTATGTGTATGTCTGTGTCAATTCATATGTACCTCTGTGTGCCTGTTCATGAGTCTGCATGTGTACATATCTGTGTTCATGTGTGTGCCTGCATGCATGTGTGCATGCATATGTGCATGTGTGTGTGCATGTGTGTATGTGTGTGCACGTGTGTTTGTGCGTGTGCTCCTCTCTGCATGTGTACATGCCTGTCTGTGCATGTGTGTCTGTGTTCATAGCAGGGAGAGTGTATTTGTGTCTGCGTGTCCATGTGCAGAGAGTGAGTGTGTAGAGTGCATGCCTGCCTGCATGTGTGCATGTGTCTATCCACGTGTGTGCGTGTGCATGCATCTGTGTTCATGGCATGGAGAGCGTGTTAATGTGTCCACGTGCAGAGCGAGTGAATAGAGTGCACACCCATCTCTGTCTCTGTGTGCATGTGTCTGTGCGTGCGTGTGCCTGCATGTATGTGTGTGTGTTCATGGCAGGGAGAATATGCTTGTGCCTGCGTGCCCATCCCCATGCCTCAGCCCAGTCTGTCTGTCCACTGCAATCTCAGGGGTGTCCCTCCTGCCAGTACTGTGAAGCCCCACTCCTACCCCTTCAGAATAAAACCCACCACGAGCCACTTTTCCTTTATTATATTTTAATATAATCTTCTTGGGTGGAAGCAAAACAAGGCTAAAGCCATTCTCCAGACTGGGGGCAGAGAACCCAGCAATGGGACAAGGACAGCCCTCACTCCTGCCTAAAACAGACCGTTCCAGTACAACCCCCTCCCTCCCATTCATATAAATTAAGTCTCTCTCTCCTGGGAAAGCAGCAGGTGTAGAAGAACAGCTCTAAAAATATAACATGTCTTGCATTAGGCCCCCAAAACACATCTTCAAAGTTCAACCACAACCATGCCTGCGGCCCTGCCCCCTCTACACGGAGGCCTTTGGGTGTGGGGGCACGTGAAGCTGTGCAGGCAGGTCTCTGAGAGGGGATGGGCAGGTCCTCGAGGAGCCTCCCCACAGCAAGGTCACTCCCGGGGCCAGTTAATGCTGACCTGGCCTGAGGCCTCCAGCACCTCCTGCTTGCAGTCAAAGGCGCCGTTGATGTGGCTGATGGACTGCTCCTCCACCACCCAGAGCTGGCAGCTGGTCTGCGTGATCAGCCGTGCATCATGGCTCACGTTGATCACCGCTGTGAAGAGGAGACAGGAGGCAAAGCATGAGCGGGGTGGGAGGCAAAGCAGAGGCCATTTCCATACTTAAGGAGAATGGAAAGACCCCACGTTTTCCCCATCAGCCACTGCCAGGACAGGGCTGGGCAGTGAAGGGCACGACTGGGACCCAACGGGGACCCTGGCAGGAGGGCACTGCTTGTAGTATACAAACCCTCCCGTGGGACCCATGGGCCCACCCCCAGCCAAGTAACCCTTCTGCTTCCCTGCAGCCCCTTGACGGGAACCCCATCCATGCCAGCCGGGATCTGACCCATGCACCTATTACTAGCTTCCTCTGCCTGACAGATGGGACCCATGAGGCCACCCCAGCGCAGTATCGCCATCCACCCTTCAATCCGATCCATGGGCCCAGTATTCCCCCAACCCCGGCCTCCTCTGACCAGGGCAGTGGACACCTCCCACCGCGCTGCTTCCACTCACCTCCATGTACGTGCTGACAGCATCACCCAAGGGATCGATTGACTCAATGCACAGATGATTTGTGGGTTCATTCTGGGGAAGTGACAGATCCCCAAAAGAAGCCAGGAGTCCTGAGCCACAGAGCCTTCCTCCCACCCCTTCCCTCCTTCCCTCAGCTAGAAACAGAACCCAGGAGTCCTCCCAAACCATGCCCCTCACTATGGCATGCTGGACAGCACTCCTTTCGAAGAGCCAGAGCAGGGCACAACCTGCAAGTCCTGGTCCTCACGCCTGCTCTGCTCTAACGCGCTTCCTTCCCAGAGCAGCGAACCCGACACAGCCCCGTTCCCATCCCCTGGGTCCATCAGGCTCCCTGCAGGTCAGCTCAGCAAACATCACACGGGCTGTCTGCCCCCCGGCTAGGAAAGAAAAGGGCCCTGAGATAAGTGGGGTGAAAGGAGCGTCCAATCCCTCCTCCTTCCCCAAAATGCCAGGATCCAACTCCCCACCCACCTCCCTCCACTAACAGCAGCTCAAGGTCCTGTGCTCCCACCCAGGGCAAGGGCAATGCGCTCCCACCCAGGGCAAGTCTCCGCTCCCTGCCCTAGCTCTCCCCTGCATGGCCAGACCCACGGCGCTCCCAGGGCCACAGCTCCAGCCTCTCCCTGACTTCTTCCTCAGTGGCCAGCCCTCACTCCTGGATTCCCAGCCTGTCTCCCCTTTGCCTCAGCCCTCATATCCTGATCAGCCCCCTGCACCCTCAGGCCCTAGCTCCTCCATACTCACCCTCTCCCCCCTGCCTGGAAGCCCCAGCCCCACACCTGACAGCCTGCAGATCTGCATGGTGAGGGCATGGCTCTCAAGGCTGAAGCGCCCCAGGCACTTGTGAGCATCCTGGTAGGGCAGGTGGATTTGTTTCGGCCATGTTTTCCTCCAAATCGGATTTGGTGATCTGGTGCAGAATGACACTAATTCTACAAGGCCGTGAAGTAATGAATCGTGAAGCATTTCATTTTGAGCAAGATAACGGAGAATACCAAAGAGCGGCGGTTCCCCTACTGTAACGCACCTCTTTGATAGTAAAAGGTCTCTCTCTGAAGTACTCTATTGCTCATGTATGATAGTGGATTTACATGATTCTGCTTATACAAGTTTAACTTATTACACGTTTATAGCTATACAGTGTCAAAAAAATCCTTAGCCTTATCGTAGAATAGGGTAAGTCCTACCTGGATCTTGTCCATCATCAGGTATGAAAGGCCAGCTCCTTCCTCCTCTTCACTCTCCCCAAATCTGAACCTCCATCATTTTCATCTTCGTCTTCTTTGTACTCTCCTGGTGGACCAGCTTCGTCTTCATCTGCTTCATCCTCCTCATCCCCTTCTGAAAGGCAGGTAAATTAATTCCTTACAGCTTTGCTTAAACCTCAAAGGCTTGTTTGTAAAGTCATCTTAAATGAGCTTCTGAAATCTGACTCAATTCAACTACAAAACCTTCTCCAGAAATCTTTAAAAAAAGACAGGACTAGAAGTAACATCGCACTTTTTCCTCTTTCTATAGGAAGAGAAAACACAGAACTGAATGTGCCACAGCATCGAATATGAGATGATGGGTACGAAAAAAAAAAGCTTTTGGTACCAGCAATAAAATAACTGCTTTTATAAAGTTATATCTCAGTGTAAAGATGTGTGCTCACATTTTCCTAAGCGCAGCTCTCCTTTAACCGTGCACAGCATCCATGACTACTCTCTTTGCAAGTGCATTGCCCCGCACCCCGCATTACCCAATAGGAGCAGTATGTGATACTGGCCTTCACCTGACACACGTAGCTGATTTGTGCTCCAGCAGTTCCACAGTCACTTTAGTCTCAATTTTGTATTTAGATCCTGACTGAATGGCATAACTAATGACTGCATGTTTAGAGACATCACCCTCTTCATCTTCATCTTCTGAGTTGGGGGCCTCATTACCTTCCTGATCAAATCAATCTAGGTAGGTGATCTCCTGAACAGCTCAAAAATCCTTTCCCTGTAATTCTTCAGGTTTGTGATGGCACAGCTGAAGAAGTCCAGGTCTTCAAGTTTTTAAGATTTTGCTAAAAATGAATTAAAATTGCTCATGGAGATGAAATAACTACTTGGTACGTCCAAGTATTGCGCTCCTGCCTCCTAAATGTCACTGACTTTGCTGGCTACCTCCCACCACCTCTTCTCCGTTGCTGTTTCCCATTGTACAGAGCTCATGTAAGAAGTCTTCGTGCTGACAGTCAACATCCCTTCCCCAGTAGATCAGACACTCTCTCTACGCTCCCTTTGAAACAGGTTTGACCCACTTTCCATCCCATTGAAATGTGTGTCTTTGCTGCTGGATGCCCCAAAAGTACATGTGTCTTCAGAAATACGATCCTATAATCACCCAGGGACATGCAAAGCTCTCCCATTCCCTGAGGTCGACACAGCCAACTGTCCCAGCGCCGATCCTGCCATGCCTGGTGCACAGACAGCTTTCCATGGCCTGAATGGGGCAGCTGTGGATGTGACGATAGAGGTAATCCTGCTTAGAGTAGATCTGGGTTCTGCAGTCCATTGTAGTCACGAGTCGGCCTGTGTGAGTAGGAAGCTTCGGAGCCGCCTCGGAGACCCGGCCATAGAGTATAATGGGGAATCAATGAAATATCGACAGCTTTGTTGTTTTTTGTCTGATTTGGGTGAAACTTGCAGGGGTGGTAGCCCCTGTTGAGAGCATGAAGCCTGCCACGTTTCAAGAAGATCGGTGCAGGGGCTCGGGGGAACTGCACCCCACATTCTTGAAAGCAAAACTCACGTCATGTGTATGTGTTACGCCACAGCCGGGTGAAAACTGCAGGGGCGGTAGCCTCGCCGAGGCCATGAAGCCTGCCAAGCTTCAAGACGACTGGTGCAGGGTTTTGGGGGAACTGCACCTCGAGATGCTGACAGGCAAAACTCGTGACATAGATGACCGTGTGTGTTAAGGTGCAGCGGGCTGGAAACTGCAGCGATGGTGGCCCCTGCTGCGGCCACGAGGCCTGCCACCTGGCGAGGGGATCGGCGCAGGGCTTCTGGGCTCGGGGGCCTGCACCTCTGGCTGCTGACAGGCAAAACTCGTGACATGGGTGCTCGTGCAACTGTGGCTGTTTTGAGGCATGGGACCTGGGATCACCGCAGGCCCGGCTGCTACCAGTTACCAATTAATCATGATTCCCTCAGGGACCAGCTCAATACACAGCACCAAGAACAATCCACCGCCCCAAGACAGACGCCGTCAGTGCACTTAACAAAAGATGAAGCCTCTTCAGACAATCTACAGGAAAACCGGTCTCAGTTCTGCGCATCTCCATTTGATTTTGTAAGCATGAGTGCCTTGAGGCTGGCCACAACTAAAATGGCTCAGGATTAAAAAGTTAAGAGAAAATGTCAAGATGCCGTTTCATAGACACCTTGTTGTAAAAGGAAGAGGATTGGAAAAAAAGAAAATAAAACCCCATAATTTCAAGCTGGCTCCTACATGTCTGGTTATTCCTTAAAACTTGATGTTTTTCCTGGTTGTTAATCCACTTCTTGAGACGTTCCAAACCAGATAACCCCTGGTCACTGAGAAAGGTCATTCATTTAAATTGAAACTGTTATATAATAGGATTTTCCCTGTCACTTATGGCTTGGGACCCTCTTGATTTACACAATTAAAAGAATGCTTTGAAGAGGCTGGACTAAGGGGATAAGAAAGCTGTAAAGCAGCAAACAGGGTGCTTCAAGAGAGAAAAATCTCTCTGACATCACCCGCTGTTGTTCCCAAGAAGCTGGCAGAAACAGATCCTCTCCCTTCAAGGATCGTGCTGGGAACTTTGCTTGTCATCAGATCACCCGAGTGCCTGGGAACAGTGACACCCCAGCTCTCGCTCTCTCTCCCTCTTTCTTTTTCTTTTTGTCTCTAGGCATAGCTTTCTGAACCTAAATTGTATTAGTTAAGCTTCAGCTAAATTTCCCCAAATACTCAATTAAACCAGGGGAATATTGTAATTGTTTTGTTTTCCCTTGCATGTCTATTACTACTAGTACCATTATAAATTGCATATGCTTCACAATAAATAAGGTTTATAGTCAAACTGGAGGTAACCAGGTGTATTTTTCCTTCTCTACTTCCCTTCCCCACTTGCTCTGCAGCAACGCTTCTTTTACCTAAGCCAAAGATCCCTGTGAAGCCCAGAAATACTGTGGGGTCCGCTCATCAAGAGGCTACCACTACTAGGACAGTTAGGGCAAAAGATTGGGACGTGCTGAGTTTGAGACACATAAGGGGATCAGCTTGTATAGGCTGATTGGCCCACTTTGGCTCAGGCGTGCCCTAATGAACTGAAAGCTGGCCCGTGAGGGTGTCAGCCGGACACCCAGCTGGATTGAGAGGGATTCTGTTCACTGAGTGCTGGTGTCTGACTGCAGTGTAGTGTTCCCTTAATGAACTGATTCCTGGCACATGAAGGTGTCAGCCTGTACATGCTGATCAACCCGGCCGGGTCAGGCGTGTCATGTGAGTGTGTGTGTGTGTGTGTGTGTGTGTATTTGACTGATTTAGTGGCTGGTGTGTGTGTGTGTGTGTGTGTGTGTGTGTGTGTGCATTTGACTGATTTAGTGCCTGGTGTGTGTGTGTGTGTGTGTGTGTGTGTGCGTGCACGCGCACATTTGACTGATTTAGTGGCTGGAGGAACCCAGTGCCACTGAAACAGAGTCCTGCAAGATAGCTCCATCGGGGGTGAGCACTTGCAGAAGGCAGAGATACAGCTCCGTACAGGAACACAGGTAACACGAGCAGCACATTGATAGAATTGCAAAGACCCTAGAAATGTACCCCTAATTAATGAGCACACCCCAAAGTGACAGGCAAATCTGGTAACAGCTGGGATCATGGCTGGAAATCCATTTTGGGCCACCCCACACCATCTGGGCCAGGCAAGACACTGGTCATCAATTCAGTCTGTAATCTCAGCCCAGGTCCTTAGTCAAGCATGTATACTTAGTACCATGGGAATGGGGGGCTGTTAGTTGGCAGCCTGGTATGAAGAAACCACGCTCTGGTCCGGGCCAGACTGGTCAGTGGTGTCCGGGAGAGTCCCCCAGTGCCATAGAGGCATGGTGTGGGGTGGCCCAAGAAGGATTTCCATCTCTAATCCCAGCCCACGAGAAATTCCTTCCTTGAGCCTGTCTACTTGGTACAGTGGGGATGGGGGAACTGGCCCAAACAGTATTTCCAGCCATAACCCCTAGTCCAAAACCAGGTTCTTATTCGGGTCCATGTACTGAGTACAGTGGGCATGGGGGGCTGTCAGTTGGCAGCTTGGCACGCAAAAACTGCACTTTGGGCCAGGCAAGACTCTGGTTGGGGGGTGTGGGATAGTACCCAGTGCCACAGAGGCATGGTGTGGGGTGGCCCAAAGAGGATTTCCTGTCGTCAACCCAGCCCAAAACCCAGTTCCTTATTCAAGCCCATATACTTAGGACAGTATTTGTGGGGGCTGCCAGTTCATGGCCTGGCACAGCCAAACTGTGTCTTCAGTCAGGCAGGACAGCCAGGGAATGTCTTAGGCTGCCAAAGGGGATGTAGCTTAGTGGTAGAGTGCATGTTTTGCATGAATGAGGTCCTGGGTTCAATCCCCAGCCTCTCCACTTCTCATGGGGCAGCAGGGCAGGCTCTACAGAGACAGGTTAGAAGGTCTCAACCTATTCAGCCTCCACAAGAGAAGGCTGAGAGGGGATTTGGTGGCAGTTTACAAACTCCCCAGGGGGGACCAGAGAGAACTGGGGGAAGCTCTGTTCCCCCCAGGCACCACCCAGGGTTACTAGGAATAACACCCTCCAATTGTTAGAGAAAATGCTCAGGCTGGACACCAGGAAACATTACTTTACACTGAGGGCTGCCAGGCTCTGCAATGGGCTCCCAAGGGAGGTGGTGCTCTCCTACCTTGGGTGTCTTCAAGAGGAGGCTGGGTAGATATTTGGCTGGGGTGACATGATCCTGGCACCCATTCCTGCCTGAGGGAGGGAGTCAGACCTGATGAGCTGCTTAGGTCCCTTCCACCCCCAAGTACTATGATACTATGACTCTGGTCAGAGATGACCAGGAGAGTCCCCTGGTACAACAGGGACATGCTGTGAGGTGGCCCAAAACAGATTTCCAACCATAATCCCAGCCCAAGATCCACTTCCTTACTCAAACCCACGTACTTAGTACCGTGGCTGGGGGGAGCTGTCCGTTGGCATCCTGGCAGGGCCAAACCACGAGTTGGGCCAGGCAAGCTGTGGTCAGGGATGTCCAGGGGAGTCCACTGGTACCACAGAGTGACAGCGTGGGGTGGCCCAACAAGCATTTCCATCTCTGATCGCAGCCCAAATCCCAGTTCTTTATTCAGGCGCCTGTAGTTGGTGGCGTCTGGGCGGACTAGCAGCTGGCAGCCTGGCACAGCCAAACCGTTTCCTGGGACGGGCAGGACTCTGCAGAGATAACCAGGAGAGTCCCATGTGCCACAGAGGCATGGCGTGGGCTGGCCCAAGAAGGATTTCTAGCTGTGATCCCAGCCCTAAATCCAGGTCCTTATGTGGGTCCATATACTCAGCACAGAAGCTGGCACGCTGTCGGTTCGCAGTCTATCACGGGCAAGCCGCGTTCTGGGTCGGGCAAGGCGGGTGAGAGACGTCCAGCAGAGTCCCCGATGGCACACAGGTCTGTCATGGGGTGGCCCAAGAAGGATTTCTGGCTATAATCCCAGCCCAAAAACTAGTTCCTAACTCATGCCCATATATTAGTACAGGGGCGGGGGGGTGTCGGCTGGCAGCCAGCATGGCCAAGCCGCACTTTGGGCCGGGTAACGCTGTGGTCGAGGTGCTCTGGGACAGTCCCCTGTGGTGTCAACAGGCTGTTTGGGGTGGCCCAAGAAGTATTTTGCCCCATAATCCCATCCTAATCTGACCTTTATTTAGGGCTCTATGTTTGATACAGAATATTATTTTATTTATTAGCAAATATGTAATGAAATTCTATTTCAGATGTGTAATTCATTAACAACAAGCTTTGATTGGGTCTAGATTAGCTTTGAAAAAGGAACTGGGAATAAGCAACCACCTTCAGCCTGGTGGGCGGGATGGAGGGGCCGGGGCCCCGCAGGTAGCTTTGGGCTTCTCCCTGATGAGCACCCCTGAACCTTCACTATGCACCCCCAGCCCCCAGAAAAGCAGCCAGAGATTGATTTATTTATTCATTTATTTTTTAAAGGATTTTTACCTCCCCAAAATCTCACCCCCGACACAACCAAGAAATGCACGGAGGGCGAATTGCAGCGGGTGACCCAGACTCAGAGTTAACTGAAGAAAAGGGGAGGGGAAAAGAAAAGTCATTCACCTCCATCCAGTGCAGAAAACACACCGGCTCTCAAAAACAGGAATACTACATATCCAGTCACAGTAATTACAATACTATATCAAGAATAATTATGATGTAGCAGTACCGCAGTAATAGCGATTAGCTGATGCCCAGCCCAGGGTTTCCAGCGCCCACGCAACTGGTTTAAAAGAAGCTGGATGTGCAGAGCGCGTTGTGCACGCCCAACGGATTTTAAAAATCATTTCATTCATGTCATGATAATAAATTTAAAAATCATCTTATTAACGTCATGATGATCATGCACCGCTAGAATGAGAAATAATTAGAATAGTAAGCAACATGAGCGTTAATTAGCACTATGTAAACCTACGGTAATTAGTGAATAGCCACGTGTAAAAGGTAGCACTAAGCATCCAGGAGGCGCGGAGAAGGCGGGTCCGCGGCTGTTCTGGGGCCGGGGTGGGGAGGGGAGGAGCAGGCGGCCCCGGGGCTCCCGCATGCCGGCTCGGGGCACGTGCAGCGCCGTGTGGGCGGGCGGGCGGGCGGCTCCGCGCTGCCTCCCCGGGCGCATCTCGAGCCCCTGCCCGAGCCCGGAGCGGAGCTGCGCCTCCCCCGCCGCTGCCCCCGGCCGCAGCGCCGCGCTCCTCCGCGCCCGCGCAGCGGGTCCCGCGCACCCCGCCTAGGCCACGCCCCCTGGGGCGGAGCTCCGCGCTCCTCCGCGTCCGCACAGCGGGTCCCGCGCACCCCGCCTAGGCCACGCCCCCTGGGGCGGAGCTCCGCGCTCCTCCGCGCCCGCAAAGCGGGTCCCGCGCACCCCGCCTAGGCCACGCCCCCTGGGGCGGAGCTCCGCGCTTCAGCACGGCCGCTACTGCACGGCGTGTCCCGCGCACGGCGCAGGCGCACCTTCGGCCAAGCCACGCCCCCCGGGCAGGCAGGGCGGGGGCGGGGCCAGAGAAGGGGCGGGAGCTTAATCTTTCCATGCCAGCGTTCATTGGCTGGGAGGCGCTGCGCGGGCCGGCAGCCGAGTGGGTGCGGGGGACGCCCGTCTGGGCTGAGAGCTTTTAAATACGACTGTAGCCGCCATAACGCGCCACGCGGTCGGGGAAGCTGGCGCGGGCGGGTGTTGGGGCTGCGGCCCGGCGGCTCCGGGGCCCTCGGCTCGAGATGGGCTCAGGCCTCCAGGAGCAGAGTGACCAAGTGACTCGAGGGTCCCCCAGCCCTGCCCACAGCCGTTATGCTGAGTTTGTTATAGTCAAGAGTTGCTCTCCACTTCCATGGTTTGAAAGAGATCTCCTTGACTCCTAACCGCTCGCTCCAAAATGCGGGTGCCAGTGTACCCCGCGCACAGGCACTGTTTTGCTTGTGCGCTGCTCGGGGGAAAGCTGCTTTTCAGGGAAGGAGCCATGGCTTCAGCGTACGGCCTCTAACACGAGGCATTGCTATCAATGAGGGACTTGAAGCCATACCACGAGGCAAATCACAGATAGTACCTTACGCTCTGAGAGGGTTGATTTTTATTTATTTATTCACTATTTTTAAGCATTTCTTTTCAAAACGTGGGTTGGACGTTGTATCTAAACCAGACGGGCCAGAACGTCCTGTTTCCCCGCGCCGAGCTGTAGAGGAATAAAGAGCAGCCAGGAGAAAAGTGACTCTGTGGGGGATGGGCGATGGAGAGCGGCGTTCTCGGTAGTGCGAGGGGCTAGTACGATTGGAGGACCTAGATGATAAAAGTAAAAAAAAAAAGGTTTTAGTGATTACTCCAAAGAAGGCAGCAGGGTTTGCCATGATCTGATACAAGGGTCTAGGACGGCGGTTCTGAACCTTCTTCAGTTGACGTACCCCTTGGTCTCCGAGTGAGACTTCACGTACCCCCTTTCAATGGGAAATTAATTTTTATGTCAAACTGTGTACTCGGGTATTATAAAAACAGCAAGATACTCATACAAAGACTTCTTCATTTTAAACAAGGTTCATTTATTCAATGCACATAAAAAGTTGTACAAAAAACCACCACTTGGTGTCAAATGGCAAAACATGCCCAAACTTATTAGTGCAAACAGTGCTGCTGCTTACTATCAACCAACATTTTAATTCTAGGCGACATTTTCGAGAGCGCCACATGCACGTCATGTTCAGCTTTCAGTTTGTTCCTCGCTTTGGTTTTTGCAAAAAGCACTGAAAACCCCGACTCGCAGAGATGGGTTGTGACAAACGGCGCTAGAACTTGGTAAGCTCGCTTGGTCCCAGTGGGATATGCCTCCCCAAGTCTGCACCACAATCGATCCAATTTCATTGATTCAAAATCGACACAAAGTTTCTGATTATTGCGCAAATCAAGTAGCAGATATTTTGCCAGGTCGGCATCGCTGACTTGTTCAAGATAAGCGGTAAAAAGGCTCCTTACCCAAATGTCAGCTACCGGAATAGTTGTGATAATTCCTTCTGTGGTGACTTTCAGATTTTCAAGATGCGTAATAATACTCTCGGGGTGTAGGTTGTATTCGTGTTGGTCTTTGTTCCATCCAGGAAGAGCACACGCCAATTGCTGAAACTTCCTCAGCCCGACAAATGGTTTTTGAACCCAAAAGCTGGCTTAAAATTTTTTTTCCAACTATTTAAGTTGGTCTGACAAAAGATCAGATTCACCCAAAGAACCTTGTCTACCTAATAATACTCTCACGGACTCATGGTTCCCCTGGATGCACTGGATCTAAAGTGATTTCATCAAAGAGAGGAAAATTGGCCAAATTACTGGAATTGCCTCTTCTTCCCCAGAGAGCCAACTTCTCTTGAAAGCATTTGACTTTTTTGTCCTCCAAGATAGTCACTTCTTCACCTGGGACTGAAATGTTCAACGAGTTTGGACTGAAATGTTCAATGAGTTTAGAATTGTGAACACATCTGCGAGGTACGCCAAACAACCCACAAAGTTCGGACCTATGAAACACTGAAGCAGAACTGATCCATTTTCATGCAGAAACATTTCAATTAAATCTCAAAGTTCAAAAACTCTTGTCAGAACTTTTTGTCTGGATAACCAGCGTACTTCTGTGTGAAGCAGAAGTACAGCGTGTTCAGACCCAACCTCTTCCTTCGCGCAGCGCTTTGAACATGCAGTGTTTCAATGCCCTTGCTCTGATCAAGTTGGCGGCCTGGGTCTATCAAATAAGAGGGAGGAGTTTTTGATGCCAAAGCATGTTGATGAAGAATACAATGACTAGAGATCACATTTGGATTCACCTTTTTGACGAGAGCAGTAAACTCTGAATATTTCCCCAGCATAGCAGGAGCACCATCAGTACAAATAGCTCCTACAAGGTCCCAGGAAAGGCTAGAAAAAAAGAAAAAAATCATTCATCGTACCCATAATGTCTGCTGCCTTGGTTGTTTCTTTCAGGAGTTCACAAAAGAGAAATTCTTCTTTGACTTGATTCTCATGCACATATCGAGCAAAAATGAGAAGCTGTGCGCAATTTGAGACATCAGTTGATTCATCCAACTGCAAGCCAGTTTTACCAGACTTTTCTTGACTTGCTCCACTACGTGTTTGCGTATGTCCTCTGACATGTCCTTGATTGGTGAATGGTGTTGTATGGGGGATGTGTGCTATTTTTAGTTGTGCATCTTTACCACACATCAGCTCGGCCATTTCCATGGCACGGTTTCACCAGGGTCTCTGTGATGGTTTGCAGCTTTTTTTTCTGTGGCCATCTTTAATGCCACGTGATAACTTGCCTCTAGTGCTGGCTTCTGGGGAGTAAATCCATGATTGGAGAGTGTGCTCGTTTCAAGTTGTGATCGCTTGAGTTTGAATAAAGCTTCTGGGTCTGTAGTATTTTCAGGGTGAACAGTCTGAAGGTGCTCTTTAAGTTTAGATGGCTTCATATATCCATTGCAAAGTACCTTTTGAGCGAAGGAAGCATTGTAGCTTTTGTAAATCATCTGTATCAAGCATGATCGTAAAGCCAAACTGCACAGGCAAATCCTAGTAATAACACTTCTTTGACATGATAAATCAATGGATGAAGCAAGAATTCAGTCCCTGAAAAATAGTGCAAAGTAAAACCCTTAAAACATACATCATAGGTTGGTAACAATGTAAAATTGAACATAGGTACTTACCAAAATGAAAGGAAAAAGCAGATGTATACTGTTACTTGCGTGGAACTGCCACGTGCATAAAAAAAACGACGTAAAAAACTCAAACGTAAACACAACAACTTTGAACACACAACTATGTTCAAAGACTTGACTACACGACTGAGTGACAGGTGTTTGGAGCAACGTTTCTGGTGCAAGGTTGAGGCATGGAGCAGGAGTAGGATATCTGGTTTCCATGCGCGTGTGCATTTTAACGACACTAAAGCCCCAGCAATTTCACATTTTTTAGGCCCTTCGACCTGTGTTAGACGGTGTATGAAATATATCTCACGTACCCCCGATAAGGCTTCATGTACCCCCTGGGGGTACATGTAGCCTGGTTCAGAACCGCTGGTCTAGAACTTGATTCTCTATCAGGGGCCGCAGCAAACCCAATTCACAAGAGAAAACTAGAGGTTTCAAATGGGAATCTGTAGTACTAAAAACAGCTCTGCCCTGTCTGTGGCGATTGATCTTTCTGAGCTCTTCGCAACAGAAAAATTATTCTTACTTACATCAAAAAATGAGCGAAAATTAAGCACAGGCATCCTCCATGGGGGGCCTTGAGTCTAATGGCCAGTGCTTGGGCATCTGGTGTGTGAGGTACTTCAAATTGAGACAGGAGATGAGGAGTTTCACAGATCTTCCAAGCAAACTTTTTAGAAATTCCTGCAAGTTAGCTTGTGGTATCATACCCCGCGTTAGCATGAAAACCCAGCAGTCCGTCCCTTAGTTCATCACAGCACTCCACCTTGTGCACAGCAATGTGTTGTTGAGTTCTTGATGGGCTTGCTCTCATCCACAGCTCACTGCTGAGACGAGGCCAGAATGCAATCAGTAGCAAAAGGACTTCGGTGTCACGGCTTGTCGTCGTGGAAAACACACGCAGCAAACTTTTGGGTCAGGTCAGCAGAAGCTTTATTTGGATAGAGCTACCACATTGTGACAATGACTGTGTTACATCTTTCTGACTTCGCTTCAGAAAGAAGCAAGATCACGTGGGTGCCTGCCGCCTCTTGTGCGGAGTGGAGGTGGGCCGTGTTTCTTGCAGTTGAGGCAGCATAACCAGCATTACCACCACTGACTGTTAGTTCTTTGTCACCATGTAATGTTTGCTGTAAGAGTTCCCTTTTGAGGAACCTAACAAGTGTTTGCATGCCTTGTTTTCCTTGGATTCAATCACTGTTCTCCATTGCACAGGCAACATGACGTCCCTCTGCTAATTCCAATTCTTATTTCCTTCCTTTCCCAATTCAGTGCTTTGTAGTAACATCCTTGATCAATGGGTCTTTGTAGCAGTCGAACACAACATCTACCCTGCTGCAAGGTTCCTTGAACTTGGACCCGATATTCACCGCAAAAGCATCCGCATGGCCTCCAAAAGTCATTGCATCCTTGGGTTTTCCCATGGCCTGAGCCACAGCCACACCACCAATCACTACACATGTTGGAGTCAGGGCTTCTTTCAAACTTGGCTATGAAATATTTCTTCCAAAATGGAGAGTAGTTAAGCTTTGTTTGCTGGTCTCAAGTTTCCATTTGCTGTAGCCAGCGATAGCAGTACAGTAGAGAGTTCTTGCCTCAGGAGGTTATCGACATCCATAGATACAAGCAGGCGTCTGAAAAGTTCACGATCAGCTCTGATGACTGCGGTCTGTTGTTTTGTGTTTTTCTGTTGCTAACTGTACTGGAAGCAAGAGTTTTTAACTTTGAGATTGGTGCACGTACGATGACAGCTTTATGCACAAGTCAATCAGCAACAAATGTCTCTAAGATGTTTTGTCCTAACTGCTGTGCATTCAGCACGCCTTGTATAATTGGTTCTTGGGGAATGTCTTGAAAGGATTTGACTTTTTTGTCCTCCTAGATAGTCACTTCTTCACCTGGGACTGAAATGTTCAACGAGTTTGGACTGAAATGTTCAATGAGTTTAGAATTGTGAACACATCTGCGAGGGATGGCAAACAACCCACAAAGTTCGGACCTATGAAACACTGAAGCAGAATTAATCCATTTTCATGCAGAAACATTTCAATTAATCTCAAAGTTCAAAAACTCTTGTCAGAACTTTTTGTCTGGATAACCAGCGTACTTCTGTGTGAAGCAGAAGTACAGTATGTTCAGACCCAACCGCTTCCTTCGCACAGCGCTTTGAACATGCAGTGATTCAATGCCCTTGCTCTGATCAAGTTGACAGCCTGGATGACAACATCCAACACGTCTTTCAAATAAGAGGGAGGAGGATGCAATAACTAGAGATCACATTTGGATTCACCTTTTTGACGAGAGCGGTGAACTCTGAATATTTCCCCAACATAGCACGAGCACCATCAGTACAAATAGCTCCTACAAGGTCCTAGGGAAGGCTGGAAAAAAGGAAAAAATTCATTCATCATAGCCATAATGTCTGCTGCCTTGGTTGTTTCTTTCAGCAGTTCACAAAAGAGAAATTCTTCTTTGACATGATTCTCATGCACATATCGAGCAAAAAACAAGAAGTTGTGCGCAATTTGAGACATCAGTTGATTCATCCAACTGCAAGCCAATTTTACCAGACTTTTCTTGACTTGCTCCACTACTTGTTCGTGTATGTCTTCTGACATGTCCTTGATTCGGTCGTGAATGGTGTTGTATAATTGACATGAATGAAACCATAATACAAATTTTGTGGGAAAAATTGCATGAGAAAAGTGCGCAAACTATTGTTGTGCATCATCCTGAATATGGGTTTTCTATTCAAAAAGAATACCCTGAAAGAGTGTCATTTAAAACCTCTTTGTTCAATGATATAACAATCAACCTAAATAATGTGAGTTTCTATGATGAAGGAACATATAAATGCAAAGCGGTCACGTTCCCATTAGGAAATGCAGAGTCATTAACAACTATAACTGTAATTGTCGAACCCACTGTGAGCTTTACAAAGGAACCAACTCCTCCCTTAATAGATGGTAAAAATTGGACAGTGGCATCTATCTGTTCAGCAGGGACTGGGAAACCCGCTGCAAATATAAGTTGGGAAAGAGATTTTGGTAAAATAGAGAATAGTTTAATTTCCTTTCCAAATAGAACGGTAACAGTTATAAGCTGATATAAGATCATTCCCACTAAATTTGCGAGGGGAAGGCGTATAACTTGTATTGTGAAACACCCAGCTTTGGACAGGGAAATAAGGTATTCTCACGTACTAGACATCCAATATGCTCCTGAAGTGTCAATAACTGGCTATAATAGAAATTGGCTTGTTAGGCAAAGAAATGTTCAACTTAAGTGCAATGCTAATTCTAACCCGCCGCCTGTAAAGTTTACCTGGGCCAGAATAGATGGACGATGGCCTAAAGGCTTACTGGTTGTAAACAATACCCTGCATTTCAATAGCTCACTAACCTACAATCATGGCAGGACTTACATTTGTGGGGTGACAAATTCCCTTGGTCAAGGAAGCGATCAAAAAACTATTCATGTATTAGATCTCTCCACCATCACTACCACATGATCACCCACGGTTTCATGGTATCCTTTAACTAATAGCGTTACGGGTTTAGCATCAGCATTCACCCTAACAATAATACAGGAACGCAAGTGGGATACCATCATCGCTAGTGTAGTGGGTGGAATTATCCTTCTAATACTTGGAAGTATTTTAATTGGCATTGTCTGCTGTGGGAGAAGACGGATGTTTCGCTACCAGTACTTCGTTATGAGCCTTATTGTATTCCACTGACTAATAAACGAGGGGAGTCCCAAACAGATGTTCTCCAATCAGATGATGACTAATAGTTGTTGTTATATGTTTAAGTTATTGTATTGTATAGTTTGTTAAAAAGACCGGTCTGTAAAATTGTTTGTTTATATATATATATGTTGGTTGCTTAAGCTCCGTCAGGTCAGTGAATCCTGAAACAAAAATTCCTTATAACGTGCTCATGTGTCTAAAATTCCAGTTGTGCCGTCGGCAAGGGGGCATGTCACAACCCAATGATTTTGGTGCCTCGACACGATGGAATTTTCCCGCCACATGAGAGTCTCTTGCACAGCAAAAGTTTTCTGCTGCAACAGAAAACCCCAGTGCAAGAGAGTTCCCGCCATTCGCGTGCAAATTTGTGTCCCACTATTGGCCAGTTCTAAATTATTCCTACGTGGTGGCTAGCGATTGGCTTGTTAGCCGTGTAAAATGTTGTGCGACTTCCGCCCAAGTCGGAGAACTTTGAGCACGCTGCAGAGTGCCTCTAAAGATATCTGACTTGCGGCTGAGCTGATCGATAGCCTGATCACCTATCGATTCTTCTCCCCGTCGCCGAGCGCAATCCTTCGACGTACCCTTTCCCTGCCGGCTTAATTTGTGGACAGATTCGCTGGCCTGAGCCTTGCCAGCTGGAGCAACTAGTGGAGTTGTTTAAGCGACCGGACCACCTGCGTCGCGGCTACTAGCGGCGTAAGTAAAGTTTTTTGCAACCAATACGCTTTGTCTGCCTCTCCATTCACCAGCCCGCCCAAACGACCGAGCAATTTGTATATCACCTCGAGTCGGTTCCGGCCGTCCGAGACAGTTACCTGGGTAAATAAAGTAGTCAAACTTGCTATAAGTTGGCCCAAGTTGAGAAACTAGATTTCAAGGGTTGTTGGCTGTAACCATGTTGATCTAAGGCCGCAGGCAGACACGGTTGTTTGGGTGGAAGTCATATCTTTTATTAGACCAACTAAATTGATAGCTTAAGATATCACATCCACCCCCAGAACCCTGTCTGTCTAGAGCTGAAGGCCCATTCTGTTACAGGGGTAAAAACCTATCCCATATTGTATGCTTCGTGTGTTCACAGCTGGCATTTGTAAGGCTATTGTCTCGAATCCATGCCATGCAGCTCTCATGCTAGAGAGTCTACCTGACACGTACACCTCCTCCCAAATTTTTAAAACCCAAAGTTTCATTTTAAAAAGTCAAGGATTTCTGTGATATCTTTTGTTTGACCAGTGCATAGTTGACAGACGTGTTGGACAAGCCTTTGGTCATCAAGGCTAAGGACAAGTTACACATAAACCAGTATAAGTGAATGGAAACCAGTTCGGATCTGTAACACAACAGCAGTTCAGTGTACATAAACTGCTTTCAAAATGGCCAACACCGGTTTAAGATAAACCTGGATGAATGTAATATCAGACTTAATTTATTTAGGTGAAATTGGTTTACTGAACTTCTGTCCCAGTTCCCCTCCAAATTCAAACTCAACCCCCCCTGCACTCCCCTACCCCCCAGGGTGAGAGGGCTAGCCTTGTGCAGGCTGTCTGCTCCAGCCAGGCAGGGAAACATGCTGTAGCTTCCCCCGGTTTCTGGCCTGAGCACTGCAGACATACGGCTGCATTTCCAGAATCAAAATGAACATCTGTTCACGTGCTTATTGGTTCAGCCTAATCTGCGAAGGTTGAATCGATTCAGCCTTGGGGTTTTGGACAGTCTTTTCTTAGCCCAAGTGCCCTTCCTCAGGTTGCATTTTAAACCTGTCCAGTTTGGCACAGTCTGGCTGAACGCGTAGCGACCCTGCCTGGATTTCGCAGAACAGAACTCAGGCTAGGAGGGATCTCCATAGGTGATCTAGTCCAACCCCCTGCCTGAGGCGAATCGTCCTTATCTGAGGCACCCTGTGCAGATCCATAATGCAACCTCTCAGTAAAACTACCCCCAACCCTGACACCACACAGGCCTTAAGGCCCTAACCTGCCACAGGTAACACATGGGGAACGTGGCAGCCAACGTCCTGCTTCTGCAAAATGTTGTTAATATTCACTCGAGAGATCTCAGGTAGATCTCCATGCCCCCAAGGAGGGAGGCAACCCCTTCGCCCCCCCAGCCCATACCAATCTGACCATGGGGTCAAATTTATTTCTGAGCCCAAATATGGAGTCGGTCTGACTGTGAGCGGAGGGGCAAGACCCTCTAACCCAGTCTTGTCCAACATACGGCCCACGGGCCGCCATGCAGCTCATCAAGTGCCTGCTACGTCTCCTTTGGCTCCGCTCCTTTGCCCCTGGCATCCGGGTCGCCTCCTGGGACCTGCCAGGCTCAGCGGGAGCGGGGCGCGGCACCTGGGCTGCCCCAGCCATGAGACAGAGACACTGGGACTGGCACCAGGAGACTAAGGTCCTAGTCCTGCCCTGACTCCCCGTCGGCATTTGAGGTTGCACTTGGCATATGATGGCAGCACCTGCATGTGTCAGGCTGTACCTTCCACATTATGAGTATACATGATGGGTGAGGGTCCATATTGATACCACAGAATTATTACATAGTAATCAAATGGTGATCTTGAACTGGTGAGTTGTTTTTAACTTCACCTGTCTCTGCCAAACTAGTTTTTCTATGACTAAAATTAATTTGGGTCTTAGCTACAGGGCCTACGCTACGCTCAAAAAATGGTAAATGAGAGGAAACGAAAAATTGATGCTGAATGTCAAGTTTCCAAAGATAGTTGGACCACTGATTTTTTTGTTATTGAACAAAACGGGAACATCCTGTGTCTGATTTGCCAAGAGAAAGTAGCTGTCTGCAAGGAGTGCAACGTGAAGCAGCATTATTCTGCAAAACCTGGCAGACTGCCGGGGGCCCCTGCCCGGCACCAGCCCCGCCAGATGTCTCTGAAGAAGCGACGAGATCTACTTTTTGACAGCAGCAAGTTCTCCCCGAGGGGAGGTGCACCGCTCCTGGAGGCACTGCAATACCAGGCCGATGCATGGGGTGGATGGAGCAAGCTCCGAGTCCATCTCCCAGTTCCAAAAATCCATTTAATATAAAGTCCTCACATCGAGGACATATCAGATATTAAACTGATAAGAACAGATTGACTTTTATTAGTAGATGCTAAGGATTGTAAATCCAAAAAAAAGATGACAAAGCCGATAGGGAAATACAGAGCACCCGGGCGAGGGACTAACAATATAAGGATGGAGGTGGGGTGGGGAACCATCTGCTGTATGTGCCCCTGCTGCCCGCACCGATTGCACAGCTTGGGCTGGTCGTGATACACCACATATCCCCTACACGGCCCAACTTGCACCGCTGAAGCCAAGTGCTTAACCGCCCCAGGGCTCCCCACCACCTCATGGAGCACCACTTCCGCCCTCCATGCCCCCGTCCAAACCCCCCAGCGATCACATTCTTTTTCTACAAACGTCACACTCTCCACCCTCTGCTCAACCATCTTCTCACGTCGTCCTTCTGCGCCATGTCTGTAAACATCTTAATATATAGCACTCTCTCCCGTGCCTTCTGCCCCATATCAAACACCAACTCCTCCAGCTCCCCTCTGTCCAAGGCCTCCTCATGCGCCTTGCAAAAGGCAGCATAACATTTCTCAGTCTCAAAAGTCACGTTCCAGACCTTCCTGTTGTCAAAGGCCACCACGCAGTGCAAGTCCCTCGGATTTACTTTGAGGGTCTTCAAATGGACCTTGGCCATAAAGTCTCCACGCCGCAGAGTCTTGTTTCTCTTATATCCCTCAAGGACAAGGCTTACCTTCACCATCCATTTTCTTCCTCTTCAGGATCCGCCACTCCTACCGCCTCCTTCTCTTGCCCCAGGGTCTCCCGACGACTTGGTGCCACCAGCGATGCTCCTCTCTCTTCAGGGGTCTTCTGCCCCCCCGCTCCCACTTGGGCCTTCCCTTTCCGTTGCACACGCGTCCACCCTTCCTCCTCCTCCGCCATTCGCTCACCAACTCTGTTGTCGTCGTCCCTTCCGCCGATCTGGTTTCCCCATCGCCACCGCTGCTCCTGAACTCTATCCTCCTCAGCTCTCATCTCCGCTGTCATTTGCATACCAATCTGCATCCCGATTTGCATATTGGGCCTCGCCTTCGTAGCTGCCATCTCTCTCTGCACCGCTGTCCCCTCCGTCTTCCCCGGTGCTCTGATCATGGCCTTCTACAGGCCTCACATCGAGGACGTATCAGTTCTCAAACTGATAAGAACAGACTTTTATTAGTAGATGTTAAGGATTGTAAATCCAAAAAAAAGATGACAAAGCCGGTAGGGAAATACAGAGCGCCCGGGCGAGGCACTAACAATAGAAGGATGGGGGTGAGGTGGGGAACGCAACTAGGTTACATGCGATACAAAGTTAGCCAACTAAGCCCGGGGGAGAGGGGAGTGGGGAAGGGGAGGGGGGCGTTTCGCAACGCTGAGAGAAAAAGAAGATAGAAACACACATACCCGTGACAATGGTCCGCAATGGTGGAAGAAGCGGTCCAAGGAAAAAGTGTCTCAGTCTAGATATAGTCTATCGCAGGGGTCCTCCTCGGTTGGCGCAGGGTCGTTGTCCGTTGTTGATGAGTCCTCTTGAAGTGAAGGTCTGTCTGGTGCAGAGTGGGGGGTGTTCAGGCGGTCCCCTCTGAGTCTGGTCCGGTGGCAGTTCTCCTGGTGGGATCCGTGTACTGGTGGTGGGCTGTGATGTGCTCCACCTAAATGTCGCGGGACCACCGGATGGTGTCGGACACCATGAGGCAGCGCATCAGCTTGGTGTAACGGCGGGAGACGCGGCAGGCACGCAGGATGCTCTTGTTACTGGGGTCCCAGGCTCTGAGCGTTCCCACGATGAGCACGTCGACCGTCACGTCGTAGCCGTGGCCCCTCAAGGTGTCGGCCAGCGGGGCGTACTTCTCCCGCTTGCGAGCCCGGGCGTCTGTGAAGGCTTGGCGCCGGTTCTGGAACAGGATGGTGACGTCCACGATGACGATCTTCTTGACCTCCTCGTCGGTGATCACGATGTCGGGGCGCATCTGGCTCTTGCAGCCCGGGACGGTGCGGTTGATGGAGACCTGCCCCGCGGCGGCCGGGATGGCCCTCACCGGACGGTCCTGGATGGCGTTGTGGCGGAGCTGCCAGGCCCTGGCGTGCAGCTTGCAGCTGCGCAGCACGTGGGGGAGGGTCTCGGCCGCGTAGCCGCACCGTCGGCACCTCTTGTCCCGGTGGCCAAAGCGGACGGCCCCGTTGAGAGGCAGGCAGTTGAGGCGGGCGCGGTGGAGGAAGCGCCAGTCCGCGAAGCACGTGAAGCTCCCGCTAGGCATGAAGTGGTTGCTGGCGTCCCACTTCGAGGTGACGCCGAAGACCTTGCCCTGGTGGGGTTTGGCCCTCAGGTCGCCGGCATATTTGTTGCGGACGGCGTCCTTCAGGAACCTCTTCAGGAAGGTCCTCGTGCGAGGCGTCACGGTCACAGAGTCGGCGTGCGGGGCTGGCTGCAGGGAGACTGCCAGCTCCCTGCGTTCCTCGGTCCAGGTCCAGGCGCAGCTGATGCGCTTCCCGAGGCGGCGCATGGCGTTGCGGGCTCGGCTCCACAGCGAGGCAAAATCCCCGCCGTCTCGGCTGAACTCGCCCTCCAGCGAGCCGCTCAGGAAGGTGGCCAGGTCACGTCCGGTGGGTTGCCTGCCGATCCTCTTGCAGGAGGTCTCCTCCAGGGTGCTGGCGGCGATGATACTTACCGTCGTGTCCAGGCAGGTCAGGAGGCAGAAGGCGTGGGTGACCATGGCAATGTCACCGAGGTCTCCCATGTGGGGCACGTTGGCACCCCCCTGCCAGTAGGGGATGTGCAGGACCTCGTTGCTGGCCCTCAGCGGCAGGTGCAGCCACTTCTTCAGCAGCTACCGGATCTCGGTGTCCGCTTTCTTGAGGGGGATCTTGGGGACCGCCGAGCCTCTCAGGACGAACGCAACGCGGGGGATGACGAAAGTGTTCACAGCGTTGATCTTCTGCCAGGGGGCCAGCAGGGACGAGTCGAGTTTGCGTGCGTCCTGCACGATGCCGTTGATGGTCTCCTCCGGCATCTGCCTGGCCCGGTGGCCGGTGGGTGTCCCTAGGTGGCAGTAGGCCTCGCCGTCACGCAGGTGCCGCATCGCCTGGCCCTGGATCGTGAGGGTGGAGTCCAGGACGCGGCTCTTCTGCTTCCCGTCGATGTGCAGGGAAGTGCACTTGGCAACGTTAAAACGCAGGCCCATCCACCTGGCCGCCTCGGACGTCACGTCCAGCATCTGCTGCAGCTGGGTGGCGTCGGGGGCGAGGAGCACGAGGTCGTCGGCGTAGGCCAGGACGCTCAACTTCTGGCCGTAGAAGTCGAGCCCGCCAGGGCCGCCTGCCGCGGCTCGAAGGAGCGGTTCCATGGCCAGGTTGAATATGATGGGGCTGAGGGGGCAGCCCTGTCTCACTCCTGACCGGATGGGGATCTACTTGGTTTCCCTGTCGGTGGTGCAGACGGTCGTGGTGCAACCGCAGTAGAGCTCGCACACCAGGTCGATGACGCCGTCTGGCAGGCCCAGCTCACGGAGGGTGCCGAAGATGTGGCGGTGGGGCACGGACCCGAAGGCGTTGGAAATGTCCAGCCACGCCACCGCGTACTGCTTCCTGGTCCTCCGGGCGTTGTCCAGGGCCATCTGGAGGGTGAAGTTGTGTTCGTAGCAGCCCTCTATAGACATGAACCTCTTCTGGCTCTGGCTGACAGCTCCGCCGGTTACCGCCCAGTCGGTGATGCGGCCCGCCAGGCAGCTGGCGCAGAGTTTAGCGACGGTGGAGCACAGGGTGATGGGTCTCCAGTTGTCCGGGTCATTTGGGTCTCCCTTCTTATGGATGAGGACCGTCACGGCCCTCTTCCAGGCAGCAGGCGTGCGCCAGAATTCTCTGCACCTGTTGAAGAGAACAGAAAGAACAAGGCAGCCCGGGTCACGTTTTTTAAGGAGACCGTACCTGATCCCGTCCTTGCCGGGGGCGGTGTCCCTGGTCCTCTTCAGGCGGGCTTGCACCTCCTGCGGCATGAAGGCGTCCTTGAACCCCTCTGCTGGGGGCACGGGGGTCAGCGCTTCGACGGTCGCAGGGCGTGGGGCGGCGGCTTCCATTGGGAGGTTGAAGATCCTGCTGAAATAGCTGAAAAGAGCCTCCCAGGGGACCTGGCAGAAGGCCGAGGGTCCCTCCAGGATCTCTCTCACCGCCTTGGGACGGTACAGCTTCTGGATCTGGGAGGCTGCCGCCGGGTCGTAGCACTGGCGCCTGGGTCACCTCTGCGGCTGTGGTCTGTGGTCCCTTCGCGTCGCTGGTCTGCTGTTGTTTCCTTGGGGTTGGCCGGGCCGGGAGGCCGCTGAGAGCTCCTCTGTGAGCCGGGCCACCGAGGCCTCGAAAGCCTCAAAGGTGGTGGCCTGGGAGAGCTCCTCCAGCCAGAGGGTCTGCCATTGAGAGGGCATCCTCTGCTGTGGGGAGGGCTCTGCACCGGGAGATTCCGGCACGCTCGGGGGCGAGAGGGCACCCGGTGGCTTGGTTCCTCCCGGCGGCTCCGGAATCCTCGGCAGGACGGGGGCCTCGGGTGGCCCCGGGGGTCCGGGAGGTGGTCTGTCTGGTTGGGGTGTCGTGTCCGGTCGGGGGTCCCTGGGCGGAGGCCTGCACAGTGGCATCGTCGGGGCAGGTGTCTCCGTCGGGCGGTACCTGAAGGTCTGGTCCGGTGGGGTTTCTGATGTGATACCACTTTCTGTGTGGTCTTTGAATATGGCTTGCGTGGGGAGACCCTGGGGGGGGCATCCTCGGGACTGCTGGGGTCCAGGGGTTGTCACTGTTCGGGGCCCGCCGTTGTCACCAAGGTGCCATGGGGGTCCGGAGGGGTCCGCTGTCACTCGGGGCGCTCTGTCATCGTCCGGGGGCGTCCTCGGACTCCTGGGTCCTCCGCTGGGAGGCGGCTCTCGTCACCCGGGGTTCTGGGCTCCGAGAGTCTCTCTGCCTCTAGGGGTCGATCAATGGTCGGGAGTCCGCCGCCGCCTGTCGGGGTCCCGACATCGTGGGGTGGTGGTGCATCGGGGTTCTTCACCGGCTCGGGGTCGCTGGTCTACCCTCCTGAGAGGGTCCTCCGGGATCCGCAGTCGCCGTTCCGCCCTAGCTGGGGTCTCCGTGCCTCGAACGTTCTCGTCAGTGGATCAGGGCGTCTTTGAGACCTGGGGATGTTGCTCCACGTTCCGTCCTCCGAACCCTGGCGTTTGCCTACTCCGACCCTCCAGCCCCTTTGCCCTCAAGAAGCCCCACCCCCGTGCATACCACTTGGCCGGTCTCTCGGCCCACAACCCCGTCCACCTCCCCCCTTATAACCCCAACCTCCTCAAATACCTTCCCGCCCAATATCTACACATTGCCCCCACTTTTCTCCCCTCCAGCCCCCAACTCTCACCACCCCTTTCCAAAAGTGCACATACAGAAAAACCTCTCGTTCCGGCACGCCCCAGCCTCCCAAGTCCTCCCCCTTATATACCTCCCTCCTCGCCACCCTCTCTGTCTGCCCACTCCAAAAAAAGAGACACATTTCCCTTTGCACCCACCTCTCCTGCAACCAGGTGGGCGGGTACACCATTGCTGCAAACAAAATTGTCTGCAACAAAAACTGCTCCATAATCCCCACCTTCCCCCTGAACGACAGCTTGCTCGTTCCCCATATCCCTACCACTTTCCTCACCCTCCCTCGAACTCCTCCCACGCCCGTTCCCCCTTCCCCCTCACATCCATATACACTCCCAGCACCTTCAAACCCTCCTTCTCCACCCGCCACCCCACCTCCTCCAGTCCGGTCCACTCCCCCACTGCCAACAAACTGCTTTTCCCCTCGTTCACCCGTGGCCCCGCTGCCTCCCCATATTCCTTAATTCCCTCCACCGCCCTCCTCAGAGACCCCTCATCCCACACCATAAACATCACGTCATCCATATATAATGTAACCCTCAAATCTTCTCCCCCCAGCACCGGCATTCCTCTCACCCTCCCATCCCTCCTCACCCTTCGTGCCAACGGCTCTATGCCACACACAAACAGCCCCGGAGAAAGGGGGCACCCCTGGCGCACCCCTCTCTCCACCCTGAATTCCTCTCCCAAACAGCCCTTCACCGAGATTCTGCTCCTCGCCCCTCTATACAGGGCTCTCTGCTCACCACCACCTTCCACCCCCTCTCTCCCACGTACTCCAGCATATCCCTCCACACCCACTGCGTATCCCCCAACCTCCTACCCTTCACCGCACACGTCTGGTCTTCCCCCACCACCTCCCCCATCACCTTCCCCATCCTTGTCGCCAGCCCCTTGAAAACAACTTATAGTCTACGTTCAATAACGTGATCGGTCTCCAATTCTTCAACAACTCCCTATCCCCCTCCTTGTGCAGTAACACCACCACCCCCACCGCAAACCCCTCCCCCACCACCCCTGACCCCATCACCTCCCGGAACACCTCCACCACGTCCCCCCCACCACCCCCCAAAACCTGCCTCTTCTATCTCCTCTTTACCCTCCTCCTCCCCTTCCACCGGTGTTTCCTCCACAATCATCTCTCCTCCCTCCGGCCCACCCAGCTGTTCCTCCTCCTCCATTTCTCTCTCCTCTCCACCCCGCTCCTCACGACGCCCCGCCATCTGCACTCTTTTTGTGTAAGATGAGGGGCACGTCTGCTGTATGTGCCCCTCCTGCCCGCAACCTTTACATACAAAGCTCTCCTTACACAATTGAGCTGTGTGCCCCAGTCCCCTGCATCGATAACACACCGTGAGCCGGCAGAACGCCGCCAGGTGCCCCTCTTGCCCGCACCGATTGCACAGCTTGGGCTGGTCATGATAAACCACATATCCCCTACGCGGCCCAACTTGCACTGCCGAAGCCAAGTACTTAACCGCCCCCGGGCTCCCCACCACCTTATGGAGCACCACATTTGCCCTCCATGCCCCGGTCCAAATCCCCCACCGATCATACTCTTTTTCCACAAACGTCACCTTCTCCACCCTCTGCTCCAACCATCTTCTCATGTCGTTATGCAACATGTCTGAAAACAATATACAGCACTCTCTCCCATGCCGTCTGCCCCATATCGAACGCCAACCCCTCCAGCTCCCCTCGTTCCAATGCCTCCTCATGCGCCTTCCAAGAGGCAGCGTAACATTTCTCAGTCTCAAAAGTCACGTTCCAGACTTTCCTGTTGTCGAAGGCCACCACGCGGTGCATGTCCCTCGGTTTCGCTTTGAGGGTCTTAAAGAGGACCTTGGCCATAAAGTCTCCACGTCTCAGAGTCTTGTTCCCCTCATACCCCTCAAAGGTGAGGGTTACCGTCACCCTCCATTTTGTGCCCTGGCCTCCATTTTTCTCCTCTTCAGGGTCCGCCGCTCCTGCAGCCTCCTTCTCTTGCCCCGGGGCCTCCCGACGACTCCCTTCCGCCGCCGACGCTCCTTTCTCTTTGGGGGTCTTTTTCCCCCTGCTCCCGGCTGGACCTTCCCATGGCGTCCCATGAGGCTCCACCCCTCCTCCTTCTCTGGACCCTCTCCAGGTTATCCGCATCCCTCTTGAAGTGCAGCGCCCAGAACTGCACGCAGTACTCCAACTGCGGTCTGACCAGCGCCCGATAGAGGGGAAGTATCACCTCCTTGGATCCTTTCATCATGCATCTGCTGATGCACGATAAAGTGTCGTTAGTTTTTCTGATGGCTTCGTCACACTGCCGGCTCACGTTCATTTTGGAGTCCACTAGGACTCTGAGATCCTTTTCTGCTTCCGTGCCACCCAGCAAGTCATTCCCTAGGCTGTAGGTGTGCTGGACATTTTTCCTCCCTAGGTGCAGCACTTTGCGTTTCTCCTTGTTGAATTGCATTCTGTTGTTTTTTGCCCATTTGTCCAACCTGTCCAGGTCTGCTTGCAGCTGTTCCCTGCCCTCCGGCGTGTCCACTTCTCCCCACAGCTTTGTGTCATCCACAAACTTGGACAGAGTACACTTCACTCCCTTGTCCAAGTCGCTGATGAAGAGGTTAAAGAGTATCGGTCCTAGGACCGAGCCCTGCGGGACCCCACTGCCCACAACCTTCCAGGTCGATACCAACCCATCCGCTACGACTCTCTGGGTGCGACCCTCTAGCCAACTCGCCACCCACCAGACCGTGCAGTCATCCAAGTCACAGCCTCTTAACTTGTTCACCAGTATGGGGTGGGATACCATATTGAAGGCCTTCCTGAAGTCTGAGTAAACGATGTCAACCCCTCCTCCTGCGTCCAGGCATTTTGTAACGTGGTCATAAAAAGAGACTAGATTGGTCAGGCGCAATCTGCCTGCCATGAACCTGTGCTGGTTTCCCCTCAGCAGAATTTGTCCTGTTGGGCTCTCGCAAATGTGAGCCTTGATAATTTTTTCAAAGACTTTGCCGAGGATGGAGGTGAGACTGACTGGCCTATAGTTGCCAGTATAGTATTGTGGGGCTGGTAATATTAATACTGCGTGACGTCAAAGCGAACACCTTGTTATACGTTCAAAGAAGTCGCACGTTCCTCTATCCTACAGAGAAGCGCTGACCACCCTCTTATCTGCTGAGCACAAATCGTGACAGAAAAATCTGGTCTCCCCAAAAGTCAAGGCCCAATTCAGAAATAGGGAAAAAACCAAAAAAGCTACAAAAAGTCTATGGTATAAATAGAAGTACAAGGTCTAAGGAGATGAGGTGTAAGAGGTGCTTCTGAACAACTGGACAGCCCTGCTGGAAAACGCGATACGTTTCTGCAAATCTTTTAAAAACAGAATGCACATATTAAGTAATCAACAGCACCCATTTCTAAGGCGCAGCTTCATCAAGTAAGCAGAGTATGAGCATCCACCGTACTCTGATATGCCGTGGCATCAGGTTTAATGGCTGTTATCGGTTGAATGCATTTTTGCTGTTCAAGGCATTGCAGGAGCTCAACTAGTGCCCCCTTCAAAGGATCCTTGGTCAGGATTGGCTTCTAACGCCATGTCGATATATTGCAGAGCGTAGGTTGGTGTTGATCGGGCTCAGCAACAGAGTGGGAGGGCTTGTAGTGTCTGTTCTTTTAGCTGCAGTGCCTTGATGCCGGGAATGCCTAGGATGTTTATGCCCCCTAGGACTGCCTCAAGCGGCTTGTTGTGACTGACTACCCAGAATTTGACTTTTGCGGTAGCTGCTGTTGCGTTCAGTCCTTGCACCATGATGGTTTTTGAGGTTTTTTCATGAGATGTCATAGGGGTTATAACGTTGACTTGTGCCCCTGTGTCAAGGAGGAAAGAAATCTTGCGCTGCAGTGTGGGGTTAGCGGGGTTATAGACGATGAGGCTGGTGTATGGATGTGAGTCCAGGGGGTCAGGCTTGGAAGCGTGGCCACCGGTTCGACCGGCGGCCATTACTCATTTTGTTGCTTCTCGTTGTACTTAAAGCCCAATTTTTCGGCAAGTGCCTTCTGTCCTTCGTCCCTTAGGGTGCGCCATGAGGCCGGACTCGTTCAACAGGAACCAGAACATAGCTTTTTCTCTCGCTGTCCTCTCTAGTGGTGGCTTTGGTTCCAGTCGAAACGGCCCATCGCGACGTTCAATAGGGCACGCTGAATTTGGGTCCGGTTCTGTGGCTCAATGCACGCTCTTTGAGGACCTAGCTGTTTTCATTAGGGCCTATAGACGTCCGAGTTGACTTAGGATGTTTCCAGCTTGTTGGCCCACCTGTGGGGTGAGGAGAAGGCGGAGTGTAATAGCATGAGACCCTCCGTAAACCTCTACGCAGGCCTCTATGGTCTCCTGAGTGGTGGGGACCGTGCCAGGGTTTAAGTATCAGTGTGGCCACGGTCCGTTGGCCTGTTGTGCTGTTAATCCCAGTGGTCGGCGTCCGGGTTGCCAAGTGCAGTGTGACGTTCCAATAATGGCCAATAGCAACTGCTCAGCTGGTGTTGGTTCTGGCCGTCCATCATGCCACACATGGGACTTTTGTGCAATCTGTCCTGCTACAAGCGATGGCAGTGGGATATTCCAAGCAGTGTTCCTTTGCACTGATCCAAGATCAGTAGCATGTCCCCCACTCCACGCCGCTTGGCGGGTGAGGAAGCAGGCCTCTTCTAGGCCCAGTAATTCCGAGCCAAATTCGACCGCTAGTTGACCGAGCCGAACATCTAAAGTCTCTCCAGGTTTAATTTTTGATTCTTTAAATAGCTCTTGCATTTCAGCTCGATTGCGGGTACGAAGCGTAGTGGTTGCTTGGATTTGGCCCTGTGGATTAGTCGTATACTTAACTATGCTTATGGGAAGGGCCTGTGTCGGAGGAGGCTCCGGGGGCGGAGTGGGCAAAACAGGATATAATGACTCACTGCCCTTTCTTCCGTTTTCATAAGGAGGTGGTGTGGATTCTGCCGGCCGGGCTACCGGCCCTGGAGCCGCCTCGCTCCTCCCCAGCTCTAGGGCGGCGCTGGAGGGAAGCTGGTTTCGGTTGCAGTTACAAAAAGGGGGTGGAACCGTTGGGGACGGCACCTCCCCGGGGGGCGGGGCCGTCGCCTGGATTCCCGCCTGTTCTTTCAAAGCTCCGCCCTTCTTTTCCGGGTCCTGCGGGCGACTCACTTTTTTCTCGGCGCCATTTTCTAGCGGCTGCTTAAGGGGTTCCGCCGCTGCTGCTTCTGCTGCGGCCTTGCCTACAGTTATTAACTGGCTCCTTAGATTTTCAATATCACGCGTTGCCTTGACAAATGCGCGGAATAAAACATTAATCATTTTTCCTTTGTCCCGTTTGGGGCCTGCCCATTTGGTCGCGGTGCGGCCCTCCGTCTCTAAATTTTTATGGACCTGAGTGAACAGTTCGTGACTGCGTGACTGGGGTACCATGGTCGGGCAGTTAAACTTGTCGGGAGGTGTTCCTTCCCCGCCCTCCCCTACGTGGCGGATGCAGCGGGCAAACTCCTGGGCAGGGGTCGGGTCCGCTACGCTCGCCGCTTTTACCCGATGTAGGGACAGGGTTCCCGCTTCGTCCCAGGGTCTATACACGACCCCTGTTCTGCCCACAACACAGCCCAGGGCCCTTACATCGAGCTTAGCGCTCCACTCTTTTCCTTCTCCCGCTGCGCCCCTCAGAGAGAAATAACCAGTGACTGCGTTTGGTTCTGTTCCCCCGGCCTGATGGTAGGCAATGTGTGCCCATAGATCATCCGAATCAGACGTCAGGCGCTCCCCACTGCGCCATGGGCAGTTTTTAACTAATTCCAACTCCCTTGCGTCTTCCCCGGATCCCATCCTCGTCGCCATGTCGCCGCTGAGAGCCGCGGTGCGGGGTTCGGGGGCTTAGGAGCCCTAGTCGGCGGGCGGGTACTTGCGTGGGGTGGGGGTGTGCTAGGTCCCCTTGGGTCGGTGACGGGGATATGAAATGGGTATTTAGTCGGTCTAATAAAAGACAGCGCGTTTACCCAAAGAACCTTGCCTGCTGAAAGAAACGGTGGCATTCCCAACTATGATAAAGAAAGGGTGACCAAACGCCAGTATGGTAGATAAAAAAATGACATCGGAGAGGCTTGATCACCCTCACCGAGGTCCTGCGTCCACGGCTCCCTTCCCCCTGGACGCCCCTATATCGGTTAACTGCATCTCTTGGATGCGAGACGAGCTCTCGGGTCCCCTACGGTTTGGTTTGTGTTTTGGAAGTTATTGTAAAAGGGAACTGCCGGCGCGGAACTGTGAACGGAGCATTTACGTGCTCCACGGTGTAACTCTTACTGAAGGTGCCTACACTCTGCATCGACAGCGCGAGTCCCTGTACTTCCGTAGTGTGAGTAAAGTATTCGTTTGTTATATTGCCTTCGGGTTCTTCTTGGGCGGGAAGAGTAAAGGAAAAGGGAAACGAGATTCCAAACCCTTTCGTCCCCGGCCTGCTCGGATCCAGGGGTAAATCAATCACACACCCACCCCCCCGTATCTGTACCACACCAACTACACAATGCGCTTTGCCCAGGAGGGAGCTCCTGCAGAGCAGACGTGCCCACTGACCTTTCTCTGCTTTACCTATCAGGCAAGGTTCTTCGACCAAGGAAACGGGCTCTCTTGTGATATGAAAAGTAAACTAATATTCAAAACCATTGGAAACTCGGCTTCCATGTCCTGTACTCCTTTGTGTTTGCAGATTCCTCTGACTCTTGCCCAGCTGGGGAGGGGGCCTTGGGACATGGGGAGGAGGGCAGGGTGGCCCAGGATGCTGGGAGCGGGGGACATGCCCTGCTGCCTCTTGCCCAGCCAGAACTGGCGGGGGGCAGGGGCACAGTGAAGTGCAGCTTGCTCCGGGCTGATGGGGGCAAGCAGTAGCAGGGCATAGACCCCACTCCCAGCACTGCCATGCCCACATCCCATGCCTCCCTGCCCTGGCTGGGTAGGTGGCAGCAGGGCATCGCCCGCCAGTTGCCCAGCCTGGGTGGGGGAGTACAGGATGCAGGTGGGGGGCAGTGCAACTCGACCTTGGCTGCCAGGCACCTGGCACTGCCTCTGGCCCATCGCATGGGCCTGGCCCAGCTGAGTGTGGCACTGTGTGCTTTCGGGTGGCTCTGGGTCACTTGCGCAGTCACTCAGGACCTTGTGCCGCTCCGCTTGTTGAGCTGGGATGGGTCCTGCATGCATGAAACAGGCCCAGCCCAATGGTGCATGGTGCCCGTGCACACTGGACGTGGTCCGGCATGACAGGCGGTCTCCGTGAGTGGGCCCAGGTGATGTGGCAGAGAAGCCGCCAGTGCCGAGCCGCGCTGCTCCTTGCCGCGTGGGGGGATGTGCCAGGAGGTCCCAAGTGCCCCAGTGCTCACTGCTGCTCCCAGTGGGATGTGCGTGCAGGTATCTGGGCCTGGCAAGGGGGGAAGGCTGTGGTCCTGGGGGCAGCAGTCCATGTGCAGGGGGGGGGCTGTGCCCTGTTGGGGGGCAGAGGACCCACCCTTCCTGAGCAGCCCCCTCACACAGTCCCCACTCACCCGCAGTCCCCCCACAATCCACCCACACCTACCCCCTCTATTCAAAGAAAATACCACGGGAGGGTGTTATCTAGTTCTTCGCCCATTGATGCGACGCTCAGTCTGCATAATGTGAGTTTCTATGGTGAAGGAAAGTATATATGCAAAGTAAGTACATTCCCATTGGGAAATACACAATCGTTAACAATTGTAACTACTGGTTGAGCCCACTGTAAGTTTTACCAAGGGGCCAAATTCTCTAATAGATGATGGAAAGTGGGCAGTGGCAGCCATTTGTACAGCAGCCACTGGGAAACCCGCTGCAAATATAAGTTGGGAAGGAGACTTTGGTAAAATGGAGTGTAGTTCAATTTCCTTTCCAAATAGAACGGTAACAGTTATAAGCCGATATAAGATCATTCCCACTAAATTTGCGAGGGGAAGACGTATAACTTGTATCGTGAAACACCCAGCTTTAAACAAAGAAATAAGATACTCTCACGTACTAGACATCCAATATGCTCCTGAAGTGTCGATAACTGGCTGTGATAAAAATTGGTTTGTTGGACAAAGAAATATTCAGCTTAAGTGCAAAACTAATTCCAATCCACCACCTCTAAAGTTTGCCTGGGCCAGATTAGATGGACAATGGCCTAAAGGCTTACTGTCTGTAAACAATACTCTGCATTTCAATAGCCCACTAACCCACAATCATGGCGGGACTGACATTTGGAGGGTGACAAATTCCCTTGGTCAAAGAAGCAATCAAAAGACTATTTACGTATTAGATCTCTCCACCATCACTACCACGCGATCACCCACGGTTTCATGGTATCCTTCAACTAATAGCATTACGGGTTTAGCGTCAACATTAACCTTAACAGTAATGCAGGGACGCAGTCGGGGTACCATCATCGGTAGTGCAGTAGGGGTAAGTCTCTTTCTAGTACTGGGAAGTATTTTAATTGGCATTGTCTGCTATGGGAGAAGACGGACGTTTCGCGACGAGTACTTCGTTATGAACCGCATTTCACTAGCTAATAAGAGTGGGGAGTCCCAAACAGATGTTCTCCCATCAGATGATGACCAATAGTTGTTGTTCTATGTATAAGTTATTGTATTTTGTAGTTTGTTAAAAAGACCAGTCTGTAGAAATTGTTTGTTTATATGTGTGTGTGTGTGTGTGTGTGTGTGTGTGTGTGTGTGTGTGTGTGTGTTGGTTGCTTGAGCTTTGTAAGGCCAATGAGTCCTTAAACGAAAAATTCCTTATAACATGCTCATGTGTCTAAAATCCCAGTTGTGCCGTCGGCAAGGGGGCATGTCACAACCCAATGATTTTGGTGCCTCGGCATGGTGGAATTTTCCCGCCACATGAGAGTCTCTTGCACAGCAAAAGTTTTCTGTTGCAATAGAAAACTCCGGTGCAAGAGAGTTCCCGCCATTCGTATGCAAATTTGTGTCCCACTATTGGCCAGTTCTAAATTATTCTTATGTGGCGGCTAGCGATTGGCTTGCTGGCCGTATACAGTTCTGTGCGACTTCCACCCAGCTCGGAGAACTTGGAGCACGCTGCAGAGTGCCTTTGAAGATTCCTGACTTGTGGCTGAGCTAATCGATAGCCTGATCAACTATCGATTTTTCTCCCCATCGCCGAGCGCCATCCCTCGACGTACCCTTTTTCCTGCATGCCTAGTTCGTTTACGGATTCACTGGCCTGAGTCTTGCCAGCTGGAGCAACTCGTGTAATTATTTAAGCAACCGGACCACCTGCGTGGCCCAAACACCCATCTTCAGGCTCTCTCCCTATGCCTGAAGAAGGGTGTTTGCGCATAAAAGCTTGCAAAGAACAATTTTCCAACTATTAGTTGGTCTAATAAAAGATATCACATTTCCCCAAAGAATCTTGTCTGCCTCTGCCTCTTCTCATGTATTGCAGTCTCTCACCCCTTGCAGGTTCTGCTTGGAAATGTAAATGTAGTTCCCTGCTGTCTGGTTATGCCAGCTGTTTAAGCAGCCTAGTAACCCTACCCTGCTCCCTCAGGTCACATAGCTCCAGAATCAGCTAAAGGCCCCACATTTGTGATAACTCTGCCAGGTCTTTTCCAACAAAACTGTGGAAAGGAATGTGTTATTCTACAGTCAGAAGACACCATCTAGCATAACAGCTTGATGGGGGATGAGCTTTCATGGGAACAGAGAGGAATTTTCACGGGCTAGCATCAATTGTTCCTGTCCTAAATCACCACTTTCTCCCCACTGAAAAGGACCTTACCTAGTGGCAGGCCAACCTTGTGCTCTTAACTGAGATTTTCCCATAATACAAAAAATCTCCGGTTGGTTACTCACAGTTTTTTTTCCTTCCGTTCAGACAATTCAGTGGCTGGAAATCCTGCAGAGGCTCTGCTTGCAGGACAGTGTGGATGTTCAGCACCGTGGGCTGGTTGTTGCTTACAACCGAATCAGCGCTGACAAGGAACTCGCCAAAAAGTTGGTAGAGAGCGAGCTCCTGGAGATCCTGACAGTCGTTGGCAAACAAAAAGATGACCCCAAAATACAGCATGCTCTTGACGCAGCTCGTGAGTGCCTTGTGAAGTGCACGGGCTATGGGCTGATCAAACCGCTGTCACGGGCATGAGGACGTCATTGTCTATTGAGAAACGGCAAGGAAAGGGAGGCCACCAGGAGGTCTGGGAGTCTTCCAGATCTGCATAAGGACACTCAGTCCCCTGGCCAAGGCTTTACTGAGCACTGGCTTTGTGTGTTTTGTCCTGAAAGAAAGTAAAACTTAATGATATCTAGGTACTGCAAATACCTTCAGTGCCAGGATGCAGCAAATTTCCAGGGAAAGAAGCAATATGGGAAGCACATTGAACAGCTCCTGCTTCAGGACGTCTCAAAAAGGATAAAGAGAATGAGTGGACTTTTTTCAAAAATGAAAATTCTTTATTTCAGCAATTCCTAGCGGTGGAAGAACAAGCACAAGGTTTTATTTCCTCACATCAGATGTTCAGAAACTAGTTCAGATTTGTTATTTAAAAATGATCGTTTCTTCTTTTTAATTGGAATGCAGGCATTTAGCGTGCGAGAGCACTGGGCGGGTTCATAATAAACAGCATCTTTGCTCTGTGGGTTGCTTGCAGCCTCCCTTTGATTTAATACGAGTCTTTGTTAGTCAGAATTTACTGAGGGGAAAAGAAGTAAAGACAGAGCTTGCACTTTTTCACCTCAGAAATAGGCAGTGCTGTATTGTCCTCTGATTATTCATCCAATAATCTGAGTTGCTGATTAACACCTAGATAAATCTCGGAGAACACTTCAGTCTGTGCAGAGACAGTTGCGCATGCAGAGACATCATGCACGACTAGAGACTATGCTAGAAGGTCTGTCCGTAGGTAGTTAGTACTGTGAAAAATTTCTAAAAGCTCTGCAGAGACAAGGATTCACAAGGGAAGTGGATTCAGCTAGTGCATACGGAGCAATGTGGACACACACTTTTGGTATAGTTGTAGCAAAAAAGAAATAAATAAATATATCGTTCCTTCATAGAAAAGACCTTCTGTACCTCCGTACAAGACATAACGCTGCTTTTTGGCTCTGGGTGCCAGGCATGATAGAAGGTTAGGAGAAACTTCCTGCTCTGCAGGGACTGGGTTGATACTAACACAGTGATCCTTTCCAGGCGGGACAAGTCGAATTCACACATCCTGGTCCAGCTGTCTCCTTTCTGCGCTATAGTAATTCTCAGGCAAGAACAGTCGGTGTGCAGGGAAGTAGGAGAGCACATAGGTGAAAAAAGCAGAGTCTGTCCGAGAAGTCACTGAAAGGTGGGCAGCAATGGGCTGCGACCGCTGCTTCTGTGCCATGTTCCATTTTATTACCGCCTCGTCCACACCCCATGTGTGCAGCCCGTGCTCCTGACTCTGCTGCCTGACACCTGCATTGTAAGCCAGGCCATTGTCTCTGTGACTCGCCTATATTGTGCCTCCACAATTCTTCATTATTACAAACCCTAGGTGTTCCTGTTGTATAAGTTAAAAATAATTAGGGGCCAGCCCTTGGAGAAAGCTGTCGATCTGTGTGACCTGTAGTACTGAGGCAGTCTCTGCTGAAATGGTGCAGGTTATGTAAGTTATGGGTTTATTCAGTAAATATCGGAAGTGTTCTGATAACGGCACTTATGGCGTGTGAACCACCAGAAGAGGACTAAGCTACGTTGACACAAGACCAGAATATCCACCCACATGTTTAATAGGCTTTTTGATTCTGACCTAGCTTTGTAAAATGTACTTATTCCCTCAGCATCACACCTTGACTTGACTGGCCTCATCTCTCCCAGGTGTCTAGATGTAGGGCATCCCTATAAAATAGTGACACCCTGAGCAGGGATCTTCTGTCCCTTCCTACCAGAACTGTCCTCCCTCTATTCAGCTCTCTACACCTGCTTATTGCCCTACCCCACTGCAAACAGGCCTTGTTCAGTCTCATGTGCCACATAACTCTTCTGATTTCCTCTGCCTGAGAAGGTCTGAGAAGCCTGGCAGAGATGCAGCTGAGCCCAATCCTGCTGCCGGGCCAACTCAGACCAATTCTGCCGCTCTGTGTTTGTACGCTGTCCCTCAGCTGAAACCTGCATGGCAAGCATGTCTTTGCTGGTGCAGTTCCTGGCAATCCTGTATACTCGTATCTTTTGATTTCCCTTTTGATCATGGATACTGTTAAAAGAGATGGACAATAGGTAGGTAGAGATGGACCTCAGGGGGGAAATTATGGATAGGTCCTCAGTGCTGAGGCAAGAAGGGAGGCTCTCTAGTTTCTTACCCCTGCCCTGGACTATAGCTCCAAGGTTCTCTATTTAATCTCACTCTGGCTCAAAGCTTGGCTTAGTTTTTATTTATTCAGCAAGCAGCCTGAGAGCTTTGAACACAGCATGTCAGAGTTATCTCACCTCACGCTGAAAGGAAAAGGCCTCTGGAAATTTTGTGGTTATAAATTTTGCCCAAATTCACCAAAAACAAATTTAATGCCAGAACCCACCTAAGCTGGTAGACTCAATTGATGGATCACCCATATCAGCTGCACCACTTCCATGTGCGAGAGCTCCTCTGGGAGCAAACAGACAGGGCCGTAGGGAGAAGCTCCAGTTCAGACTCACCAGTCTGCTCACTCCCTACCCTGTCGTTCCTCCTTGCTCATTGTGCATGAACCAGTGGTGCACTGGCAGGCAAGAGAGATTTGTCTTAACTCCCTCTGCAGTGGGCAGACTTGCATGTCCGCACAGGAACTTTGCTTTCCCGCGCTGACAAGAATATCCTCAGTCCCCAGTGGAATCACCACCCCACGCAGAGAAGCCAGTACAGTGTCCAGCTACATTTTTGATGCTTTAAAAATAGCAGTACCTCGTTCTTGATGAAAATAGCAGGACTTCGTTCTTGATGAATGTAAAGCAAAATGTTCTCCTGCCTCACAAACCTGGAACCAGTGGCTGAGGTTCCTTTGGGGCCCATTTATGCACTCTGGGCTGGAGATAAGCATACTGGGGGAATATATCCAGGAAAATCTAGACAAAGGATTTATCCACCCATCCATCCAGGTCTCCAGCTGGGGCTCTAATCTTTGTTCCTAAGAGGAGGGATCCCTCCACCGCTGCGTGCATTATAGAGCTTTTAACAGCGCAGCTAGCCACAATTGTTATCCACTGTTCCTTATGAATGAACTTTTTAAGCAACTCAGACTGGCCACAATATTTTCTAAGTTAGATTTACAAGGGGCCCTGTGGCAGGGCACTGTTGGTGCCTGCTAAGATCAGAGCAAAACAGCCAGCAGGTGCTTGATTGCGGCAGCCAATTTTTAGTTCCCTGGCTGCCGATATAAATAGAATAGTTGGCTGCTGGCAGGCAGGCAGCAACATTGCCTGGCTGCTAGTATCACCTTGGAGGTAAGGGAGTGTCACAACCCAAAGTTGTGATTTTTTGTTTGTGTGCGCTTCTGCACTGCTAAATTATTTTTCCTGTTAAATTGCAGGTTCTTTGCACGGTGGAGTTTTCTGCTGCAGAAGAGAACCCCGGTGCAACGGAGAATTTCCCGCCAATTTGAAGCTTTCTTTGCATGGTGCATTTCTTTTGCATCTAAGAAATGCACGATGCAAGGAGTTCCCGCCATTTGTATGAGGATTCGTGCCACATTATTGGCCGATTCTAATTTATGCACACGTGGCGGCTAGCGATTGGCTTGCTAGCCATATAAAGAGCTTAAGTGGTTTCCGCCCAAGTTGGAGGACTCCACGAACACCAGGAGGGAGAGAGAAAAAGAAGACCTTCACCTTGCGTGAAGATCTCTAAGCGCTGCGGATCCTTACGGACCCAACACATTTCATAAAAGGCAATAGAGGCCTGAACAGCCTCTAGCCTCTCCCCGTCGCCGATAAATTCCTAGACGTATCCCTTCCTGTACGAGAAACTACCGAACCCGCGGAGCTTCAACAACTCCAGGGAAAAGAACGAATTTGTCGTAGCCCTCTAACGAGGATTTAAGCGGAGCTGAACGTGGAAACTGTCCAGCCTACACCACGACCATCTTTGGTGTAAGTAAACAATCTTTAAATGAACCACTACGCGTCCGTGACTAATTCTAGCTCGCCCCCGGTCTTCTCTGACCCCACGTGCCCGGGCTGCTGGCCACAGTCTGCATGCACAAAGACGGGCCCAGATCACCCCCGTCCCACACAGAGAGGAGCTGTAGGGGATGGCTAGGAGGCTCCTGGTCCTGGGCATGACCTAAAACTGCAGCCTGCTAGGAGTGGTTGGCCTGGTGGGGCTTTCAGTGGCACGGGAGCCCCCAGAAAATGCCAGGCCAGTTACCACCCCAGTGAAAGGTGGGTTGGGGTACCTTAATAACCCTAGCTCCCACAACTGGGTGGGTTACCCCATAAAAGGGTCAGGAACGTGAACCTGAGAGACAGGGCTATAGACTCATAAGCCTGACTTAGACTCCCTCGACTGGTCAATGCTGGGGCCAGGACCAGAAGGGTCGAAGGGCCGGGGCCCACCGCGGGGCATGCCCAGAGCTGAGGGGCTGGGGTCCTGAATGGCCTTGGAGGTGAGGCTAGGGCCTGTGTGGCCAAAGGTCCTGTGGGGACCATGCCCGAGAGGGGAGATAGCTTCAGGGAGCTAGGTAGCTTGAATGAAGGCGGGGTAGGCCGCCGGAATGGAGGGATCTTAGAGGGGTCCTGACTGGAGGATTCTGGGGCCCAGTGTGGGGCTGGTGAGAGTAATATCAGTGGATGCCATTTGCAAGGCATGGGCTGTGGTGTAGGGGAGGAACAGAGCTGTAGATAGCGCCCCCGGCATCAGGGCAAGAAATGGGCGGCCTCCCACTTAATTAACAACGTACTTAAATGTCATCAAGGTGTGGTGGGCGAGAAAGCAGGCGGTTGGCCCAGAACAGGTGGGCGGGGCATTAGTAGATCGACCCCCCAGAAGGCTCCCTGTTACAGGCTCACAATTTAGTCTGAATGCAAGAGAGCGACAAATGGAAAACCATTTTTTGGACCTGGTATGGGCATTTTGAATATATGGCCATGCCTTTTTTTGGCTTTGTAATATCTCTGCTGTATTCCAGCATTTTGCTAATGGCACTTTTTGGGGCATGCTGGATCAGTTTGTCATAATCTACCTAGACAACATTTAATTTTGTTTCTGATGACCCAACCCATCATGTAGACAGGTTTTACAGAGGCCCCAGGAAAACCATTTATATGCCAAGCTCGAGAAATGTGAATTTGATCAAACCTCAACTGAATTTCTGGGATATATCATTTCTCCCAAGGGCCTGAGCATGGACCCACACATGATAATTGCAGTCATCGAGTGAGTCACCGCACAAGAGGGAAGTCCAACATTTCCTAAGGCTCACTCATTTCCATAGACATTTTATATGGGGGTTTTCACACCTTAGCCCAGAGGTGGGCAATTATTTGGCCTGAGGGCCACATAGGGAGTCTTGATCAGCTGTTGTGGGCCAAGTCAGCACCGCCACTTACCTCCCTCCTCCCCAACAACTCACCAAAACTCCCTATTTGGCTGTGAGTGGGTAGGAGTGGCGTGGGAGGGGCAATAGAGGCTGGGGTCACATGTTCCTGCCCTCTGGGGTACATGTACATGTGCTCGCAAACCATCAGGTGCTGCTCTACACCCTTCACTTCCAGTTTCATAGATTTCATAGACATTAGGGATGGGAGGGACCTCGAAAGAAAGCGTCCAGCTCCCTGCCCCAGGGGCAGAAGTCACCTAGAGTCAAAGGGTCCCAGCAAGATAAGCGTCCAAACGCTTCTTGAAAGTGTCCAGAGTTGGTGCTTGCACCACCTCTGGGGGGAGTCTATTCCAGGCCTTGGGGGCTCAGACAGTAAAGAAGTTTTTCCTTATGTCCAGCCTGAAATGATCTTGGAGGAGTTTGTGACTTTTGGACCTTGTCTTAGTTGGAGTGCTCTGGTGAACAGGCATTGCCCCAGATCCTGATGCACACCCCTGATGTACTTATAGGCTGCCACCAGGTCCCCCGGGAACCTGCGTTTTTCCAGGCTGAAGAGTCTCACGGCTCTCAGCCTCTCTTCAGAAGGCCTGTTCTCTTGCCTTCTGATCATGTGCGTGGCTCTCCTCTGGACTCTTTCAAGCTTCTTCACATCCATCTTGAATTGTGGAGCCCAAAATTGGATGCAGTACTCCAGCTGCGGCCTCACCAAGGCCAAGTACAGTGGGAGGATGACATCCTGAGATTTACTTGAGAAGCATCTATGGATGCAAGCCAGAGTTTTGTTCGCTTTACCAGCTGTGACATCATTGGTGGCTCGTGTTCATCTTGTGGTCAGTAATGACCCCCAAGTCCCTTTTGGCCGTGGTGCTAGCAAGTGTAGCACTGCCGAGCCTATAAGCGTGATGCGGTTCCCCCCCACACACAAGGTGGAGTACATTTATAGATATTGAATGACATCAGGGTTTTATCTGCCCACTTCCTAAGCCTATCAAGGTCAGCCTGGATCACCAGCCTATCCTCGGATGTGGACGCTCTACTCCAAAATGTAGTGTCATCAGCAAACTTGGCCAGTCTGCTTATGACACCAGTGTCCAGATGATTAATAAAGACATTGAAGGGTACAGGTCCCAGGATGGAGCCTTGGGGGACAGCACTGGTCACGAAGCTCCAGGATGATTCACTTCCATCTGCTACAACTCTCCGGGTCCTACCAGTTCTGGGATCTGGGGCTGGAGCTGCACACACCTGCCGGAAGCGGTGTGGTGCAGTGCGGCAGGAGCAAGAGGAGGAGCTGCTGCTGGAGTTGGCGGATGAGAAGCAGCACCTGGCTGGCAGCAGCCACCCTGGGAACAGCCTACTGGAAGCTGCTCCTGCTTCTGCTCCTGCACATGGGGCTCCAGCTCCCAGAAAGGCAGCCAAGAGCTGGGGCAGGAGCCACCTGGCTGAAGCTGCTCACCCTCACACCAGGAATGGTGTGGCGCAGCACGGGGCAGGGGCAGGAGGAGAAGCAGCTTCCAGTGGCTGTTCTCAGTGTGACTGCAGCTGGACAGGTGCTGCTCTGCACCCTCCTCCAGCAGCAGCTCCTCCTCTTGCACCTGCCCCACCATGCCATGCTGCTCCCAGCAGGTGTGCAGAGCTCTAGCTCCAGATCCCAGCTGCCTTTCACCAGCAAAAAGGGAATATCATATCAGTACAAAGGAAATATCGTACAGGTCAAAAAATCAAATATTAAGTTTGATTAGCAGGCCTGACCTCTGAGAAACTCCAAGGAATTGGTAGGTATTGGTGCTAGAGATTCCATAGTGCCTTCTGCTATGCAAAATGGTGAAATCAAAATTAAATTTCAGAGCTGTTCACACATTCAGAAATAATAACAATAAAAAGCAGGATGAAGGAAAGCTCAATAGAGACATAAGGAGGGGTAAGATGGGTGAATGTTAAGAGATACCTACTGCCTATTTTAATCAGGTGACGTATTATATTTTTCTCACGTACACGTCCCCAAATTCAATATTCACCTTGTTTTTGAAAGGAAAAGGAAGAAAAGAGGTTGGTCCTGAGTTACAGCTATGGAGAGCAGGGACAGAGCCTGTTCTTTAGTTGACTCGTGCTCTCTTACCTGCATACCTAAACCTGAATTCCTAGCTGTGGCTGAAGACTGATCTCTGGGTAGATCTATGATTTTGAAAAGACCTAAAAAGTTTGTGCTAAAGAAGCCGTGATATAGAGATCAGGAGCAGCCAACAAAAAGGAAAATCTGCAAAATAAAGTTTGCAAAATCTGCAACATCAAGCTGAAGAAGGTTAGCTTAATTAGAACATCAGAAAATACAGTAATGTCACTTTTGTCTCATCTCCTTAATTCTTTTTAAATAACAAAATATTGTGCATACTTTGCATGCAGTTTGTTATCCAATTCTTATGTTATTTGTAAGCAAACTGCCTTCGAACAGTGTGCCACCCACGACAAAGAACCAAGAATGAAAAGTTAAATATAAAAAAAAAAGTACTTGGAAATAGAAATGTTTGCAGATCACGCATGGAGGAGAGACCTAGGTTGGAATACACTGTTTTGGAAAAAGGAGGCCAATATGATACACTCAGCTCAGCCTTCAATGCTGGATCTAAATATGAAATTACTTGAAAAATAAATTCAAGCAAATGGAAATCATTGCATTGCAGTCCATTTCTTTCCCATAGTATTTTACTCAGCATGCCTGAAGCAGATCTTGGAATTGTTATTTTTAGACTGTGCTGTGTGTTTGAACCTATACTATTGTACGGGGAAACTCAAAAATTTGAGATGAGGTTAAATATTTCAATTTAAGGTCTGTATTTGGGCATGCAGGCACAGCAGCGTCCCTTCAATGACCACCTGAGGGTGGCTGACAGGACAAAATAACCTTGCTGCATACAGGAGCTATGGAGGGAGGCCTGGGTCAGAGTTGGTTGCAAGGATTTTAGGTGCCAGAGTTCCTCTGGTAATGGGTGATAGGAGGCAGGACAAGAAACTTTAGTGATCAGGGTGGAAGCAAAAATCTGGCCCCTGTTCTGAGAAACTGAATGTCAGTGTGACTGCTGAGATGTTTGCAATGAAGGAAGCCAAGAGGAAAATCTGGAGACAAAACAGTTGAGAGAGCAGATGTGAACACTATTCAGGAGGACAGTGACTCTGTTGAAAGTATCACTAACAGAGACCATGCCGTGCAGGAGCAGTTAAAGTGAGAGGAGATAACTGAACACTCCACTGTTCCCCATCTTTTTCCAACATTGCACCTAGATGCCCAGAGGTCCTTCCTGCAGAGAGAACTTAATGCTGGCCCAGGGCTCTGAATGGGTCAGGCCTCCCCTCAGGTCTCCCCCATTCCAGAGAGCAGAAAGCTCTTTATAGCCTTCTTGACTATGGAAGAATAATAGAGCGATTCTTCTGATGCAAAGAACTCAGAAAGATCCCAACAGGGCAGGATGTTTTTGACACTGCAGATTCCTTTTTGAAGTCTCTGGATTTATCTTGTGAATCCTGTGTACATGTTTGCACACCTAACAGTGCTGATTCTGCGAGGCTTCCCATGGCACCTGTAAAAAGACTGCATGACACCCAGGATGTTGCAGCACCCTGCTTGAAAATAATTGTTCTAGACACAAATCACACAGACACATTTCCGGTGATTCTTTCCCAGGCATGGATAATGGTTTTTCATATAGTTTTCATAGTTTCATAGTTAGTAGGGTCGGAAGGGACCTGAGGAGATCATCTAGTCCAACCCCCTGCCGCGGCAGGAAAGAGTACTGGGGTCAAACAACCCCGGCCAGATGTTCATCCAGCCTTTTTTGAAAGACCCCCAGGGTAGGAGCCAGCACCACTTCTTTTGGAAGTTGGTTCCAGGTCCTAGCCGCCCTGGCAGTGAAATAACACCTCCTGATGTCTAGCCTGAAACTACCCTCCGCTAGCTTGTGTCCGTTGTGTCTTGTAACTGCCGGGATTGCTCGGGGGAACAGGGACTCTCCCAATGCTGCTGGTCCCCCTTGACTAGTTTGTAGACTGCCACTAGATCCCCTCTCAGCCTTCTCCTGTGGAGGCTGGACAGGTTCAGGTCCCTCATCCTCTCCTCGTAGGGCCTGCCCTGCTGCCCCCTGATCACGCGGGTGGCCCTCCTTTGGACCCTCTCCATGTTGTCCACATCCCTCCTGAAGTGCGGCGCCCAGACCTGGACGCAGTACTCCAGCTGCAGCCTGACCAGTGCCGCGTAGAGGGGGAGGATCACCTCCTTGGACCTGCTCGAGATGCACCTGTGGATGCACGACAAGGTACGGTTGGCCTTCCTGACCGCGTCCCCACACTGTCGGCCCATGTTCATTGTGGCATCAATGATGACTCCAAGATCCTTTTAAGGGAGACGTATCTTTTTGATCATTTTAGGAACAGGATGCCCAAAGAAAAGGTTCACCCAGAGGCACCCCTTGGAAATTGCCAGTTCTTAGCTTTTCAGCCAAGACAGGAGTGAAAGGTAAGAACTGGCCATTTCCAAGGGCTGCCTTAACTCTGAAAATGTTGAGAACCACTGCTCTACAGGGTGAACCAAAGCGCTTTGGACTTTACACTGTGAACCTTCACTGCCTGAACTAACCCCCCTGTTGTGTAACACATAGAAAAGGTCAGCATATTTTCATCAAAGCACAGGTTTTCATCAGAAAAAAAAAGCTGTTCCAATGGCCTGGAATAGTGTGCTAAATAGTATTGATTTTGAAGAAAATCCTAGTGGGGGAAAAATTCCTAAGAAAAAAAATTCTGTTTCATTTTGTCAAATTCTGACTTTTGGCTTTAGAATTGTGTTCATTTGTTTCAGGTTATCTTCGTCTTTTAGATTTATATTTATTACTGATATTGTATCAGTGCTAGTGCAATTTTAATTTCAGAAGCATTGATGTCAGCTGCTATTTTTGTACCTATTGAAACATTTTGATTTACAAAACAAGATAATACCTGTCCCTGTTACAATGAAATAGCTTGACCTGGATCTTAGTGCTGTGCGGTTAGAACAACCAACACAAACCCATGTAGATTAACCAGTACCAACAGTGACTGAAAGGAACTTATCTTTGGCTGAAAATGCAGAAGTGCAATGTTTATTTCTTTAGTCCTTAGATTTAGAAGCAATCCCAGGAAGGCTTGCAGTGGCTCACAATAACAGAAAACCCCCCACTATACATACAGAATAACCTTATGCACAAAGAGAACTAGGAAACATTCATCTTGGTGTAGTAACATCTTGTTTAGCAGGAGCCTGTAAACGGTATAAATGTCATTCTTCAGAATCTCTCTCAAATAGCTTTAACCACTGAGTAGCTGTGCATGTTTATGGTCAGACACTTAAGTTTCACGTTCCCCTAAAATGGAAACTGTCTTTCATGAAGTAGAATTGAAAATTGTTTTTTCCCTGAAATGGAAACCAAAAGCACTCTGCTAAAAAAAAAGAAAAGAAAAGAAAAAGGCGGACAGTTGCCAAATAGTCCTCTGGCAAAATACTTCCAGCCTTTTCTAGAACTCACTGTCAATATTCACATATGGTACCTCAAAGAGCCACAGTAAACTGGGGAAACAGCTGAACACGACACTTGGAGAATTATTGGTAATTATGCTGTAGAAAAGCGTGATATTACTGTTGTTCTTGTTAGGTTTGCTATTAGGAAGAAAATGCTCTCCAATTCTCTTGCAACAATCATGAAAACTAAAACTGAGTTATCGGCTAAATCAACTGTGCTATAATCCTCTCTCACCACCAGCGACCTGCACCAGGATCCTGTCTTCCTTATCAAAGCTAAATGAAACCATGCAGAAATGGCATGGGTTTCACTTTAGCAGGTTCAAACACCAAACTAGGGAAACTGGGACCATTTCCTGCTCTGACCCTGTTAATAAAAAGACCCAGTTTTTCTCTAGTGAGTTGAACTGTTTCAGTTGAGGTGCCCAACTTGTGACCTCTTCAAGAAGCCATGAACCTGTTGGGCTCTTAGCAACTAACTGCCCAGCTGCCTGGTCACTGCTGAAAACCTCTGCGGAGAGCAGGAGCCGGCTACTTGGCTAACAGAAGAGTTCAGAAAACTCGACTGATTGCATGGGATTTGCTCCACGTGAACATCAACCTACGTGTCCTTTCTGTTAGAGCAGGTCAAATGGCACCTTTAAATCAACTCTGCTCCATTCAAAATGAGACGATTTCCACACCTGCAGAGGATTAGATGCACAGGATGGGCTCAGTGAGCTCTTGTCTTCCCCTAACTTGGCAGCTCTCAGCATTAAAAAGGTATTGTGACTTCCTGAGGCTGCAGTGCAAGACAAACAACTTGGAAGAACCCTCCACTTCCCTTAATTCTTGGCTTCGCCTGTGTCCAGGTAGTGAACCAAGTCCTCTCAGTTTCTGATTTCCACTTCTTTCCTCTCAGTGTAGACTGAGCCTCCCTTAGCATCAATAATATCTCCTGTCTCTGCTGGGGTTACCTCAAAGTAGTTGCCTTGACACAACCAGGTGTACTACTATGAACACTTGAAAAAGGAAGTGGTCCCATATCAGGCTCTGTTGGCTCCTAATGCCTGCTATGAATTGCTTGTCTTTCTAGCCTAGCGCAGGGGCTGGCAACCTTCTTCAAGCTATGGGCCAGAAGAACCGATTCCAGCCCAGCATTGGCCAGTTGGTGTCAGTGGCATGGGGGCTTTCCCGGCACCTCTACCCCGCTACGCAGCTGGGCGCTGCACCTGCACCACTGCCGCTTTTCCTAGCTCCCCACTCCCTGGCTGCAGTGCCAGGGGAGCTGCACCAGCGCTGGCAGCTGGCAGCTGCTTGTGATGCTGCTGCTGCCGCTTCCCTCTATGAATCCAGCCTGTGGGCTCTCCACCGCTGACCCCTGGCCTACTGCAGTCCTCTGAAGATAGTTTGGAGTGGATAGTGTCACAGGATGACCGGTCCCAGGGGCTGGAAAGAGACCTTGTTAGGTTATTGGTGGGGACGGGAGATGTTTGTTGTGTTGGGCAGAGGAAGAGGCAGACTTCTGGGCTGGTGGTCAACATCTACGTTGGGAAAGCCCCCGTTAATGGTGAGTCAGAAGCACACAGAGATAAGGAAGGCTGCCTTTTTCAGAACAACAGGAGAATCCTATTTTTAGTGGACTTGGATGCCTAAGTGACTCTGTGGAAGTCCCAGAAAATCAGTAACGCTTTTTAGGAAACAGTTAGAATCAGGTTTGGACGGGTCCTTAGAGGTTCAGGAAACAACCTTTCCCGATTTCCAGCTTTTGGCCTGGCACCAACAGCACTCCTTTAAAGTGACAGCCTCAGATCCAGACATCAAGGGAGGCACAGGGATTTCTGATGATTCACGACTGTGCTCGGTAGCGCCAGGAGAAAAAAAAGTAAGAAGCAAACTCAGTAAGAATCTTATGCAGTGTCCAATGTTAGTCCATTTTCCTACTGCTAACATGCTGAATTATTGGGGGTAAACTAATTAAGTCTTTACAGGTTGTCTAGGAATGGTCCCCGGAGAGGTAATACTCTCCTCCTTTTTCAGCCATATCAGTTTGGTTAAGTGGCCAGTAATCAATGCACGACCACAATTAACACCATTATCAAATGCTCTTTTACAGCACCTGTTTCTACTGGACAGCTTGTTCACTGGTGGGTGAGAGAATTCAGCCATTCATCATGCCTGCCCAGGCTGCTGGGTACATACTTTAATCTGTTCTGAAATACCTCCTTGATGGAGAAGCGCTATGTCCATGTTACAGCTCTAATCTGCTCTGAGTGAAAGGGCGAAGTGATGCATCCTTCCAGCATGTCGCACAGTGTAAATCTGGATTCAATGCTGTAAAGTCATTTAGTGCAGCAATAGAGTTGAATTCAGGCAGGACTCAGAATCATAAAAAGTGGGGTTGGAAGGGACTTGGGAGATCATTTAGTTCAACCCCCTGCTCAAAGTAGGACCATCCCCAACTAAATCATCCCAGCCAAGGCCTTGTCTACCCATGTCTTAAAAACTCAGCTCAGGGCAGGATACGGCTCTTTGACTGAGAATGCCAAAATGGCTAGTGAGTGTGACTGTCGCAATGTTTGGGTGCCTGGACAGTGAGACTAGCCAGGCTTCTGTGTTTGCAAGCGCGTATTTGTCCAAAAGTGTGCACAGGAATTTCCACGCTAGCCCCTCTCACACATGACCTAACTGGACTTGTCAAAAGTAACATCATGTTAATGTCCTCGGTAACTGTATCAGGAGGCTTTCAAGGGAGTGAGAGAAAGCTTAGTGTGTTTTCTCTTTTGGGTGAGAAATGATTCTTGCACGACTAGTTAGACCACTTATTCTCAACCAGGGTGCTGAGGCAATACTAGCCTCAGGAATCCTTTCAAAGGTGCCATAGCACCTGTGCAATATTAGCACACTTAGGTGTGCAAGCACCTGTACAATTCATGAGATAAATTCAAGCTATTTCAAATGGGAATCCATAGTGTAAAACATGTTGACCTGTTATGGTCTTTCTGAGTTTTTTGCACCCAAATGGCTCTATTATTTTTCCATAGTCAAGAAACAAGTGAAACTTAAGAGCTGGCATTTTCCAAGGGATGACGTAATGTCTAACTCTATGTCCTAAGAAGTATAGAGTTCAACATATTGCTTAGCCTTCCAATGTCATGCTCCTTGCCGTGGAAACCGCAACCACAGAAGATCTTTACTTCTGTATAGCATGTTCATCCCTACATCTGTAGCTAGATCTAGAAGTAAAAAGAGACTGTGTGCAAAGGAGGACAAAGAGACTGAAGACCTGCTTCAGCAGGCACTTCTCTTGGGACAGCTTCAGTCAGTGTAATGCCATTTCTGGGTTCTAGAGAGAACTGCTGGCTGGTGGGAGCAGTCTGTGCTGCAGATAGGGGTGTTTAATGGTGACTGATGGATATCAGGCTAACAAAAGTATTTTCCTGGAGATCTGCAGAAGCAGCACAGCAACAGGAGACCTCCTTTCCTGTGCAGAAACGTATTGCTATCAGGATCTGGAAACTTGCAATCCCCCACCATTATCAGTCAGTTCTTAATTAATTTGGAGTCAGCAGTTCATTGCTGAAGTTCCTGTGGTGGTGGTTTGTGTTGCTATTTAAAGGCTAGGTTCACTGCACATTAGAGTGTGTTGTGTCTGAAATGAATGGTGTCTCCTAAAATCCAGTAAAGGCAAATGCAAGCTTGTGGCAATGAACAAGGATCATCTTACTAAGAATAATGTACACCTAAATATCTACATGTATCCCTGTAACCTGCAAATCCCCACCACATTTCATACACAATATGCAAAATCTTGTGAGGGGCTAGCTGGCAGTGACTTAGCCCAGGGGGTTTGCCAGGGTAAAAGATGATTGCAGGACTTGGGATTCCCTTTCCTCACCAATCTGGTGATGATTTTGCCCAGGGGTTTTGAAGGGGCAAAAGATGATTGGAGGACTTGAGATTCCCTTCCCTCACCAATCAGGCCCCAGAGACTCACCTGCCATGTCCCCTGATTGGCCCCTTGAGTCCCCTGGAGGAGGATAAAAGGGGCAGCACAGCTGACTCAGGAAAGACCAGCGAGGGACCACGAGGAAAGAGTTCAAAGAGCTGGGCCGGCGGGGTGGGAGCAGTGGAAAGGGTCCATCGTGTTTTCTCCCCCTCCAGGTACCTAGGCCCGATATTTCTTGTCATTTGACATTTTGTATTTCGTGCCTTTTATATTTCCCCAACCAGCATTGTTTGTTTTGCTGTTGGTGTTTTATAATTTGTTAACCCTGTCTTTCGTCAACTGGATGAGTATGTCTAAGATTGTAAGTGTCTAACCTTTGTTGAATCCTGCCCCCTCGGGGCATTGTAGTGTCCCCTATACCCCTGGCTTATACTGGTTATGGTCCCAGTACTGTTCTCTCATTAAAAGACATATGGTTAAGTCCCCATTGGTGGTCTGACTCTGCTCTATAGGGGGAGGAGAGTCCCTACACCCCCACAGCGCTTGTGCACCTGCTCTGATCCCCTCAATTGGAGAGGGGGTACCTCTTGGAGTACCGCCCGGGTTACAATTTCATGGTTTTTCTCTGAAAACTGGGGATAATAAAGTGGTTAACTTCGCAAAGTACTTTTCAATGTGAAGGTGACAAGCTTTTATCTATTAATTTGCCAGGGAACAGGGCAGCCCTGGCAGGTGAAACATCTGCCCTCTATAAATAGGACATACAAGCTTTAATGAGCAGGACTCCATTCTCTACATGCAGCCAGACCCTAAGGGCATCCTGGGCAGACTTCTAAACAACTCTTCATTATTAGTCTTGATATATATTCTCACTGTTCATTCATTCATTTGTTCAGTTTATATGTCACCCCTCAGGCCCAGATTATAGCAGGGGCAGGCAATTATTTTGGGTGGAGGACCGCTTACTGAGTTTTGGCAAGCCATCAATGGCAGCATGACAGGCAGCCAGGGACAGATAAATATTAATTTTCTAAATTTGGGGGGGGCCCTGCGGGCTGCATAGAATGGCCTGGCAGGCCACACCTGGCCCGTGGGCTGCATTTTGCCCACCCCTGGATTATAGCTTTGAGGACAGCCACAAAAGGGCAGACTGTTTTTAACACTACGGATTCCTATTGGAAATCTGTGGGTTTATTGTGTGAATCATGTTTGCACACCCAACAGTGCTAACATTGCATTGCTCCCTGTGGCACCCTTGAAAGAATCACTGATTTCAGATCTTACAGACCCAAACCAACACCATGGGTTGTACCTCAAAAGTTATTGGGAGCCAGTGTCCTGGGTATCAGCCAGCTGTGACCAAAGCAGAACTGTACCCTACACCTTTGCTCCCAGGAGGGGGAGTGGAGGGTGGACCAGGAATGGCTGCAGCTTCATCCTGATATGCCCTGCAGGTCCTCCTCGGACACAGTAGAGGTGCTGTGGCACCCGTTGAGAACCACTCATATAGTCATTGCACTAAATCATTAAGGAGTGATTGCAGGAAGCTTTTTGATTTGATGGGACAATTTCTCTTCGTTGATCGTGTTGGCCCCCAGAGGTGTTCCAGGAGTAACTACTCCCCCTGGGTTGTAAAGAGTTAAGCAGAGGGGTGGGGCCACTCCAAACCCAGGAAAGCCAGACCTAGATAGCTACAAGGCTACTTGGAGGGCTAGCAGGAAGGGAAAAGGGCCCTTTTCCCTTCCTGCTAGCAAGTTAGAGGCCATTTTGCCTGGAGCCCTCTGAAAGGATTTGGAGGGCGGCGTTGCTCCCTGATACGCTCCATGCACCCTTGAAAGAGGCCCGGGGAGACTGTGACCGACTACTGCTAAAGAGCGAGTGACATTTAAAAGGCGGCAGAAGGTAGTGAGGGAGGTCAGGGTGACTGCGAAAGTCCTTGAGGCACCTGGGACAGCTCGTACTATGCACAAGGTGAAGACTCTCACCCTAAAGGGTCTTTGCAAATGTTGGAGTTTGAAGTTGCACTGATGACAAAATTACCCCTTTCAAAAGGTTTCCATGCTGGGCTTCATGCGTTATATTACAGTTTTTGTGCTAATGCCTATGGGTATAAATAAGTCTGACTTGTTTGTATGCTCTTATTAAACTGAGGTATTGTTGTGGACCCTAGGCCACCACAGCTACACACCCCCTTGCAAGAAGGATTTTCTAAGTCGTAGGGACTAAGGAAGATTCAAAACATCTGTCCCAGTAAAACCAAACACTCCAAGAAACACAGTGAAGGATCTTTTAATATGATTTTAGCACTGAATAAGTGATGACAATACAGGTAATGATTAAAAATAATATAATGCTCATTATCAAAATAATTACTCATATCTAAAATAGAAAGATATTAATCTTAAATATATTGAGTCCTAAAGTGTTAAAAAAAATCTCTAGATGAGCAGCCTGACAAGGAAAAGGAACTTTTTCCTAGATTTCAAAGACTAAGTTTGAAAAAGTCCCAAACCTTAGTTCATCTGCAAATGAGCAGTTCAGTAAAAATCCCTGGGTGGATCTGAGCTCTATGCTTGATTACTTTGCCAGACTGTAAAAACTTATGAAATAAAAATATCTCAAATAAGGTTAGTAGATGTTTGGATATGCCTAATATGTTATCTACTCAATAATATGAAAAATACAGTTTTGGCTGTACAGACAGGGACAGAAGACCAGATACTATTCACATGAAAGAAAAAATAGTAGCAACAGTGGGTCCCAGGAGAGGGTCAAGTCAAAGATGACACAGGCCAGAGGCTGGAGTGACAAGGAAAGTGTAAGTGGTGTCTGTAGTGAAAAAGAAGAGTCTGGGAGGGGAGATTGGGAGCTCAGTTTTGGCCAGCATAAGTTCAAGCTGACATCAGAAAGGAACATCAGAAGCCCCTCTTTACTTACACATATGAATACAGAGAAGGGGAGACCCACCCCATCTCTGTCCCTGGCTGACCCAGGGCTGCAGGAGCCTCAGATGGGCTTCTATCCTGCTCCAGCTAGGGCTGTGGGGAGTGGGAGCGGAGCTCAAGTGGGGACAGCAGTAGCAGTGGTAGCATGTGGGCTCCCCTGCCTTGCTGGTCCCACCAGATGTTCCCCACCAGTTGGGGAGCAGGCATAGGGAGGGGAAACCCACCCATTGCCATTGGTGTCTACAGTGCAGCCTGGCTCCCTTTGCAGCCGTTCCCTGCAGCCCCAGCTGGAGCAGGCAGAAGCAGCAATGGCACATGGGTCTCCCATTCCTGTGTCCCAAAGCATAAGAGAGTGGCATGGGAGGGGGCTGGAGGTCCTGCTGAGCACACAGGGGAAGAGAGGGGACACTGAGGGTTGGGGATGGGGAGAGTCTTACCTGATCTGGGAACTTTAAAAAATCCCCGGATGCTGCTTATGGTGTGGGGGAAGGCCAGGAGCAGGGGGTGCAGCCACCCCTGACGTGCCAGTTTTTACTTTGGACCCCCCTGCCCCGCTTTAAAAAAATCCTGGACCCACCTATGATGGAAGCCAATAAAGGGCAGAATTTTAAGACGTGTAAGGTGTAACCGCCAGCATCAACACATACCAAGGGATCAAGGGGTCTAAGACTGCAGTATAGGCCTTGAGATGGGCCAAGAAGAGGTCATGGGAGTTGCTACTTTAGTAACAGACAACAGCTGCAGTGCAGTGCAAAGAACAGCAGCAGGATGGGCAGTCATGGGAGTGAGTCCACAGAGTTGTTGCAGACAACACCTTCAGCTTTGCCATGAAGTTTTCCAACCTTACACTATCTTTCATACAGCAAATGAAGCTGTGAATTAGCTCGGGATGCAACACACGGTAACAGGTTTTCAGAAATTGCCTCATAGGTAGGGACAGAACTGATACCCAGTATGATGCATCTTTCCAAGCCAGAAAAGCGACGCATGCTGTCAAGAACAATGCCATTTCTCATCATGTCTTCTGCTGTTGTGAAAGATGCCTCCAGCCTGAAATGCCTCATTTTGTTTCTCATTAAGGATGGCAGAATTTCTAATAGCTTTCCTTCTCTCTCACTGTACAGCATCAAATAGCAATGTCTTTCCCTGAGAACCATTTTTTAAATATTGGAGACACTTACCAACCCCGTAATGTGCTATTTGCCTCTGACTCAAATGATACTTTATGCTGTAAGAACCTGGCAAGCAGTGGCCACATTCTGCTTCATCTCACAACTCTCTCAATTGTTGACAAGGGATATTTAGCTGTGAATCTTCTTCATCTGTTTTGCCATGATATTGTATATCTGCGTTGCATTCCGGACCCCTTTAACGAATAACATTGCGAAGAACCAGGGGAGATGGGATTAAACATCTTCCTCCCACTTAAGAACTAATCATCATCAAAGATGTGGCAGGCGAGACCCCTGGGGAGCTGACCCAAGGCTGCTCTCAGTAGCCTGGCAGTGCAACCCAGGTGGCGGTGGCGAGGTTTGAAGGAGACCCAGACGTGTGACGCTCAGGCAGAGAGGCACGGGAAGCTACAATGGGTAATCATAGCAACACAGGACTGTGTAATAACAAGTTGTGGTTATACCAACTCCATTATATCCTGGCTCTGGTTCCTACCAGCCAAGACTTCTACAGAGCACCCTGCAAAAACCCATAACTAAAAGGGGAAAACTGGGTCATCATCCCTGGGCACTGACTGGGGGGCAGGGGTACAAAAATAGGAGCTTCTAGCCCTGCTGCTGCCAGGGCACAAAACTGCCCAGTTATGTCTCTACAGAAACCAAGGCTGAACAAGTATATAACCAAATCTAAGCATAGGAGTAGGTCCATTAGGACGAGCAAAAGTTTAACAGTATGCATAGATCTGTGCCAGGGTTGGAAATGGCATAAATATGTTTATATTATTCATGGTGAAAGGGGCTGCATGTTAAACTAAACTGGAGAACATATAAACCTGACAGTGAGTGGTCATAGTAATACAGGGCCATGTAACAGCAAGCCATAGATGCATCAACCCCATCACATGATGGCTATAGTCAGGGATTCCTTACTAGAGTCAGGCGTTCCTGGGGAAACTAAGGCTGAACCTTCTGCTTTAGCCCCTAGGCTCTAAGAGGCTACTAGTTTGAAGTTTGTCTGTCCTCCACAGGGGCAAGTCTCCCAAATGGGGCAAAGGGGATAGTTGATTTACAGCAGAATAATTGACACAACCCTGGAAGAGTGGGAGGGTGAATCTGGCCCCAAATATTTCAAGACACATGGTCAAGAAGAGCTTTCTAAAGTGTCTATACTGGCCTAAAACATGAAAACTACCCTCCCAGCTGTGACATCTTCTCAAGTGTTGATTCTGCTCTCCTGGAGATAGCAGGAGTACAAACTAGAAATGTGGATGGGGACCAGAGGTTTTTAACACCATCTCATCTCCCCCTCATTAGTATGGAACTACATTGCTGCTGAACTATGAGCCTGCCAGCTCATACTGGAAAGAAGGTGTCAGAGAAGTAAAGGCTTCCTACAAGTTTGGGTAAGATTTCTGGCTATCAAGTTCTCCCCAGTCTTAATCCCTTTCATGTGTATTACTGTATTTTCCCTGAATCCAAGATGACCTTGAATTGAAGATGATGCCCCAATCATTAGGTTCTATATATGGAAAGCTGTGTGACAAGCAAGCTGTGTGGGGAGATTAAACAGTTTGCCCCTTCTTGTGCCTGCCCCCTTGCCACTTCTCCCCCTGCCTGTCCCCCTCTCCTCTCCCTACCAAGCTTTGCCCACCCATCTCCCTCCTCATCAGCCTTTGCTCTCCTCCTGCCTCTGCCCCGCAGTTCCCTCTTCCCCCCAGCCTTTGTTTCCCACCCCTCTCCTTACCCTTGCTTCGAGCTGGCAGAGTCCATGCCTATTCTAGCCTGGGATATTGAGCACAGCCACAGTCTAGCCCTGAAAGCAGCTGTATGGGCTGCATGCCAGTACTACGTGGCTGGGCTGTAGCCATGTTCAGTGCCCCAGGTGGAAGTATGGAAGGAGCCTGCCAGTAAGGAGCAAGGGTAAGGGGAGGGGGACGTGTGTGGAAGCAGAAATTAAATGCGGGATGGAAATGTGGGCAAAGAGGCTGCAGGGGGCAGGTAGCAGGGTACAGAGACAGATGGGGCAGGAAGCAGCTGCAGCTGCACCTATAGCCCTGACCCTGAGTAGGAGCTGGAGCTGGTGCTGGAGCTGCAGCAGTCACTTGGCCCCCCACAACCCTCATACTTGGTTCCAAGACAAGGGGCTTTTTTCATGCTAAATGGAGAATAAAAACTCAGAATTGAGGAGATAAAGTATCTAAAGAAGTTTGGAGGGACATCTGTAATGCTTACATCACCAATTCTCTCAGGGGCTGATTCTCACAAATGTAGAGAATTTCCTCCATTTCTCACAGAAACACATTCCTTAACTTCTCAATGATCTTCAGGGTCACAATTGTTTTCCCTTTTCCTGGCAGGTGATACATAAACAGCTTCCTGGTTTTGCGGGGGTCCATGGTCACTAACTCATGTTGTTTAAGAGTCAGAAGGTTGAAAAACTCACAGGAAAGGTGGTCACTTAAAAAGGACCTAAAACTCAGCAAGCCAATCACAAGTGCATCCAGTAATTTTTTGATGACTTCGTGGGATATGATATAACTATTGCGATACGTTATTTGCAACATAACGTATCCACTATCACTAGTGTCAAGCGCATCACGGCAGTTGGCACGATTCTCTCGGAGGCGCTGCTGGGGGGCATGTCTTTTAGCAGGGTTTTTCAAACACTTGAGATTGAACCTCTGCTTTGGTTACTTCTTTTCTTGACATCAGTCTGTGGCCGTACGGATGGATGTAATGGAACGGATCAAACAAGAATCTATCCAGCAGCCTTTGGGGCTAGTCTTCTCCTCGTCTTCTTCATGTGTCCCACCTGAGAGAGCTGACGATAGGGATTCAGCAGAGTCTGAGGATTATTGAAATCTGACTGGGCCATGACAGGAGTTGGAGTCCTGCGCTGCCCTGCTCGTGCAGCATCCTCACCCCTCTGTACTTCTCTGCTAGGATACCACTGTGTCGTGGAAACACACGCAGCGTACTTTTGGGTTAGGTCAGCAGGAGCTTTTATTCAAAAGAAACTACAGCTGTAGGGGGGACCCCAAAGTGACATGGATTTCCCAAGCACTTGGAAGGGGTTCCCCCCCAAGAGCAAAATCAGGAGGCTTATATACTTTTTAACAGTCGCTTACAACTCACGTGATCATATAGTGAAATTAGCATGAAAAGCGGCTATGACATTGCTTCATTGCTTCTTTGCTGTAATCAGGATGGGAATTTATGGGGGAGGCGAGGTTAGTTCACAAACCTCCTTCTTGCACCTGGAAATCGGAGTTGTACATCCTTTTTGCTATCTTCAAGGCGGCGTTGAGTGAAGCAGTTGCAGAGGAGTTACAAAGAAAAACACTTTCCCTTATCTGTTCTACTGTACAGAACCAGCAATTCTCCACAAAGCGGTTATGTCATCTTATAACTCAAATGATCAAAGTTTAAGGCATTTATTTTTTTCTGATTCCAGTCCCCACTTTGAGACTATTTAGTCTCACTTTAGAGTTAAACTTCCATTCTCATGAGCCCCTCTATTTCATCATGCAGCCTTTCATGTTTTTTTTCAATCTGCTCACACTTTTGTAACACCACGATTCTAGACTCTGCCGTGGGTTTTCTTACCTTGCTAAAGCTTCTCCTGCTGGCTTTCACGCAGCAGAGGATCAGTTGCACTAAGACATAAAACACTGTCAGAACCATCAAGACAAACAATATTCCATACAGGATTTTCTGGCCAAGGGCCCCGAAATCTGGGAGCCAGGAGGTTAGCCAAGACCACATTACTTCTAGAACCCAGTCAGTATTTTTTGAGGCCACTTGATGTAGGACCCTTAACTGATTTCGAATGTTATGAATTTTGGTTTCTATTCGCATGTCCTGATTGACATAGACACAACAGGTGGAGTTTACTAAGGCACATACTCCTCCCTGGGATACTAATAGGTAACCTAGGGCAATGCGGTGTTGTATAGTTACTTGTGAGATCTGGGAGATCTCTTGTTGCAGAGCCTGAATTGCATCTGCAGTGGCATTTCCCATAGCTTCCTTTGTGGCTGAAATGTTAATTATGGCTAGTTCCAATTCTCTTACTCCAAGCCACGGTATGAAGGCTCTCACAAATTGATGGCACCCTGTGTTTCTGGTAGCTAAGGGGTTAACCACCCTTTTCATGTGATGGTTGAAATTTTTTACTTGTTCCAGATACATTGCACTATGCATTTCGAAACCAGGGATAACACGTCCACGAGTGCATGCCCCCACCCAATTCCAGGGCAAGATTTTATGAGCCCTGTTTCTGCAGAGCCAGTAAAGGCCTGGGGCAGAAAGGGTACTCAAATCTGGACAGGTGTTGTGCCATATCCGGCACTTTTGATTGATATGCATCGTATAGGACGGACCACGTTCGGCTGCTATCCTGCTGGACCGAGATATATTACAAGAAGTAAAATTGGAGTGAATGTCAAATTCCAATCTGTTTGCAATGAGAGTAACATGAGGTTCCTTAGAAAAGTTGTAGACCATGAATCCTGTACAATTGAGAGAGGGTACTTTACCCAACAGGATTCCACTGGTGCTACTAGGGCTATAATCTAGAGTAGTTAGGCAATGAGGGTAGTGTCCTACAGGTGTGGCTTTATTATAAGCTCCGGTGTTGTTGGATCTGTAACAGAAAGGCGCCTCTACTCTTGGGGAGATTATCCAGTTAGCAGGGGCGGCCCTCCGTTCCTTAGGAGCGGACCGATGGGCTGCTAACGAGTAGTGTCTAACGAAGCCACTGTTAATTTTTCCCCATTGCTGGAGGTATATTGGTACTCCGATCATTGGGATTCCTTGGTGTAGGTGCACTGGGCTGTGAGAGCATATCCAGCAGTCACTTTTATTTCCAGCTTGAGCCACCGTAAGGGAGATCTGCAAGTACAAATTTTTCTCCCACCCCACTTGGGTGATACTGAGATACCCAGGTGTGATGTATCAGGATATCAGTGCCATTTTTAGAGACAGGAGGGACAAAGAATTTCAACAACAAACATAACCAGCACCAGTAAGAAAAAGAATACTACCAGCCAAACCCAGGATGGCAGCCAAAGTCTTTCTTCGTCCTCTGGGCTCAAGTTACCTAAAGGACTGAGAACGTCGGCTCATGGTCTTGATCGAGGTGGTGATCTTCCGAGTGGGAGCATTTACTTTCTTCGAGGCCGGAGATGATATCTTTGTACTTCAACTGATGAATCCGGCTGGGCTGAGGTGTTGGGTTCAGGGGAGAGGTTACTAGCACTTGCACCCTGATGCTCCTCACTTGCCTGAGTGAGGTCCTGAGGGTCTTTGTCCTTGGCCTCAGGGAAAGGTCCCAACCTGGGTTGGAATTCAGCTGCTTCGGGGTCCAATGGAGGTGATACCTTCTTGCAGTGCGAGGCGTGAGTCCACGTTTGGGGACCTTGGCAACGAACAGCAGAATTAGTGGTCAGAAGTACCTGGAAAGGTCCTTTCCTTCTGGGTTGAAGTGCGTTTTTGCGTTGATAGACCTTTATGTAGACCCAATCTCCTGCTTTGAGGTTGTGACAGGGAACATCCGGTGGTTGAGGTAAGGCTTCTTGGACCTGGGCTGCAGCCTGATGTTGAACCGGTTGTTGCTGATGTGGGAGTCCCAGGAGAGCAGGGTTCGAACAAAGGTCAAGGATATCCTCTGCTGGCTCCCGCAGTGGGGGTGCCCTGGGCAATGCTGGATACATCGGAGCGGTGGCCGGCGTGTAATTTGGGGGAGCAGCCAATTTCTCCCGAACAGCTTTTAACTGCTGTTTTAATTTTTCTTGAGTCTTTTAGACTTCTAGTTTGCGATTCTGTCGCCTTTTGGACATTTCATCATACCAATAGAAGTACGTGTCCCACTGGTATTGTGGTGTTTTGGATCCATGGGACTCTAAAGCCCCTCTTAAGTGCACTATTTTATCCTGATCAAATGTTCCTTCCTGTGGAAAATGCTTCACGGGATCATCCCTAGTATCCCAGTTCCACTTATCCAGGTACTTGCGAGCCTCGGGAGAATAACGTGTGTACATGAAGTACGCCGGAGTCCCCTTACGGGGGACGGGAACTTGTTTAGACTGACTTGTTCCCATTTTCAGTCACACAGGGAGACGTAGGAGAGGCTTATTTAGGATGTCCGGGCTGCTCAGTGCCTTGCCCCGCAGTTTTTCACCGCCCAGACAAAAGGCTTCTGACCCGACACCGGCTCATTAAATGGAAATGGGGAGGGAAACACAAGAGGGATCCTTTCACTCCTGCTCTCGGCAGAAGCTACTGGGACAAGGGGTTTGGAAAAGACAAAATCACTCAGACGCCCTGTCCACTGGGTCACGAGGTTCCAGCTGGGCCCTTGCTTTCGACGCTACCTTTGTAGGCAGAATCGGGGCGGCTAGACCCAGCCTTAGTCCCAGACCTGGTCAGTGGCTCATTTTTCTAAATACACACACACACAGTCATTCAATAGCCAGATAGAAAAAGACAAAATCACTGGGAAGCCCTGTCCACTGGGTCACGAGGTTCTAGTTGGGCCGCCTTGCTTTCAAAACTGCCGTGTCAGGCAGAATTGGGGCGGCTGAACCCAACCGTAGTCTCAGACCTGGTCAGTGGCTCATTTTTCTAAATACACGCACACATTCATTCAATAGCCAGATAGAAAAAGACCAAATCACTGGGAAGCCCTGTCCACTGGGTCACGAGGTTCCAGTTGGGCCGCCTTGCTTTCCAAACTGCCGTGTCAGGCAGAATTGGGGCGGCTGAACCCAACCGTAGTCTCAGACCTGGTCAGTGGCTCATATTTCTAAATACACACACATGCGCATTCATCCAGTCAGCCAGACCTCCTCCCCCACACCGCCTGAGTTAATTAACTACAAGCCCGATGTGCTGTTGGATGAAGGTGCTTCAAACAGTTTCTCCCTGAATAAAACGTACGTTACCAGACACAAAATTGGATCCTTTACCAGACAGAAAAGTTTAGCCGGCAGTAAGGTTCAGACTGACCTGGGTCTTGTCATTACCCCTGGTGACACGTTGGCATGACGATCTTGTCTTTTCTTCTTTCTTAGGTGTCTGGTGAGACTTGAGACCCCAAGCATTCTGCTTCTGCCTTTTATGTTCAGCTTCACAGCTCAACAGGTAATGGAAGTGAAATGGCTCATCCTGGCCAGCCAAGTAAGGCAACGATGCTGCAGAAGCAAGATGGGTGTGAACTGCTTCCCTGGGCATGGTGGCCTTGGGGAAAACCACCAGATCCCTCCTGGCTGGGAGGAGAGCATCTAACAAGTTGGCAGTGTCCCAGTAGAAGCTCCCGGGGGTGCCTCCATCTGCAAGCCCACTTTTCACCCGTTGCAGCCAAGCCCTTGGCCACTGGGCGAGGCTCCACTGTTCGCCGTGACACTGGATGCTTGAATGTAGCTGGGCCACCTGAGTGGCAGTGCCAAGGTGAGTCGGGCGGGGGCCTGTGACAAGGTTACATAAGAATGAGGGGGCAATCTCAACATACGGACTGCCAAGCCCGTCTGTTGGAGTGCGCAGGCCCAAGGCAAGGACACAAGAGAAGAGACTGCAGAAAACTACAAGGAGTGAGAAGCCACTTACATGCTCAGACAGGCAGAGGCACCAATGCTGTCATCCCGTGGACCCATCCCGGCAGATCAGGCAGGGGAGGACGCAGGGAGAGGACGACAGGGGTGGGCAGGGAGGGGAGGAGTGCAGGGCTTCTCCTCCTCAGGGTGAAGCAGCACGGGAGCAGCCAGGCGAGCTGGAACCTGCGGGAGAAGGGCAGAGTCAGGGCACGCTCAGTGTGGGGTCCTTCTGCTCACCCCCGGGAACAACCACGGGGTAAAGGAGCGTCTCCCAAGCAGGGAGCAGGACGTGGCTCTCACACATGGCTCAGTGGGGCTTTCTGTCCCAGCGGGCCTGGCCTGGGCCAGAAGCTCTGATTCCCGGGATGAACCCCTGCCAACAGGGTCCTGAAGCCCAGAGGCGGGCAATGAGGGGCCAACCCAGGAGATAGCTGGTCCATGCAGGGCACTAGGGCCCTGGCAGAGAGGTGGGATGGGTCATCCTGAGCAGCCTGGAGGTGGGGGGCCCCCGATCATCATGTGGGCTGGTGGAGGGGCAGCCCCTCAGGCCTGGGTCTGGTTGGGGTGCAGGGGAGAAACTCACCTCCTTGCTGCCCCCGACCTTCTCTTCCTCCCCTCTGCCACATTGTCAGCCCTGCAGGTGGCAGGCAGAGACCCTGGTCACCTCCCATTCACCCCAAGCCCCCAGGCTCTGGCCACTGCCACCACCCCATGCCCAGGCCTCCCCCCAGGAGCTGCTCTTCCCTTTGCTGAGCACTGTGGGGACAATGCACATGTGTGGGCTCAGGGAGACTGACGGCGCCATCCCACAAAACAACCCTTCCCCAAGGAGAGACTCGTGCAGAAGCAGGGACGGGCCCTGGGCTTCAGCCCCGAGCCCTGCCAGGAACAGCCCGGTGCCCCCCAGCCCCACACCTACCGGGACAGGAGGACTGCTGCGTCCTGCTCCTGTTGGGCCAGGCAGGCCCTTAGTGCCTTCAGCTCCAGCTGCAGGAAACGGGACCGTGTGGGTTAGAGAGGCCTCACGCCACTGCCCGTCTGCCTGCGCACAGAGCCACCTCTTGCCCCATCTGTCCCTCTGGCCCTGCATTTGCCCTTCATCCCACAGCCCAGCCCCAGGCACCTCCGTGCAGCCATCAGCCAGCGCACTTGGTCTCCTCACAGCCCCCAGCCCCACTGGGACCCGTTCACCTGCTGCTGGCTGTAACTGCCGCAGGGTATGTCCTCCTGGAGAAAGAAAGAGCATCTGGGGTGATGGGCTCCATTGGGCAGCAAGGTCCCATCTCCCCGTGACACAGGGTTGGTGGCCCCTCGAGCCCCGGGGCCGGGCAGGGCTCCTAGAGCTGGGCCCAGGGATCCCAGGAGTTGGTTGTTACCCCCTGTCCCAGGTGAGTCCCCACCTCCCAGCTCCAGGTCCCCCCAGACACTTGTATTCGGGAAAGACTGTCCCTGCGATTGGGGGATGAGTCCATAACCCTACCTTAGTCTTGGAGGGCCCCTGGAGTTGGTGGGAGACAGAGACTGTCCCCCAGGGTCCCACGTGCTGCATGGGGCTGGAAGGGGCACAGGGCACCTGGGGAGAGACCCCCACCCTCAAAGCTGCCCATCCCACTCCCTGGGCAGGGGAAAGACTCATGGCCGCGGGGGGGTGCGGCCACGTCTGGCCCCTCACCTCGCTTGCCACCCGCATGGCTCCCAGCCCTGCGGGGAGACAAGGGGCCGCCCGTCAGCTGGGCCCACGCCGCTGCAGCACGCAGGGCGACCAGCCCCTCCAGGGCACAACGCGTGGGGGCACCTCCTTGGAGTCCTGCGTGCCACATGGGCAGGGCCTTCCTCCACGGGGGTCGGGTGGGAGTCCGTCCGAGGAGCAGGATCTTGTCCCCTCCCCATGCAACCATGCAAGTCCCTCCACTGCTTACGCCAGTTCCAAACTCACCGGGTGCAGGGTCCCTCCTCTCCTGCACTTGTCCAACGGAGGGAACAGATGGGGACCCCTTAATGGGGGGCAGTTTTCTTTTGGCCCACCCGTCTGTGCCCAGGCAGGCATCTGGTGCTGAGAGGACATGAGAGCTGAGCGTCAGGCTGGGTGGCACTGAGCACCACTTTTAGGATGGGGATCCCAGAGCCCGTATGAGCACCACCTTGCAAGGCAGCAGAGGGCAGCAAGGCCATTGCCAGGAGGAAGGCTCCCAGGGCTGGGGCATGGGCAGGGGCTGCAGGGCCAGGACCTGGCCCAGCGTGAGGAGCCCATGGGGGCCAGTCCTGTTCCCCTTCCCCAGGGAACTTGCTGGTGAAGAGCAGGGGGTGACAGCTGGGGGGGAGGGGGTGGCACAGGGCGGGGGCTGTCCAGATTGCACCTTGGACAGCGTGGGCTTAGCCTGCTAGCCAAACCCTGCCGGGAGGGGAAGCCACACAGCCCTGTGGACTCTCGTGCTGCCCAGCCCTTCTTGCTCCCATGGCAGGGCACGTGCCCAGGTCTCACCCAGGTTGCTGGAGCGCAGGCGCACGGCGCGCAGCTTCTCCCGCCGGAGCATCTGCAAAGAAACACAGCCCTGAGCTGAAGGAGGGAAAGAGGAGCCGGACTGCCGAGACCAGGGATGAGGCATGGGGCCGAGTGCTGGGCTCTTGCCCAACCTCAGCCCCCGCTCACAGCTTGTCACATCTCCCAAAAGTTCCCTTTTGAGAAACTACCTAAAGAACTAACAAACTACCCAACAAACTGCTAAAGTAAGGAACTAACTAACCAACAGAGATAAGGCACGAGGACGAGGAAGGGCAAGTGGCGCGGGCGAAGGGCGGGAGAGCACTGGGAGGAGCCGGTACCTGAGAGTGAGGCTGGGCATTGTGATGTCACTGGGCACAACAGTTCTTTTGCCATGGCAACCAGGGGTCTCCCTCCCACCCGGGCAAGGTGCTGAGTGCGGGGGCTGTGGGCGCCTTTGGCCTGTCCTGGCCTGGGGGGTGCTCCCGCCCAGATGACCTGAGCCCCTGAACTCTTTGGGCGCATTGTCTGTCCTTGTCCGTGTGGCCCAAGCAGTGACCGCCCTGGCTGGAAGGTCACCGCAGTGACTGCCCTGGTGCAGGGGGTCCCGGTAAAACAGTAGCCCCCTCTGATCACTGCCTTGTGGGGTGGGGCTGGGAACACAGAGCCCAGCTCAGCCTCAGCCCCATCTGCAAAGCCAGAGTTACAATGGCCTCCGAACCCTCCACCCCTGCTTCTGTCGGAGAGAAATAGCTCCCATTCCTCTTGCCCCTGGTCAGATACAGCTCAGCTCCCCAGCACGGTGCGGTCACTAGCAGTGGACTTTCCTGATGGTCCTCTTGCCCCACACTCACCCCCGCCACCAGCAAGGGGACGGGGTGAACTCGTGCAGCTCAGGGGGACACTCCCTGGGCTCTGTTACTCCACATGGGGAAGGGGGAGCAGGGATGGGCATGCTCATAGTTGTGGCACAACCGAATCGCCAACAGGACACTTGTGGGCTCCTCACAGGAGCCCCAGTGCCAGGGATGGGCCCAAGGATAGTGCTTGCTCTATGGTATGGGTCCCAGGGATGAGGCACTCACTCAGACCTCCATGCCTGTGGGGTCTGTCCACGAGTCACCATTCGGCTGAGACCGGGTGGGTGGCAAACAGATTGATCTTTATTAGGAACAGGATTCAGCAACTCACAAGCTCACAGCTTGCAGGGAGAACTACAACTACCCACCAGCACAAACCGCACCTGCAGGGTATCACGGGGAGAGACTGGGTCATCCCACTGCTGGCCCCTTCAAGGGACCTCCCATGTACCACATCCCCGTCCTTTACTCGGGCAGCTCCCTCTTAGCGACTTGGATGTTCATCAGGCGCTACTTCAACTGGTGTGGAAGAAATCAAACTTCGCGTTGTGGTTGTATTAGACTTGGCAGAGCCATCTAGGTTTATTTAAAACTATACCAGTGATCACAGGGAGAGTTCTCAAAGGAACTCTGACCTCTACAAATTTGCAAGCGTATTTATACTTTAGACAGCGAGGAAACATGCAGGGTTCAGACAAAGCAACCTGGGGAGAAACAGAAAGATGGTGATCATTCGTTTGTCACACGTAAGCAGTTTACTTATTTAGAAAAAAACACTATGTTTTGGGAACAGTTCTCAGCTTCTGGTTCGGCGGAAAGGAGGAGGTTAACATCTGCACACAGACAAAACAAGGCATGAAGGTTTCTCCTTATCTTAGAACATTTTAAAACACATAGCATCAGCATCAGCACCTTTTTTCTTCTCTTTCTCTCTCTTCTTAGTCAAGTAAGAGGCCTGGTGAAACTTATTTCCACTTTCCCCGCTTTTGGGCCTTTTTGGCCCAACATATTAGATATTTATAGCCAAGAGCTTTTTAACTTCTAATTTTTCTTTCTTTTTACCTTTTCATTATTTTAACATACGTATCACAGAAGTCGTCCAATTAAGGGAGAAAGCAATCATGGGCACCCCTGTCATTGTACTAGGAGGCAAGTGGGGACATGCCCAACATTTAGAAACATTTAAATCCTTTGCATATTGATATGACAGTTGAAGAAAAGCATTTTGTTGAGCATGCCAGTGTGGGAGTGATCTTTTTGACCTGTTTTGAAGTCTAGTCTGATTTACAAAGTTTCTTTTAGCTGCTGAGTCTTTAAGTTCATATAAGAGGATCCAAAAGGAAAGACTGAGACGTACCCAAGTCACGACTAACCAACCCCACCTCGGGAACCAGGAACTAGGCAGAGGCCTTTTTCCTTTCCCGAAGGGCATAGTCGTGTCGTTGGGGTACATTTTCTTCGTTCTGTAGTGGTACATCCTCTTCGCTTTGTAGTGGCAAATCCTCTTCGCCAGTAGGCGCTTGGCTCACTACTGGTCTTGAGCTCTCCTGTTGGCAGGCGCTAGGCTCACTACCGGTCTGTGGAGGCTGATTACAAGGTTGATATGGAGGAGACTCTAAGTCTAGCAGGGCTGATGTTTTCTTAGTGTGTGAAGCATGGATCCATGGTTGGAGTCCTTGACACTTTATTGCAGTGTTGGCTGTCAGGAGTCCCTGGAACGGGCCTTTCTAGCAGGGTCCCACCGATAACTTCCGTTGATGGACTTTTACATGAACCCAGTCAGCAGGCAGGATGGACTGGCATGGCTCATCTGGTTCCTTGGGGAGAGTTACTTGTACCTGTGAATGAAAAGCCTTAACACACTTCCTTAGTGCCGCACAGTAGTCTAGAATAGTATCATCAAGTAAATGTATATTGCAAAAGTGGGAGGCAACAGGTGGTGAGGCAGGGAGCCTCATGGGTCTTCCCATCAGGATTTCATGTGGGCTAAGTCCGGTGTTTCGACTGACAGTAGATCTCATACTCATAAGGGCTATGGGACGTGCATCTGGCCATTTCAAGTGAGTCTCAGCACAAATTTTGGCCAGTTAATTTTTTTAAATGCCATTTTGGTGTTCCACTTGGCCCGAGGCCTGTGGATGGTACGGGCAATGAAAGTTCTGCTGGATTTGCAGGACTTTGCAGACTTCTTTCATTATCTGCCCAGTAAAATGAGTTCCTCTATCGGAGTTTATGGAGAAAGGAATACCAAACCTTGGAATAAAGTCTCTGAGCAACTTTTTGCTCACAGTGATGGTTTCAGCTTTTGCACATGGGTAGGCTTCTACCCATCCAGAGAACATAAACGCAATAACAAGACCATATTCATAAGAACAACATTGCTGCATTTGAATAAAATCTATTTGTAAATTTACAAACGGCCCCCAAGGTGGGGGATGTGCTGCCTTTTTAGGTTTTCCCACATTATGGGCTTGACAAATAGGGCAGGTATAACAGTGTTGTTGAGCCACAGATGAACAAGTTGGAGCAAACCAATCAAGCTTAACAGCTTCTATCTTCCCCGCTTTGCTCACGTGTGCTATGCCGTGGTGCATGCGAGCAAGATAGGGAAGAAGGACCGTTGGGGCAACCAGGCGGCCGTCCGGGGAGCGCCACAAATGGTCAGGGTGTAACAAATACCCAGCCAGTCTCCACATATATTTTTCTGGTTCTGGAGCCTGATCTTGGAGGAGGGCAATGTCATGAAGACTTGCCAATGGAGACTGGTTAAATGAGATAGACAAAAACACAGGTGTAGCCTGAGGAGTGGAAATAGCCACAGCTTTGGCAGTGGAGTCTGCCAGAGCATTTTTACATGTAACATTATCATAAGGTTAATGGTGAGCTTGGCATTTAATAACAGCAACAGCAGAAGGTAACTGTAAAGCATTGAACAAGGCCTTTACATATGGCCCGTTACTAATTTTGGCACTTCTTGACATGAGGAAGCCTCGTTGCTTCCAAAGTTGACCATAATCCTGTACAATACCAAAGGCATAGCCAGAATCAGTGTAAATATTAACAGAGGTACCAGAGGCTAGGGTGCAAGCCCTGGTAAGCGCCACAAGCTCAACAACTTGAGCTGAATACACATTGGGCAAGTGATGGCTTTCTATAACATCATATTGGGAACATACTGCATATCCTGCAACAAGAGAACCTTTTGAGTTTCTTTGACATGACCCATCAACATAAAATACTAGATTTGGGTTTTGCAAGGGGGTGTCCTTTAGATCAGTGCGGGGCATTGTTAGGTGGGCAGTAACAACAATACAATCGTGGGGTTCACCATCTAAAGGAGTAGGCAACAGGGAGGCAGGGTTTAAAACAGGGCATCTAGTTAAAGTAATATTTCCAGCAGAAAGAAGCAAACTGTCATACTTAGTCAATCTAGCATTTGAAAGGTGTTGAGTTTTAGTTTTTAGTAAAAGGGCTGCTACAGCATGTGGGACAGCAACAGTAAGGGGAGAACCTAATACAGGGGTACAGGACAGTTCAACAGTAATAGCAGCTGCAGCTACAGCACGAAGACATGGAGGAAGTCCGGCTGCAACTGGGTCAAGAGCAGAGCTATAATAAGCAATGGGACGGTGCTTGTCTCCATGTGCACAGCAAGTGCAAATCCGTCTTTTTCATGATAAAAAAGAATAAAGGGTTTAGTATAATCAGGAAGGCCTAGGGCAGGAGCTTGCGACAGAGCTTGTTTAATAGAGGCAAAAGCGGCTTTGGCTTTTGAAGTCCAGGGCAAAGGCTCAGAGGTATTAACAAGAGTCAGGTTTTGCAGTGGCTTGACTATAGAGGCATAGCACAAATATCATGACCCGAATAGTGGACATGAGGGAGACAAAGTTGTAGCTTTTCTTTAGATGCCTTATGGCCTTTTAGGGCAAGAAGGTGAGAAGAGTTAAAGAATCAGCTTTAGGGGGTTTAGGTTGTAGCTGCGTTGGTCTAAGGATATAGGCAGACAAGGTTCTGTGGTAAACTGCGGCGGGTGAATAACTACCCCTCCAGTACGATCAGGCCGGGGACGAAAGGGACACTGACCCAAATGAAGATGGTATAGCAAAATGAAGTTTTACTTACAACTTGCGCAGGAAGACAGAAAACTCTTTAACAACTGTTTGCGATGTTACAGTCGGAAAGCGATTGCAATAACGACAACAACAACAACAACAACTGCCACACGAGAGCTCACTCTGTTCGGGTATCGAGTATACATTCGACCTAGGGGACGTGGGATCCTGGAAAGGGTGATCAGGCCTCTCCAACTGTCGTGTGGACCCCCCCAAGCTCTGGAGTTGTGTCCCTTTTATAAACTAGTGAGCCAATTAGAATGTGCTGCTGATTTTCAGTCAGGAGCCTGTGACTGCCGGCCTTGCAGTCACACGCTTCACGTAGCCTCTGATTGGCTGAGGCCATCTGATCACGCACCTGTCAGCACTGCGATCATGAGGTTTTCACACTCCAAGCATAACTTGCTCTCGTGCTTTACATTGGTGTGGCATGTGGACTGGCGTTTGGTCACCTTTTTATTCAGACATACCCCCTTGACCAAATGTCAGATTAAACACCCTCGAGTTCTATTTTTTCTTCATTTACATTAGGCAGTTGGGTATACACGAAGGTCGAAAGCGTCATTACTCGACGTTTAACTGCATTCAAAATACAACAACCAATACAAACACACAGCAAAATGCCTAATAAGGGTATTAGCAGGGTTAACAGCGGAGCGATTATATGCATGGCTAGTGAAGAGAAGTCCCAACCAAATCCTGAAAAAAGGTCTGCAAGCCAGCCTTTGCTGATACTAGCTATGGCATTAGCGCCTTTAGCCGCTTTTCGAATTAACTCGAGTTGGGACATTAAAGGAACTGTAACATTCGGGATAGATATGCAGCAATATTCGGTGGATAAGTTTAGATACTTGCATACTCCTCCATTATGCACTAACATGGCGTCTAAAGCAAGCCTATTTTGTAGGGTCATTCGTGATGTTTCTTGTAACTGCCTATTCATTAAGGTCAAGGCTTCGTTAGTGGCATTGAACCCTACTTCTACCTCTTTAGCTAGGCGGACAACGGCTTCACGGCCTTTCATTATTCCCACCCACCCTACGAACAGGCCTTCTACTTGCCATTCGATTCGTTTCGCCACCCGCTCACCATAAGTCATTTTCGACCAGATGGTTGTAGTGCGCCTCTGTCTAGAATCAGAATGCCGAACCCATGGGGTGTACGGGTTGGAGGTATTGGCGGTGAGAGGTGGGCACAGTTCCACGCTCGCTATAAAACAAGCGCCGTCGAAATCAACGGGTAAAGCCGTATATAATAACCCGTCATCACACGCCCACATAAGACCGCGGGGTGCGTTAGTTGGCAAATTATGTCTTCTACACCACAATGCTTGTACCCTGGGTGTGCAGTAAGGATGGGACAAATTACGGTTTTCAAAATAGCGTACTTCCGCTTGTCTAAGGGGGAAAAATGCACTTAACAGTGGGTGATTACCATAAAATTCTGTCAGATTTACTCCTTTGTTAAGATCCCATCCCCCTTTCCGCATCGGGGTACTATTGAGAAACAAGAACCACGAAGGTGAGTATTGCCATGCTGACCATGGCAAGGTTTGGACCCGATCGTCGTCTGTGCCCCACTTTCGCGCCCCCCATGGAATGTGATGACAGTCAATTGGTTCTACTTTATGACTCCCTAGTCCCCAACTCCTACAGTTTAAGCTTGTGATATTTTTCTTTGTTACAGGACCTGTTGGCCAGTAGTACACCGCCATTTTTTCCCCTCTTGTGATTGTGTGGTCGGGAAAAGACACTACCTGACAACCCGGGCAAGATATGGGGCCATTGGTTCTACAGATAAAGGTCCCACACAATGGCCCTTGTACCTCGCGGAACCATCAGGTGATGTCAAGGGGAGCGACATACGTAGTTAACACATTCCCGTTGATTGCACTTGGTTTTGGTATACAAGTCGTCACACCCTCGGGATGGGGTCCAGTCGCGTTGGCCCAGATTTCTATTAGCTGCAACACGGAGTTTCGCTGCAGAGGATCATCGGGGTCACTTGTCTCTGTAGCCGCTTTGGTCGTGAACACGAGTAGACTGATGATGAAGAGGTCGCCTCGTGACATGTTGTCACCACCGGAGAAAGCTAAAAAACCCCGAAACTCATGATCTGTCAGTGATGCATTATAAATTGTATTATACACGGGAAGGGTGTGCCCTGTCGGCTTAGCCAATTGTGATGGGCTAAGACGATGCGTGTGGGTGTGACTGCTTCGAGGGAAACAAAATAAGTATTAGGGTAATCTCCGGCCCTAATTATAACACCCTGTGCTGGGGACGGATGTTTAGAGGTGGCTGTAGGGACGGTTAGCCACACTGCTTCGTGAGGAGAATAACATGGCTTCCAAGGTGGGCGTGGTGCTGGGGTGCGTTCTTCCCATAGCGTCTTTGTAGCATTCATTGAGATCAGTACCTCGGTGTTATGTTTGGTCCAATTTTTATATGACCCATTTCCTTTTAATCTTAACTGCTCCTTATACAATCCTATATGACGTTCCACAACGCCATTGGACTGTGGATGATAGGGCAAGTGGTGATGCCACTGAATGTTATGTTCTGCCGCAAGTCGCTCTATAGCTTTTGAGTTAAAAGGTGGTCCTCCATCAGTGTGTATAACATGGGGCACTTGCCAATGAGCAAAAGCGAGCTGCAAGCATCCCTGAACTGTGGAAGCGGTAGTTTTCCTTGCTGGGAGGACCAGAAGTTGGTGAGTTCCCAAGTCCACGATCGCTAGTCCTTTGTTCGGTGGTCTTGATCCTGGGAGCGGTCCAAGCAGATCCACTTGCCACACCTTTCCCGGTGTGAAGTGTGCGGGGTCAAAGACACCCTGCGTGTGTTTGTGATGTGTTGGTTTCTCCTTAGCGCAAGCTGGGCATGCTTGGGTTATCTCCTTCCATCGCTGCAAACTTGGTCCTTTGTCACTGTGTTGCTTCCAGCGAGTCCGTGCCCTTTCGGCACCTGGGTGCCCCCAGAAATCATGGAGCCATTTCAGCAATGGCTGATCATCTGCCACATTTGTCAGGTTTAATTGCAATATGCCTATTTCACTTAGTGGTCCTTGATGGGCTAATAGGTGGTCGATGATGGCATGTACGGGATCCGTATCGGGTCGGTGAGAGCGTGTATGTTTAACTAAGGGTGGTGTGGAGAACCGTAGCAAAGTATCTTTAATGTCTTCCCAGATGAGTTGATGCTCCGTTGCTTGTGCTGCTCCGGTGACGATTCGATATATGTACTCTGAGTCCATGGCGATGGCAGGAACCGGAAGCGTTCCATCGTGATGGTCTCGAGCGTGCGTGAGTGCTAGATGGAATCCCCGTAATTCAGCTGCTTGTACCGACTCATCTGAGGAGGATGAGCGGAGATCGGCGTTCTTACAGGGGTCACAGTAAAAGCCATACACGCTGCCATTGCGGGATGTACCGTCAGAGGCTATCCAGGCTAGTGGTGTAGTCCCATATAGCCGAGGTATACTGAGTTTTTCATCCTCATCGTCGGGGGGCAGTTCCCCGTCGATGACTTGCCACGCTGACCAATAGTATTGAAACCGCAGAACGGTTGTGCTCCAAATCTTTTGTGTTCCTTGATACTCAGGGTGACTCTGGCCAGGGTTGAGTAAGGCCAGCATAGAACCTCCTGGTGCAACAAGGGTACCTGGAGACATCGACAGATGTTCTGCCAATTGGGTCGCAAGCATAACTTTTGCTAGACAACCATACCGATGTTGGTTGGCCTGTAGTGTGCGGTGACCGGTGAATGCAGGCTGCTCCGTCACCGGGTCCTTGGCTGTGAACCAGATGTGTTCGCTGGTAAAGCCCGCATGAATTATTAACGGGGTGCTAGCAGGTGGTGCGATCAAGCGTGTGTTCTTAACTTCATTGAGAACCGCTTCTAAGGCCCGTTGATCTCGGTCATTCCAAGGTTCCCTTCGCTGGGTTTTTTTCCGAATTTGTTGTTGCAATCATTGTACGACTTTTAAGTGTGGTGGCGTTATGTAATGACGGAACCAATTTAGTTGGCCTAAAAGGCCCTGGAAGTCCGGTTGAGTTATGGGTCGGGACTCAAGTTTAGGTGTGGAGTTGTGTGCCGTCCCCCATTGGTACTGACCTGCGAATCGTGTCCCTAAAAAGATGATATCTGAGGACGGTTCCTTCATAGATTTGGTCGTATTTATTGTCCATCCCTCATTGCTTAAGTGGTCTTTTAACTTCTCGGCGGTGTTGTGGACCGTCGCACAGTGATCTCCCATGATGGCAATGTTGTCAATGTAGGACCAGATTTTTACGTCCTCGGCCCACGGATGGAAATGTGTGAAGCGCTTAAGGGTGTTGTTCATCGCCACTGTCGCTAATGCCGGTGCGTTACGGTAACCTTGAGGGCAAACTTCCCATTTATACATTTCGCCGCTTATACACATATTAAGGACCCCTTGTGGATCATTTATGGGGACTGAATAAAACATATCTTTTAAATCTAAAGTGATGGCCCACCATTCTCCGCCTCTTTGTGTCTCGATTATACCATTTAAGACTTCAGTTATTGTTTGGGCCGCGGGCATTTGGAGTGGTTTACACCGGCGGTTCACTTGCCGGTAGTCTACCACCAACCAGGCTTCGGTTAGTTTCCCCAGCTTGGGAATACCCCATCCCGCCGAAAGATAGATAGATGATCTTATCGGGTTGATGCAACCTCGTTGGTTTAAGTCGTGTAGTAGGGCCTGGACTTGATTCTTAAGTGTAGAGCGCGTTGGAATCGGTTGATAGCGCCATGGGGCCGGGTTTGTTAAAGTGGGATGATGTTTATCCTCTTGGGTGACGGACAGCGGCAGTACGAGGAGAATCTCGTTTTTGAGATGTAAAGCTTTTATCTCCGGGATTCCTAGAATATTGATGCCCCCTTGGACCCCGTGTAAAACTCTAGTACCAATCTTGAACTTTACTAAGGTTGTAGTAGCCGTAGCGTTTAAACCCTGTACAAAGATAGTTCTTGATGTTTTAATATGTGGGACTTCGGGCTTTATTACATTTACTTGGGCTCTCGTAACGTGCGACTTCTCGGAGCGTGTGACAAAGCGTTCCCGTTGACATTACACGGTATTTAGTATTGCCAGCCCCACAACCAATGCTAGTTGTGCCATTGCATTGCTGCTGCGGCTGTTGCATTGGTTAGCAGCAGCCCCTGAACTGACAAGCTCCACGCGTCTTCAAGGCTCCCAGGAGGCAGTTTCCGGACTGGTGTTATCACCGACCGACCGTGCTGGGCATGGCTTATGGCGCTAGCAGTGCCGCGGTGCTTGCAGCGGGCATGCTGACAGCCTCTTATCCCATGGAGAGCTCCTGACAGTCGGTCCGTTCCCGCTGGGGATTTAACAAGGCCTTGGTTTGCAGCGCCTTCCAAGACGGGCAGTTTTCCTGTGCGGGGACAGCCTCCCGCGTCCATCCCGCGTCTCCCTGGACGGAGCAGGGCCGGGCAGAAGCCACGCGCTGCGGTTCGGAGGAGAGCAGTGCCGGGGCAGGGTTCAAGTCAGGATGTCGTCGTCACGCTGGGGCGTTTCTCCACCTTCCTGCCGAGAGCGTCTCGTCTCCGCTTCCTGTGCTCCAACAGCCAGCGCGGAGGCGAGAGAGGCAGGGAGGCGGTGAGGGGACGGGAACATGAGCAAGGCAGATGCCAGGGCTGTGGGCCCCATGGGGGGTGGGTGGCGTTGCCAGAGGGAGTTTTCCCTGGGGCCGGAGGCTGCTTGTGACAGCCGAGGGAGCGGGGCTCTCGTCTGACGGTCGGGTGCGAGCACGCTGGAACGATTCAAACGAGGCAAAGCACAGGCTCCGCGCCCCAAACTGGAAAGGTGTCGCTGCATTCGAGTTGTTCCTGCGCAGCGTTGAAGCGTGTTCACGCTCGGTGACGAAGCTCGTTCACCCTGCGTGATGAAGTACGTTCACACACAACAGCGAAGCATGTGGACACACAACGAAGTGTGTGCACACAAACAGCGAAGCCTGTTCACGCGCAGCAGCGAGCGGTCTAACTGTTGTTAGGCGTGAGCTCGCTGAGAGCAACCGAGATGAAGCAGAGGAGACACCAAACTGGAAAGGTTTTGCTCTGGTTCAATCCTCAGCTCGTTCACAGGCAGCAGTTAAAGTGTGTTCACGCTCAATGATGAGGCGTGTTCAAATGCAATTAGGTGCGTTCACACTCAGCAAATTAAGAGCATTGAAACGCGTTTACACGCAGCGTTTAAGCACATTCGCATAGACGAGTGACGCGCCTTCCCTTCCTCCTCAGGGATTAGAGCTTAATAGCAGCTGCCCCTTTGAACCCTGCCCCTGGGGAAGGACTCCCAGCGTGCCTGTGTGCCGCTAAGAGAGCTGTCGCTGGGAGCAGGGCCCCGCTGGACTGGAGAGGGTTGATGTGAGACGCTGCCATCGTGGGGCTGAGGCTTCCTTGCAAATCTGGCGCCTCTGTCTCCGGTTGGCAGCCAGCGAGAGACGGGGGCAATGAATCTGGGCATGCCTCTGGACTGCCTGGGTGGGCAGGGGCACCGCGGTGCTTTGCACTCGCTGGGCAGCAGACGTTGCAGGAGGGGTGTCGTGCAGGCTCAGAGGGCCAGAGGATGCTGGGGATGGCTGCTGTACATGGCGTGCGCCTGGAAGGGGCCTGCGGTGGCACGCTCCAGTCCTTCCCCCGATGCCCGGTGGGTGCGGTGTGCGGGTGGTGGTTGTTGTTCTCCCCCCCGCAAGCTGTGAGCGTGCGTTGCTGAATCCTGTTGCTAATAAAGATGAAGCTGTTTGCCGTCCCACCAGTCCCTCTGCTGAACGCTGACTCGAGGACAGAAGCCCAGGGGCGTGGAGGTCTCAGTGAGTACCCCGTCCCAGGGACCCCGTGGCCAAGGCCAACACTGTATGGTGTCAGAAGTGACCTGTCGGAGTAGGCAGACCAAAGGCTCTCTGCAGAAGCAAGCTTGCATACAGTTGAGCAGAAGCAAAGCTGCCATAGCACTTTGCAAAAGCAAAGCAAACCACCGGTGCAGTTTGCTCCACAGGAGGGCCATCAAGCTGCAAAGGGCAAAGTTTGCAAACAATGCGGAAGCACACGCAAGCCTAGATCCTGCCCAGCTTTTGGAGAAACCTGTTACAAATGCTCTGGAGCAAACCACTTTGCAGAAATGTGCAAATCAAAGGGAGGGGCTCCAAAATCTGCAAAAGGAGTCAGTACCCTCTGTATGGGCGCAGTGTCTGCCAAGCAGCACTCACCCACCGTTAATAAGCAGAGTGCCTGGGATAGCGCAGGTATAGCACAGGAGTTTTGATACGTTACAGTCTGCCTGGCCACTGACTCCCGAGCCCAGCCCCTGGCTTCTTGACTTTTCATCCCATCCAGGAAGAGCACACACCAAGTGCTGAAACCTTCTTAGCCTGACGAAGGGTTTTTGAACCTGAAAGCTTGCTTAATAACTATTCTCCAACTATTTGGGTTGGTCTAATACAAGATATCAAATTCACCCAAGGAACCTTGTCTGCCTATGTCCTTAGACCAACACAGCTACAACGTACACCCCTGGTATAGCCCAGTGATGACCGCTGGCTTGCCAGCTTATTTGAAGTTAGATACTGGAGCTTAGGCAAACGCTATTCCAGTAGCTGTAGCAAAGGCTTTGCAGGGAAAACTATGCAAGGCTCAAACTCATGTTACATTAGTCGCATTTGGCGGTGCACCCATGAAACCAAAAGGTGCAGGCATTGCAGGCTGCAAATCTGGTGCTAATGAATCTGATGTACCTTTCTACCTAACCGACAATACTGACCCACCAAGACCTGGTAGGGTGGCTTGCACCACGTCAGACCTCATCAGACGAGTCCACGGAATGGCCCCGGCAATACCCGCAACCAAGGCGGACCTTCTCAAACTATGTCCGGACGTTTTCGAAGGGGTGGGCCAATTTCCCAGTACCTTCCACAAATGTGTCGACCCGGCAGTACCACCAGCGGTGCACGGGTGTAGATCAATTCCCTGTGCAACCCTAGGCACGTAGAAGACTGCCCTCAAAATGCTGGAAGCTGTGAGAGTCCTTACGAAGGTGACTAAGCCCACGCACCCTGGGTCAATAGCCTTGTGATGGCACAAAAGAAGGGTGGTTCGCTACCGCTTGGTTTATACCCGCAAGACCTCAACGAGGTAGTATCGAGGCAGCGCTTTTCTATTCCCGCTGTAGAGGATGTGCAAAAGAGCTCGTCAGGTAAAAAGCTGTTCACTGTTCTTGATGAAGAGGACGGCTACGGGCAAGTCAAACCAGACAAGGAATCAGCCGAGCTGCGTGCCACTTCAGTCACCTTCCCTTTGGTGTCGAGTCGCCTAGCGAAGAATTCCCACAGAAGAACCGCGAGTGCTTTTGGGGACGTTCCAGGAATCCACATGGTCGCAGATGAACCGCGTTCCTACGTGGCAAAAACTCCCAGCAGTAATGTCTACAGGAGAAACAGAAGACACTTAAGGAAAGATCAGTCCTCAGTAGCAGCAGAACAAGTTGACGTGCCCCAGGAGACGGCAGCAGAACAAGCATCTGAAGTAAAACCAGATCACCAAGAGCAAGAGTTTCGTTACGTTTCAGAGGATCCACCAGTACCCATGGAGACACCTGATGGCACCACGGAAACTAAGAGCGAATGGGAGGTGAGGTTGCCTGTGAAGTACAAGGATTATGTAATGGGATCCAGACGCCTTTGGTGAGCCAAGTGCTAGCAACCTCTAGCTCCGTGGTCCTGAAATGTTCCCAGTTAAAGTAGCCGCTGAGGGACTTTCAACTACGGGAGAGGGAGCTCCCAGAGTGCAGAAGGGGGATGCGGTCCACGGCGTGCGCCTGGAAGGGGCCTGCGGTGGCACGCTCCAGTCCTCCCCCCGATGCCCAGTGGGTGCGGTGTGCGGGTGGTGGGTTGTTGTTGTTCTCCCCGCAAGCTGTGAGCGCGTGCATTGCTGAATCCTGTTCCTAATAAAGATAAAGCTGTCTCCCATCCCACCTGTCTGTGCTGAACGCTGGCTCGAGGACAGTGGCCCAGGGGCATGGAGGTCTGAGTGAGTACCCCGTCCCAGGAGCCCGGTGGCCACGGGCAAAGACTATAACGGCTGTGAGTGAAACAGACTCCTTGCAGACTAAGAAAATCAGAGGCACGTGAGCTTTTGTAAGCTAGCTCACTTCATCAGCAGGGATCCAGGTTTTCTCCAATTATAAAAAAATCCCCAATTTTTATATTTTTATATATAGAGGGAGAGAGAGAGGGAGAGAGAGAGAGAGAGAGAGTGAGTGGGGTTTCATTTTAATCATAATGGGAAAATGTGGATTCAAGGTTAGTGTTTTTTTAACTGAAAATTGGGGAATTGTTTTTCATCAGAGGCCCTGTTCATCAGATGGTCAGACGGGAGTGCCGGAAGCAGCACTTCTGTCTCGAGTGGTGATGAGAATGGGAGGGGAGGAAAAAGCAGGTGCCGGCAGGGCCTGCGGTACCCTGCAGGTGTCAGTCAGCGGGGCTCGCGGCCCCCCTTTCTTTGTCCTTCCCCTTCCCTACCCTTTGGTATTCCAGTCCCTGCTTTCGGTTTAGCATCATTGCTTCCTCCAGCTGCATCTCAGCATCCGAGGAAGCAAGCTGCTGCTTACGAAAGCTGATGCATCCCTGGTTTAGTGACTCTAGGAAGGGCAGATCCGCACTGCAAATCTCCCCTGAATCCAGGCTAGCGCGGCCAGTTCCTCTCCCTGCCCGGATCCTTAAAGGAGCAGGCTGAAGGTGTCAGAACCCATTGTTCATACGCCTATAGTACAGTGGAAAATCCCATAGTTTGATACACAGGGCACAGTCTGTCAATCATTTTGTAAGTAGGTCATGTAAGTAGGTCACGAGTGGAAAACTCCAGAGCCCAGTTAGTATATATTAATGACCTAGAAAAAGTTCCCGCCAATCTTAGGTAAATTCGTACCCCACTATTGGACTGTTCTAAATCATTCCTACCTGGCAGCCAGCAATTGGCTTGCTAGCCGTATAAGAGGTTGAACCAGTTTCTGCCCAAGTTGGAGAACTCCACACACACCTCGTGGAGAGCTCTGAGCACGCTGTGGAGCCTAGCAAACTCCGCGTGTGTCTTAGAGAAGAACTTAGCGGCCTGATCAACCACTAAGGACTCCCCGTCACCGACCCAAGGGGGCCTAGCACACCCCCACCCGAGACATAAGATGACTGCCGGCCCGAACACCCCGAACACTTCTGCAGACCGACCAAAGAAACTTTGTAATTTCTGCCCGACTCGTTTAGTTTACAACTGTAATTGAAGCAAGCTTCTGACCTGCGCTGTACGAGCAGTGTAAGTAAACAATCTTTTTGCTTAACCAAAATGCGTCAGTACCTGATTCCTCTCCAAGCGTCACAAGTACCCGCCCACCGACTAGGGCTCCTAAGGCCCCGAACCCCGCGCTGTGGCTCTCGGCGGCGACAAAAGGCAGGCTCTTAGGCCTGCAGGCCAGAGTGAAACCTGATGCCACGACATATCAGAGTACGGTGGATGCTCATACTCTGGTTACCTGACGAAGCTGCGCCTTAGAAATGGGTGCTGTTGATTACTTAATATGTGCATTGTGTTTTTAAAAGACTTTCAGAAACGTATCGTGTTTTCCAGCAGGGCTGTCCAGTTGTTCAGAAGCACATCTTACACTTCATCTCCTTAGGCCTCGTACTTTTATTTATACCATAGACTTTTTGTAGCTTTTTTGGTTTTTTCCCTATTTCTGAATTGGGCCTTGACTTTTGGGGAGACCAGATTTTTCTGTCACGATTTGTGCTCAGCAGATAAGAGGGTGGTCAGCGCTTCTCTATAGGATACAGGAAGGTGCGACTTTTTTGAACGTATAACAAGGTGTTCCCTTTGACGTCACGCAGTATTAATACCAGCCCCGCAATGCTATACTGGCAACTATAGGTAAGTCAGTCTCACCTCCATCCTTGGCAAAGTCTTTGAAAAAATTATCAAGGCTCACATTTGCAAGAGCCCAGCAGGAAAAATTCTGCTGAGGAGAAACCAGCACGGGTTCAGGGCAGGCAGATCGTGCCTGACTAATCTAGTCTCTTTTTATGACCAGGTTACAAAACGCCTGGACGCAGGAGGAGGGGTTGACGTTGTTTACTTAGACTTCAGGAAGGCCTTCGATACGGTATCCCACCCTGTACTGGTGAACAAGTTAAGAGGCTGTGACTTGGATGACAGCACGGTCCGGTGGGTGGCGAGTTGGCTAGAGGGTCACACCCAGAGAGTCATGGTGGATGGGTCGGTTTCGACCTGGAAGGGTGTGGGCAGTGGGGTCCCGCAGGGCTCGGTCCTAGGACCGATACTCTTTAACCTCTATATCAGCGACTTGGATGAGGGAGTGAAGTGTACTCTGTCCAAGTTTGTGGATGACACAAAGCTATGGGGAGAAGTGGACACGCCGGAGGGCAGGGAACAGCTGCAAGCAGACCTGGACAGGTTGGACAAGTGGGCAGAAAACAACAGGATGCAGTTCAACAAGGAGAAATGCAAAGTTCTGCACCTAGGGAGGAAAAATGTCCAGCACACCTACAGCCTAGGGAATGACCTGCTGGGTGGCACGGAAGCAGAAAGGGATCTCGGAGTCCTAGTGGACTCCAGGATGATCGTGAGCCGGCAGTGTGACGAAGCCATCAGAAAAGCTAACGGCACTTTATTGTGCATCAGCAGATGCATGACGAACAGACCCAAGGAGGTGATACTTCCCCTCTATCGGGCGCTGGTCAGACCGCACTTGGAGTACTGCGTGCAGTTTTGGGCGCCGCACTTCAAGAAGGATGCGGATAACCTGGAGAGGGTCCAGAGAAGGGCCACTCGTATGGTTAAGGGCTTGCAGACCAAGCCCTACGAGAAGAGACTAGAGAACCTGGACCTTTTCAGCCTCCGCAAGAGAAGGTTGAGAGGCGACCTTGCGGCTGCCTATAAGGTCATCACGGGGGCACAGAAGGGAATTGGTGAGGCTTTACTCACCAAGGCGCCTCCGGGGGTTACAAGAAACAATGGCCACAAGCTAGCAGAGAGCAGAGTTAGACTGGACATTAGGAAGAACTTCACAGTTCGAGTGGCCAAGGTCTGGAACGGGCTCCCAAGGGAGGTGGTGCTCTCCCCTACCCTGGGGGTCTTCAAGAAGAGGTTGGATAGGCATCTAGCTGGGGTCATCTAGACCCAGCACTCTTTCCTGCCTAGGCAGGGGGTCGGACTTGATGATCTATTGAGGTCCCTTGCGACCCTAACTTCTATGAATCTGTGAATTGTTGTTATTTTTGTTGCTGTGGTTGTGACGTTTGCTGGCAGGTCCTGAACTGACGAGTTCCGCGAACCTTCGAGGCCCCCAAAAGCCAGTTTCTGAACTGGTGTTATCGCTGACAGCTCTGGGCATTTCACGGGCCCCGCTTACCGTGCTGGCAGTGCCGCGGTATTTGCAGCGTACATGGAGACTGACAGCCTCCTGTCCCGTTGAAGACTTCTGACTGTCAGTTCCAGCTTTGTATTTAACGCGCACTGTGTTGACACCGCCTTCCAGTAAGCGCAGGGTCCCTGCGTGGGGTCGGTCCCCTGCTCGTGTCGTGCGTGCTCCTGGAGGAAGTAGGGCCGGGCAGAGGAGAGGGCGGGCGGCCAGAGGCACGTCCCCTCGCCAGGGGAGGGTTCAAGTCAGGATGTCGTCATCACGTTGGGGCGTTGCACTGCCTTCATGCAGATCCTGCGTGTCTCTGTCTCGGTCTCGTCTCCTCTCCTCACGCAGCCAGCCAGGAGGCGAGAGGCAGGGAAGCGTTGAGGGGGCAGGAATCTTTGGGATACACGAGCGAGGGAGACGCCAGTGCCGACGGCGGTGTTGCGAGAGGGATTTCTCCCCAGGTTGCTGGGCCCAGAGGCTGCTCGTGACAGCCGAGAGGAAAGGGGCCTTTTCCAAATGGGAGCAGCAGCTCCGTTGGGACGGCGGGGTGCGAGCACGCTGAGAACGTCTCAAATGAGGCAAAGCAGAGGCTCTGCGCCCCAACCTGGAAAGGAGCTGCCACCTTCAAGTCGTTTTCGGCTCGTGCCTGCACAGCCGTTAAGCGTGTTTGCTCAGCGTTCGCTCTGTGCGATTAAGTGCATTTTCACGCAACAGGGATGTCCACTTACACACAATTAAGTGTGTGCACAGAAACAGTGAAGCGCAATCACATGCAAGCCTGTTCTAGTTGTTAGCTGTGAGCTACCTGAGAACAACTAAGACGAAGCAAAGGAGAGGCGCCGCAGCCGAAACCGGAAAGGAAGGTTTTGCTCTGTTTCAGTCGTCTGCAGCTCCTTCACAGGCAACAATTAAGGGTGTTCCTGTTCCACTACCGGTGGGTGGGTTCGCGTTCAGTGATTAACAGGTGTTCCATCACAACTGCAGACACTCACACTCTCACAGGCAACAATTAAGGGTGTTCCTGTTCAAATACCAGTGCGTGGGCTCACCCTCATTGATCAACGGGTGTTCAAGCACTACTGAAACACAATCACACTCTCACAGGCAACAATTAAGGGTGTTCCTGTTCAAATACAACCGGGTGGGCTCACACTCAGTGATTAACAGTGTTCAAGCACAACTGAAGTACATTCCCGCTCTGCCACTAAGCACGGTGGCACCGACCAGTGAAGCGCATTGCCCCTCGGGGATTAGAGCCTGTTCCCCCTCAGGGATCAGCAGCTGCCCTTTTGATCCCCGCCCCTTTGACAAGGGCTCCCAGTGTACCCGTCTCTGCTCAGGGGCTTGCTGCTGCTGCTGCTGTTGCTGTGCTGTAGCTGGCGGGGAGAGCAGGGCTGGAGGAACGCCCCGCGAGATGCTGTCGTCATCGCGCTCGCTCGGGCTTTGAGCAAATCATCTCTCCTCTCATGGCCAGCGAGGAGGGGCGAGAGGCAGGGCAGTGTTGAGAGGGCATGAATGGGGGGGCCATTGGGCTACGTGGGGGTTTGGGGGGTGGTGCTTTGGACCTGTTGGGCACGAGATATTGCGGAAGGACTTTTCCGTGTGGTTTTCTGGTGCCAGAAGCTGCAGGTGACGACTGTGAGCGGAGGGGCCTCCGTGGCAGCTTGCGGTGTGTTTGGGGCGGCTGCCCATGGAGGCCCCAAGGTTTCCGAGGGGCTCACGGTATCGCTTCTCGGCCTTTTGGCTAAGATCAAGTGTAGGAACACATCACAGGCCACCGCCAGTACACGGACCCCACCAGAAGAACAGTCGCCGGACCGGACACAGAGGGGCTGCCTGAACCGCCCCCCTCTGCAACAGACAGACCTTGCTTCAAGAGGACTCATCAACAACGGACGACGACCCAGCGCCACCCGAAGAGGACCCCCGCGATAGACTATATCTAGACTGAGACACTTCATCTTCGGACCACTTTTTCCACCATTGCGGAGCATTGTCTCGGGTATGTGTGTTTCTATACTCTTTCTCTCTCAGCGTCGCAAACCTCCCCCTCCCTCCCCTTCCCCACTCCCCTCTCCCCTTACCCTCAGGCTTAGTTGGCTAACTTTGTATCGCATGTAACCTAGTTGTGTTCCCAACCTCACCCCCATCCTTCTATTGTTAGTCCCTCGCCCGGGCGTTCTGTATTTCCCTATCGGCTTTGTCATCTTTTTTTTTTTTTTTTTGGATTTACCATCCTTACCATCTACTAATAAAAGTCAATCTGGTCTCTTGGTGAGGCTCCTGCTGCGGCGGCGGCAGAAGCGAAGCAGCGGCAGCTGGGCCGAGCCTCCCAGCCCCAGGAGGAAAATGGAGATCAAGTAGCGACAGCAGTGGTGCTGCGAAGCAGATGAGAGCAGAGCAGCAGGCGACGGTGGAGCCTCAAACGGAGATGGTGTGGGAGAATGGCGAGCTGATCGAAAGGGAGCAGAGCATGTGGACGACGGTGGTGGCGGGACGGAAGCAGAAGCAGGACGAGAGCAGCTGGAAGGAGCGAGAGCTGGCGGCAGATGAGAAAGGGAATCACCGGGAGCAGGCGACGATAGGTGGAGGAGAGACATCGAAGGAGAAGAGGAGAGCGGCTGAGTCAGAGGATGAGCAGCAGGAGCCATGGTGGAGCAAGGAAGACCCCCAAAGGCAAGTGAAACTACGAGCAAAAGTTTTTCTACGGAAGGAGGGCTTTGAAGGAGCAACTCGGCTCACGAGGACTGAGTTTATGGAAAAAGTGTTGTTTAGAGACATTGGCTTAAACCCGCGGGATCTGAGTGTTGTGATCGCGCATGAAAATTATAAAGTGTGGGGGTTAACTTTTTGGAACAGGAAAGCTTATGAGGAGTTTTGGGAAAGGCAAGGGAAGCTAACGAAAGAAGGTAAATTAAAAGGGCTACGGTTCGAAACAGGAGAGAGAGAGAGAGAGCGAGTCCTCTTTTTGAGAATGTTTAATGATAAGTTGGAAAAAGAGGACGTGGAGAGATGGGTGGAGAGACAAGTGCAGAGTGTGATGTGGGTGGAGAGAGTACTGGATAAGTATAAGATCTGGACAGGGTCCTGGAGAGCGAGAGTGAGACTAATGGAGGACCCCCATTTCGGAGGGGTAAAGCATATCGCTCCCAACTTTTACATAGGGCCCCACAGGGGCTATGTGAGTTATTTCGGGCAGCCACGGCTGTGTAGTAGATGTGGGAAAGGGGGGCACATTGCAGCGTTTTGCTCACTAACCAGGTGCTTTAAATGTGGGGAGATGGGACACAGGGCGAGTGAGTGCAAAAAACAAATAAAATGTATCACATGTGGGGAAGAGGGGCACACATATAGGGCGTGTCCCTACTCCTATGCAAATAGGGCGAAAAACCAGGAGGAAAGAAGGGAGGAGGAAAAAGAAGCACAAGAGAGCGAGATGGAGGCAGACAACGAGTCAGCAATGTCTGCTAGTGAGGTCTCGGAGAGCCGGGAAGAATCGGTGTGTGAGGAAACAGAGGCAGGGGAAGGTTTGGAATTGGAGACAGGGTTAGAAATGTTGAAGGAGCTGGACAGATTGACAACTTCCACGATGGAAATCGTGGTGGAAAGAGAGCCTGAGGGCGGGAGAGAAGAGGGAAAGCGGGCAGGGTCACAACCAGCCACAAAGGGTGATGTGGCATGCTCAGACGGGAGCCAGGATATCCCGCTGGGGCAGGCAGCGTGTGGGACAGAGAAAAAGCTAAAGAGAGAAAAGAAAGGGGAGAAGGGAGGAAAAGGGAGGAAGAGATGGGAAGAAGAAGAAAGGGGTGGGAGACAAAGGAGCGGGGACGAAACACCCAAGAGAACCCGCAATGGAGGAATGAAGCCCGGAAGGGAGGGGGAAGGGAGCGAGGCAGCGGAGGGCTATTTGAGCCCAGCCGCGATCGCTAACCTGGCTCACATGACCAGCATGAGGGAGACGGGGTCACTGGGTGACAAGGCAGGACGGGACGGGAAAGGGGAAGTAAGGGAAAGGTCACCACAGGTAAGGAAATGAGGAAAACACTAAGGATAATATCGTGGAATGTGAGGAGTCTATTGAGGAAGCAGCGATGGGAGGACATTAAGAAGATTTTAGAAACAACAGACGCAGAAGTGCTGTGTGTGCAGGAGTGTGGGATAGGGTGGGGAAGAGAGTGGAGCTGGTTGAGAAAGCGGTGGCGGTGGGGACCTTCTTGGTGGGCGGGAGCTGGAGGGAACAAAAACCTGGGGGTGGGAATTTTGATTAGGGAAGGGCGGATGCCGCTACAAGTTAAAAGCGTGCAAGTGCTGGTGGAGGGATGGGTACAGAAGATGGTGCTGGAATGGGATGGGCAGATAGTCACAATCTGGAACGTGTATGCACCGGCGGTGAAAGCAGAGAGGATGGTTTTGTTTAAAAAACTGGGGGTGTGTTGTGGGGGAGGAGGGCACCGAATCATAGTGGGCGATTTTAACTGTATCATAGAAAAAGGGGATAGGGTAGGGGAAGAATGTGAGGGAGAACTGGATGGAACAGGGAAATTGCTAGGGAAATGGGCACGGGAAGAAGGGCTAAAAGATATTTGGAAGGGTGAAACTGCTTGGACAAGGATAGAGCCAGGGGGGAGGAAAAGATCGAGGATAGATTTTGTGTTTGTGTCAGAAGGATTGAGAGTGCAAAAGAAGGAGGTAAGGGAAGCGGGAATTTCAGACCACAACATATTAAGAGTGGAGATAGGACAAGGGGCGGGCGGAGCACAGGGGAAGGGAGTATGGAAGTTGAATCTGAAGGACCTAGAAGAGGGGAAGGTATGTAGGGAGTTTGTGGAAGAATACAAGGGATGGAGAACGTTGAAAAGGTATTTTGAAACCAGGTGGGAGTGGTGGGTAATGGTGAAGGAAAGGATCAAAGAGTGGTTTAAAAAGCAAGGGGGGAAACGGGCAAAGCAGCGACAGCGCAGTTTGTTACGGAAGCAGCAAAGAGTACAAGGATTAGTAAAGGAAGCAGAAGCAGGAAAAGAAGTAAAAGAGGAACTGGGGACGGCCCGAAAGGAGGTGGAAGAGTGGTTTGAACAAAGAGGAAGGGAGAGAATATTTCTGGCACGAGCACCATGGGCAGAGGAAGGAGAGGAGTGGAGTGGATATTTTGCAAAGAGGGTTCGGAACGGGAAGAAAGAAATGAGGGAGATAATGACGGAAGGGGGGCAGGTAGTAAAGGAGCAGAAGGAGATTTTAAAAGAGGTAACAAGGTTCTATAGGGACCTGTACAGTAAAGGGGAGGCGGAAGAAGAAGAAAGGAGGGTAGAAGAGGAAGAAATGCAGCAATTAAAGGAAGAGGAAAGGGACGATTTGGGAAGAGAGGTGACAGTAGAAGAAATAGAAGGGTGTCTGAAAGGAATGAAGACGAATAAAGTCCCAGGGGTGGATGGGATACTGGGGGAATTTTACAGAAAATTTTGGGGGTGGTTGGGAACAGACGTCAAGGAGGTATTTAAAGAGATGATGGAAAGGGGAAAGGTAGGGTAAGGGTTTGCAGAAGGGGTGATAGTATTATTATATAAGAAGGGGGAGAAAAAGAGTTTGAAAAATTGGAGGCCAATCACGTTATTAAACGTGGACTACAAACTGTACACGAGAATGGTGGCGGAAAGAATGAAGGGGGTATTGGCACAGGTGATAGGGGAAGAACAGATGTGCGCGGTGGAAGGGAGAAAGATAACACAAACACACTGGGTGGTGAGGGACATAATAGAGTATGTGAGGGATAGGAACTGGAATATGGTGGTGGGAAACCTGGATTTGGAGAAAGCGTACGATAGGGTGAGGCACGAGTATCTGTTCACGGTGCTGGAAAAGATGGGGTTCCCGGGAAACTACATAGGATGGGTGAGGGAAGTGTATCGGGGGGCTTTCAGCAGGGTGCTGTTAAAAGGACACTTGGGAGAGGAGATTAAAATAGAGGTAGGGGTAAGGCAGGGGTGCCCTTTGTCACCAGGGCTTTTCGTGTGTGGGATAGAGGCGGTAGGAAGGAAGATAAGACGGGACGACCAAATTCAAGGGATAAAGATACCAGGAGGAGGAGAAGTGAAAGCGCTGCTATATATGGATGACGTAACATTCCTGGCGAGGGACAGGAGGTCAGTGAGGAGGGCGCTGGAACGTATGGAAGAGTACGGAAGGGTAGCCGGAGCAAGATTAAATAAAGGGAAAAGTAAGATATGGGGCATAGGGAACTGGGAGGGTCTGGAGGAATATGGGTTGCAGGTGGTAGAGGGAGGGCTTAAAATATTAGGGATAAGCTTTGAGAAAGATGGAAAAGGGGAAACAGCGTGGGGAGAAGTGTGGGGGCAGGTTAGAAAGGTGTTGGGGATATGGGGAGGGAGAGGGTTGTCAAAGACAGGGAAGGTAAAATTAATCAAGTCAGTGATCTTACCGATCCTGCTATTTGTAGGGTGGGTATACCCCCCATCGTGGAGGCAAGCGAGGAGGATACAGAGGGAATTGTGTGTGTTTTTCTGGGGAAGTAAGGGAGAAAAGGTAGCACGTAGGGAGATTTATAAAGCGGGGGAGCTAGGGGGATGGGGTTTTCCAGAGGTGGAAACGTTCGTATATGGGCACGGGGTGGCAGCATTAGTCAGGGAAGCACGGAAAAGGGAAAAAATAGCGGGGAAATGGGCAAAGTACTGGGGAGGCAGAGTTTTGAGGGCATGGGGGGTATTTGGTGAAAGGTGGACAGGGATATGGGCAGGGAAACCATCGCAGCATGTGGATAGGCTGGCGGCATTCGTCAGGGCAAAAGGTTTGGCCAAATTGGGGCTGGAAGGACTACAGAAAGCTAGGATGATTTTCAACACAATTAGGGAGAAAGATGTGTTGACAGACGTGGGGGATTTGGCATGGGAGCAGGTGAGAGAGGTGTGGAAGGGAATAGAAGACGCAAGGTGGAAAGGGACTCATAGAGACATAGCGTGGTGCATAGTGAGGCGGGTGTTATCAGTCAGGGAAGTACTACACCGATGGGGGCTGGTGAGATCGGCGGAGTGCCCACGGGAGTGCTGTACACAGGAAGAAACGGTGCATCACGTCTTTTGGGAGTGCACGTTCGCGAGAAGGGTGTGGGGAAGAGTAGGGAAATTTCTAAGGGCAATAGGGTGGGCACAGGGGGTGTCATATGAAAGCGCAGTGTACGGACTGGTAAAACAAGGAGAGAGGCAATGGGAAGTACGGGTGGTCTTGATGGGGATGAGGGTGGCATTATGGAAAACGAGATGTTTGTTAGTAGGGAAAGGGGTATACTTCACACAAAGGGAATGCACACAGCTAGGGTACTACGAGATTAAAGACTACATAAAGGGACAAGGAGAAAAGGGCAAGATGAGTAGGGCATGGCAAGGCGTTCGGTGGCAGGAATTATTTCAGCCGGCCGGGATAGGGTAAGGACAGGGAAAGGAAAAGAAGAAGAGAGAAAGAAGGGAAAGGAAAGCGTCGGGAAATAGGGCAAGGAAAAGCGTCGGGAATTAGGGAAAAGAGGGGAAAGGTGGAAATGAAACATTGGGAAAACAGTGGTAATGAGATAAAACTAAGGTGAATTGTGTGTGACAAATAAAGAACGATGGAAACAAGTTAAATGCAAATAAAATGGAGGAAACTACAAGACTATGTGAAAAGACTGTGTACAATGTGGAAATGTATTGTAAATGTTTGAAGTGTCCCAAGAACCTGTATGAGAAAAGAGCAAAAATGTATTGTCATGGAGTGAATTAATGGTTATGTATAAAAAGGATTCAGTGATACAACGGTGGAGAAATTGTGATTGGAAAGGGGACGGGCGTCCCCTACGATTGTGTTATGTATGATATTGTTTTTCTGTGAAATATTGTCAAAAGGAGATGGTGTGGAGAGACGATTAAACATTATGATATTAAAAAAAAATCAAAAAAAAAAAATCTGTTCTTATCAGTTTAATCGCTGAAAAAAGACGGAGAAACACTTACTTTCGCCCCGCGCCCGGCCTGGTATTGCACTATTTCCAGGACCGGCGCCAACCCAGTCCGGCAGACTGCCGGAACTGTAGAGACAAAAAGTGAGCTGACTAGCAGCTTGCTTTCCTTTCTCCTGCTGCAGCGAGGGTTCTCGTCAGTCATGACGGGCTAGAGAAGGCGGTGCCGCCAGTACGTCCGAAAGGGTATCCGGTTGCGCAAGCGACCGTGCTTCCCAGGTTAGTAGCCAAAGGGTGTTCTGGCTCGCCGGACCCCGATAAAGCGAAAACCCCAGCTCGGGCTAGTAGCCGAAGACCTTGGGTCCCCCTTGGTCGGTAGGCGAACGCCAGGGTTCGGAGGACGGAACGTGGAGCAACACCCCCAGGTCTCAAGGACGCCCTGATCCACTGTCGAGAACGCTCGAGGCACGGAGACCCCAGCTAGGGCGGAACGTAGACTGCGGATCCCGGAGGACCCTCCCAGGAGGGTAGACCAGCGAACCCGAGCCGGCGAAGAACCCCGACGCACCCCCCCCCACGATGTCGGGACCCCGACAGGCGGCGGCGGACCCCCGACCATCGATCGACCCCCGGAGGCAGAGAGACTCTCAAAGCCCGGAACCCCGGCTGAAGAGAGCCGCCTCCCGGCGGAGGACCCCGGAGCCCGAGGACGCCCCCCGGACAACGACGGAGCGTCCCGTGCGACAGCGGAGCCCTCCGGACCCCCACGGCGCCTCGGTCACGACGGCGGGCCCTGAACGGCGACGACCCCTGGACCCCGGCGGCCCCGAGGATGCCCCCCCCGAGGGTCTCCCCACGCTGGTGGAGGAGCCCCGAACCCCCCCGACACCGGACCCCCCCGCGGACGACCCAGGGGAAGGAGCAGACGTTACGGCGCTCACGTTCCTCCCCTTCCCTCTTCCGGACAAGCTATTCTGCCCGACCTGCCACCCGCCGAGACAGTACAGGTCGCACGGCGACATGAACAAACACCTGCGGCGCTTCCACCAGCTGCGCCTAGCTTTTTACTGCTCCCTCTGCGGCACCGAATACGAGGCCTTGAAGCTCCTCAAAAATCATCAAAAGGTATGCCAAGGCCACGGAGCAGAGAGGAGACCCGGCACGCTGGTGAGGTCCGCCGCCCCGGCCCGGCGCACCCAGGCCGCGGCGCGGAGACCCGCCAGACCGGCCACCCCACCGGACCAGACCTCCAAGGACCACCCTACAGAAAGACCTGTCCCGACGACGCCACCGTGCAGGCCTCCGCCCAGGGACCCCCGACCGAACACGACGCCCCGACAGGACAGCCCTCCACCAGGACCCCCGGGGCCACCCGAGGCCCCCGTCCCGCCGAGGATTCCCGAGCCGCCGGGTGCCCTCCGGCCCCCGAGCGTGCCGGAATCTCCCGGTGCGGAGCCCTCCCCACAGCAGAGGATGCCCTCTCCATGGCAGACCCTCTGGCTGGAGGAGCTCTCCCAGGCCACCACCTTCGAGGCTTTCGAGGCCTTGGTGGCCCGGCTCACACAGGAGCTCTCGGCAGCCGCCCGGCCCGGCCAACCCCGAGGAAACAACAACAGACCGGCGACGCGACAAGACCACAGGCCCCAACCGCAGAGGCGACACAGGCGCCAGCGCTATGACCCGGCAGCAGCCTTCCGGATCCAGAAGCTGTACCAGGCCAACCGTCCCAAGGCGGTGAGAGAGATCCTGGAGGGACCCTCGGCCTTCTGCCAGGTCCCCCGGGAGCCTCTCTTCAGATATTTCAGCAGGGTCTTCAACCCTCCAACGGATGCCGCCACCCCACGCCCTGCGACCGTCGAAGCGCTGACCCCCGTGCCCCCGGCGGAGGGGTTCGAGGATGCCTTCACGCCGCAGGAGGTGGAAGCCCGCCTGAAGAGGACCAGGGACACCGCCCCCGGCAAGGACGGGATCAGGTACGGTCTCCTTAAAAAACATGACCCGGGCTGCCTTGTTCTTTCTGTTCTCTTCAACAGGTGCAGAGAGTTCCGGCGCACGCCCGCCGCCTGGAAGAGGGCCATGACGGTCCTCATCCACAAGAAGGGAGACCCGAACGACCCGGGCAACTGGAGACCCATTGCCCTGTGCTCCACTGTTGCGAAACTCTACGCCGGCTGCCTGGCGGGCCGCATCGCCAACTGGGCGGTGACCGGCGGAGCCGTCAGCCGAAGCCAGAAGGGCTTCATGTCCACGGAGGGCTGCTACGAGCACAATTTCACCCTCCAGATGGCCCTGGACAACGCCCAGAGGACCAGGAAGCAGTGCGCGGTGGCGTGGCTGGACATTTCCAACGCCTTCGGGTCCATGCCCCACCGCCACATCTTCGACACCCTCCGCGAACTGGGCCTGCCGGATGGCGTTACCAACCTGGTGCGCGAGCTCTACTACGGCTGCACCACAACCGTCCGCGCCACCGACGGGGAAACCGCAGAGATCCCCATCCGGTCGGGAGTGAGACAGGGCTGCCCCCTCAGCCCCATCATCTTCAACCTGGCCATGGAACCGCTCCTTCGAGCCGTGGCAGGCGGCCCCGGCGGGCTCGACCTCTACGGCGAGAAGCTGAGCGTCCTGGCCTACGCCGACGACCTCGTGCTCCTCGCCCCCGACGCCACCCAGCTGCAGCAGATGCTGGACGTGACGTCAGAGGCGGCCAGGTGGATGGGCCTGCGTTTCAACGTCGCCAAGTGCGCTTCCCTGCACGTCGACGGGAAGCAGAAGAGCCGCGTCCTGGACTCCACCCTCGCAATCCAGGGCCAGGCGATGCGGCACCTGCGCGACGGAGAGGCCTACTGCCACCTGGGGACACCCACCGGCCACCGGGCCAGGCAGACGCCGGAGGAAACCATCAACGGCATTGTACAGGATGCACACAAACTGGACTCGTCCCTGCTGGCCCCCTAGCAGATCGACGCGGTGAACACTTTCCTCATCCCCCGCGTCGCGTTCGTCCTGAGAGGCTCGGCGGTCCCCAAGACCCCACTCAAGAAGGCGGATGCCGAGATCCGACGGCTGCTCAAGAAGTGGCTGCACCTACCGCTGAGGGCCAGCAACGAGGTCCTGCACATCCCCTACCGGCAGGGGGGGTGCCAACGTGCCCCGCATGGGAGACCTCGGCGACATCGCCGTGGTAACCCACGCCTTCCGCCTCCTGACCTGCCCAGACGCGACGGTAAGTATCATCGCTGCCAGCGCCCTGGAGGAGACCGCCCGCAACAGGATCGGCAGGCAACCCACCGGACGTGACTTGGCCACCTTCCTCAGCGGCTCGCTGGAGGGCGAGTTCGGCCGAGATGGCGGGGACTTTGCCTCGCTGTGGAGCCGAACCCGCAACGCCACGCGCCGCCTCGGGAAGCGCATCGGCTGCGCCTGGACTTGGACCGAGGAGCGCCGGGAGCTGGCAGTCTCCCTGCAGCCAGCCCCGCACGCCGACTCCGTGACCGTGACACCCCGCACGAGGACCTTCCTGGAGAGGTTCCTGAAGGACGCCGTCCGCAACAATTACGCCGGCGACCTGACCCAGAGGGGACCGGACCGAGAGGGGACCGCCTGAACCGCCCCCCTCTGCAACAGACGGACCTTCGCTTCAAGAGGACTCATCAACAACGGACGACGACCCAGCGCCACCCAAAGAGGACCCCCGCGATAGACTATATCTAGACTGAGACACTTCATCTTCGGACCACTTCTTCCACCGTTGCGGACCATTGTCACGGGTATGTGTGTTTCTATCTTCTTTCTCTCTCAGCGTCGCGAAACCCCCCCCTCCCTCCCCCTCCCCACTCCCCTCTCCCCTTACCCCCGGGCTTAGTTGGCTAACTTTGTATCGCATGTAACCTAGTTGCGTTCCCAACCTCACGCCCATCCTTTTTATTGTTAGTCCCTCGCCCGGGCGTTCTGTATTTCCCTATCGGCTTTGTCATCTTTTTTTGGATCCATCCTTACCATCTACTAATAAAAGTCAATCTGTTCTTATCAGTTTAATATCTGATATGTCCTCGATGTGAGGACTTTATATTAAATGGATTTTTGGAACTGGGAGATGGACTCGGAGCTTGCTCCATCCACTCCATGCATGGGTCTGGTATTACAGTGCCTCCAGGAGCGGTACACCTCCCCTCGGGGAGAACTTGCTGCTGTCAAAAAGTAGATCTCGTCGCTTCTTCAGAGACATCTGGGGGGGCTGGTGCTGGGCAGGGGCCCCCGGCAGTCTGGCAGGCAGGCTACTACTCGCCCGAAGCCTTCAAGAGGGCGGGGTGGCTGGCTGCCCGGAGGAAAGCGGTCCCTCTGCCTGCACCTGCATGGAGAGCGCGGTCAGCAGCGTGCAGCTGAGGGGGTTGTCAGGGGCAGCCTGCTTGGTGACCCCCTTTGAACAGCTCTGTTACAGTGGAAATCCTCTGTCACAGCAGAAATCGTGGGCTTTAGGATGCCAGAAAGCCGTGGATGTTGTCGTCACACTGTTATGAAGCAAAACGAACCAAACTGAACACAGGCAGTACGGTACGGTACGGTACGGTACGTCTCAGAGGTCAGATGCGAGCCACAACTGAAAGCTGGAAGGCCTGGGAAGAGCCAGAGGCCGCCACAACACCAAGGCGAGGCTTCTGGAGCACGATGCGCTACACACCAACTACGTGGTGAGCGCATGCATCGTTTTGTCATCGCGTGGCCTTGGAGCAGGGGGAGATGGACAGTGCGGTGAGAGGAGCGCCCCCCGTGGGCAGGGGAGACGCACAAACCCCGTCTGCTGGTCAAAGGCTCATATTCAAGACTGCCCCCTACAACAGCTTGCCTGGCGCCTCGTGGCTGGTGGCCATACGCAAAAGCATTGTTCTCATGGTTGGGTGTGAACTAGCTGTGAACAACTGAGAGGCTCCACACCCAGAATTGAAAAGGCTTGGCTCCATTTAAATTGTCCTCGACTCCTTCACAGGCAACAATTCAGGGTGTTTGAAAGACTGCCTGCCAGCGCAGGCTTTTTGTTGCTCCCCTGGAGCAGGCGCAGGCGCAGGCAGTCTTCCACGGGGTGTCTGGCCCTTTTTTAAAGGAGCAGTGTGTCTGAAGCGCGCCTGCACGCTGCACTGCCGAGGGCCCTGCACAGCATGTGACGGCGAGTTCTGTCTTTTGGAAGGCGTGTTAAAATGGGCCACGTCTGGCCGTACTGGGACCGGTCTTGGCTCGTTCACGCAGAAGGCCAGGCCAGGCCAGGCCAGGCCAGGCCAGCAGCTTCAGGGCAAACAGGGCAAGCGGCTTCTGAAGGAGCAGCGTGTCTGTGTTGTGGTGCTCCTGTTCAGGTACAATTAGCGGGGTTCCCACTCGGTGATTAAGGGCGTTCAACCACAACTGAAGCTCCTGGTATCGCAGCGCCTCCAGGAGCGGCGCACCTCTGTGTCAAAAAGCAGAACTCACCGTTTCCCAGGGAGCTGCTTGGGGGGTGGGGCTTGTGCTGCGCAGGGCCCTCGGCAGTCCAGCGGGCAGGCGGACTTCAGACACGGTGCTCCTTCCAACACACCGCTCCTGTAAAAAAGGGCAAGACACCCTGTTTAATCGCTGAAAACACGGAGAACCGCTTCTTTTTTCCCCCGCGCTTGGCCTGCTATTGCACTTTCTCCAGGACCAGCGCCAACCCAGGCCGGCAGACTGCCGGAATAACTGCAGCAAAAAGTGAGCTGAGTAGCAGCTTGCTTTTCCTTCCTCCGCTGCAGCAAGGGGTCTCGTCAGTCATGACGGGCTAGGGAAGGCAGTGCCGCCAGTACGTCCGAACGAGCGCCAGTTGCACAAGCAACCGTGCCGCTCAGGTGAGTAGCCGAAGGGTCTCACGGTTCGCCGGACCCGATAACGCGAAAACCCCGGCTTGGGCTAGTAGCCGAAGACCTTGGGTCCCCCCGCAGTCGGACTAGGCGAACGCCAGGGCTCAGAGGACGGAACGTGGGTCAACACCCCCAGGTCCCAAGGACGCCCCGATCCACTGGCAAGAACGTTCGAGGCACGTCAGGAGACCCCAGTTAGGGTGGACCGCCGACTACGGATCTCGGAGGACCCTCCCAGGAGGGGGGACCAGTGAACCCGAGACGGCGACGAACCCTGACGCACCCCCCACGATGTCGGGACCCCGACAATCGACCAATCCCCGGAGGCAGAGAGACTCTCGGAGCCCGGAACCCTGCCTGATGACACCCACCTCCCCGGCGGAGGACCCCCTGGACAACAGCGGAGCACCCCGAGTGACAACAGACCCCTCTGGACCCTCACGGCCCCTCGGTGACGACAGCGGGCCCTGAATGGCAATGACCCCAGGACCCCAGCGGTCCCTTGGATGCCTCCCCCGAGGGTCTGCCCACGCTGGTGGAGGAGCCCCGAACCCCCCCAACACCGGATTCCCCCACGGACGACCCGGGCGAAGGTCACTGGTCGGTGCCACCGTGCTTAGTGGCAGAGTGGGAATGTACTTCAGTTGTGCTTGAACACTGTTAATCACTGAATGTGAGCCCACCCAGTTGTATTTGAACAGGAACACCCTTAATTGTTGCCTGTGAGAGTGTGACTGTGCTTCAGTTGTGCTTGAACGCCCGTTAATCACTGAGTGTGAGCCCACGCACCGGTATTTGAACGGGAACACCCTTAATTGTTGCCTGTGAGAGTGTGAATGTTTGCAGTTGTGCTTGAACACCCGTTAATCACTCAGTGTGAGCCCACCCACCGGTATTTGAAGGGGAACACCCTTAATTGTTGCCTGTGAGACTGTGATTGTGCTTCAGTTGTGCTTGAACACCCGTTAATCACTGAGTGTGAACCCACCCGGTTGTATTTGAACAGAAACACCCTTAATTGTTGCCTGTGAGAGTGTGATTCTGCTTCAGTTGTGCTTGAACACCCATTAATCACTGAGTGTGAGCCCAACCACTGGTATTTGAACGGGAACACCCTTAATTGTTGCCTGTGAGGCTGTGATTGTGCTTCAGTTGTGCTTGAACACCCGTTAATCACTGAGTGTGAGCCCACCCACTGGTATTTGAACGGGAACACCCTTAATTGTTGCCTGTGAGACTGTGATTGTGTTTCAGTTGTGCTTGAACACCCGTTAATCACTGAGTGTAAGCCCACCCACTGGTATTTGAACGGGAACACCCTTAATTGTTGCCTGTGAGAGTGTGAGTATCTGCAGTTGTGATTGAACCCCCGTTAATCACTGAGCGCAAACCCACCCACTGGTAGTGGAACAGGAACACCCTTGTTGCCTGTGAGAGTGTGATTGTGCTTCAGTTGTGCTTGAACACCCGTTAATCACTGAGTGCAAACCCACCCACCGGTATTTGAACAGGAACACCCTTAATTGTTGCCTGTGAGAGTGTGAGTGTCTGCAGTTGTGATTGAACACCTGTTAATCACTGAGCGCGAACCCACCCACTGGTAGTGGAACAGGAATACCCTTAATTGTTGCCTGTGAAGGAGCTGTGGACGACTGAAACAGAGCAAAACCTTCCTTTCCGGTTTCGGCTGCGGCGCCTCTCCTTTGCTTCGTCTTAGTTGTTCTCAGCTAGCTCACAGCTAACAACTAGAACAGGCTTGCATGTGATTGCGCTTCACTGTTTTTGTGCACACACTTAATTGTGTGTCAGTGGACATCCCTGTTGCGTGAAAATGCACTTAATCGCACACAGCGAACGCTGAGCGAACAGGCTTAACGGCTGTGCAGGCACGAGCCGAGAATGACTTGAAGGTGGCAGCTCCTTTCCAGCTTGGGGCGCGGAGCCTCATTTGAGGTGCTTTGCATCATTTGAGGAGTTCTCAGCGTGCTCGCACCCCGCCGTCCCAACGGAGCTGCTGTTCCCCTTTGGAAAAGGCCCCTTTCCTCTCGGCTGTCACGAGCAGCCTCTGGGCCCAGCAACCTGGGGAGAAATCCCTCTCGCAACACCGCCGTCGGCACTGGCGTCTCCCTCGCTCGTGTATCCCAAAGATTCCTGCCCCCTCAACGCTTCCCTGCCTCTCGCCTCCTGGCTGGCTGCGTGAGGAGAGGAGACGAGACCGAGACAGAGACAGAGACACGCAGGATCTGCGTGAAGGCAGTGCAACGTCCCAACGTGATGACGACATCCTGACTTGAACCCTCCCCTGGCGAGGGGACGTGCCTCTGGCCGCCCGCCCTCTCCTCTGCCCAGCCCTACTTCCTCCAGGAGCACGCGCGACACGAGCAGGGGACCGACCCCACACAGGGACCCTGCGCTTACTGGAAGGCGGTGTCAACGCAGTGCGCGTTAAATACACAGCTGGAACTGACAGTCAGAAGTCTTCAACGGGACGGGAGGCTGCCAGTCTCCCTGTATGCTGCAAATACCGCGGCACTGCCTGCACGGTAAGCGGGGCCCGTGAAATGCGCAGCGCTGTCAGCGATAACACCAGTTCAGAAACTGACTTTTGTGGGCCTCGAAGGTTCACGGAACTCGTCAGTTCAGGACCTGCCAGCAAACGTCACAACCACAGCAACAAAAATAACAACAATTCACAGATTCATAGAAGTTAGGGTCGCAAGGGACCTCAATAGATCATCAAATCCGACCCCCTGCACAGGCAGGAAAGAGTGCTGGGTCTAGATGACCCCAGCTAGATGCCTATCCAACCTCTTCTTGAAGACCCCCAGGGTAGGGGAGAGCACCACCTCCCTTGGGAGCCCATTCCAGACCTTGGCCACTCGAACTGCGAAGAAGTTCTTTCTAATGTGCAGTCTAAATCTGCTCTCTGCTAGCTTGTGGCCATTGTTTCTTGTAACCCCCGGGGGCGCCTTGGTGAGTAAAGCCTCACCAATTCCCTTCTGTGCCCCCGTGATAACCTTATAGGCAGCCGCAAGGTCGCCTCTCAACCTTCTCTTGCGGAGGCTGAAAAGGTCCAGGTTCTCTAGTCTCTCCTCATAGGGCTTGGCCTGCAGGCCCTTAACCATACGAGCGGCCCTTCTCTGGACCCTCTCCAGGTTATCTGCATCCCTCTTGAAGTCCGGCGCCCAAAACTGCACGCAGTACTCCAACTGCGGTCTGACCAGCGCCCGATAGAGGGGAAGTATCACCTCCTTGGATCTGCTCGTCATGCATCTGCTGATGCACGATAAAGTGCCGTTAACTTTTCTGATGGCTTCGTCACACTGCCGGCTCATGTTCATCTTGGAGTCCACTAGGACTCCGAGATCCCTTTCCACTTCTGTGCCACCCAGCAGGTCATTCCCTACGCAGTAGGTGTGCTGGGCATTTTTCCTCCCTAGGTGCAGCACTTTGCATTTCTCCTTGTTGAACTGCATTCTATTGTTTTCTGTCCATTTGTCCAGCCTGTCCAGGTCTGCTTGCAGCTGTTCCCTGCCCTCCGGCGTGTCCACTTCTCCCCATAGCTTTGTGTCATCTGCAAACTTGGACAGAGTACACTTCACTCCCTCGTGCAAGTCACTGATGAAGAGGTTAAAGAGTATCGGTCCAAGGACCGAGCCCTGCAGGACCCCACTGCCCACACCCTTCCAGGTCGAAACCGACCCATCCACCACAACTCTCTGGGTGCGACCCTCTAGCCAACTCGCCACCCACCGGACCGTGCAGTCATCCAAGTCACAGCCTCTTAACTTGTTCACCAGTATGGGGTGGGATACCGTATCGAAGGCCTTCCTGAAGTCTAAGTAAACGATGTCAACCCCTGCTCCTGCGTCCAGGTGTTTTGTAACCTGGTCATAAAAAGAGACTAGATTAGTCAGGCACGATCTGCCTGCCATGAACCCGTGCTGGTTTCCCCTCAGCAGAATTTGTCCTGCCGGGCTCTCGCAAATGTGAGCCTTGATAATTTTTTCAAAGACTTTGCCAAGGATGGAGGTGAGACTGACTGGCCTATAGTTGCCAGTATAGTATTGCGGGGCTGGTAATATTAATACTGCGTGACGTCAAAGCGAACACCTTGTTATACGTTCAAAAAAGTCGCACCTTCCTGTATCCTATAGAGAAGCGCTGACCACCCTCTTATCTGCTGAGCACAAATCGTGACAGAAAAATCTGGTCTCCCCAAAAGTCAAGGCCCAATTCAGAAATAGGGGAAAAACCAAAAAAGCTACAAAAAGCCTATGGTATAAATAAAAGTACGAGGTCTGCGGAGATGAGGTGTAAGAGGTGCTTCTGAACAACTGGACAGCCCTGCTGGAAAACGCGATACGTTTCTGAAAGTCTTTTAAAAACACAATGCACATATTAAGTAATCAACAGCACCCATTTCTAAGGCGCAGCTTCGTCAAGTAACCAGAGTATGAGCATCCACCGTACTCTGATATGCCGTGGCATCAGGTTTCACTCTGGCCTGCAGACCTAAGGGCCTGCCTTCGGCCTGCTCCTTTAAGGATCCGAGCAGGGAGAGGAACTGGCCGCGCTAGCCTGGATTCAGGGGAGATTTGCAGTGCGGATCTGCCCTTCCTAGAGTCACTAAACCAGGGATGCATCAGCTTTCGTAAGCAGCAGCTTGCTTCCTCGGATGCTGAGATGCAGCTGGAGGAAGCAATGATGCTAAACCAAAAGCAGGGACTGGAATACCAAAGGGGAGGGAAGGGGAAGGACAAAGAAAGGGGGGCCGCGAGCCCCGCTGACTGACACCTGCAGGGTACCGCAGGCCCTGCCGGCACCTGCTTTTTCCTCCCCTCCCATTCTCATCACCGCTCGAGACAGAAGTGCTGCTTCCGGCACTCCCGTCTGACCAGCCGATGAACAGGGCCTCTGATGAAAAACAATTCCCCAATTTTCAGTTAAAAAAACACTAACCTTGAATCCACATTTTCCCATTATGATTAAAATGAAACCCCACTCACTCTCTCTCTCTCTCTCTCTCCCTCTCTCTCTCCCTCTATATATAAAAATATAAAAATTGGGGATTTTTTTATAATTGGAGAAAACCTGGATCCCTGCTGATGAAGTGAGCTAGCTTACAAAAGCTCACGTGCCTCTGATTTTCTTAGTCTGCAAGGAGTCTGTTTCACTCACAGCCGTTATAGTCTTTGCCCGTGGCCACCGGGCTCCTGGGACGGGGTACTCACTCAGACCTCCATGCCCCTGGGCTTCTGTCCTTGAGCCAGCGTTCAGCACAGACGGGTGGGATGGGAGACAGCTTTATCTTTATTAGGAACAGGATTCAGCAATGCATGCGCTCACAGCTTGCGGGGAGAACAACAACAACCCACCACCCGCACACCGCACCCACTGGGCATCGGGGGGAGGACTGGAGCATGCCACCGCAGGCCCCTTCCAGGCGCACGCCGTGGACCGCATCCCCCTTCTGCACTCTGGGAGCTCCCTGTCCCGTAGTTGAAAGTCCCTCAGCGGCTACTTTAACTGGGAACATTTCAGGACCGCGGAGCTAGAGGTTGCTAGCACTTGGCTCACCAAAGGGGTCTGGATCCCATTACATAATCCTTGTACTTCACAGGCAACCTCACCTCCCATTCGCTCTTAGTTTCCGTGGTGCCATCAGGTGTCTCCGTGGGTACTGGTGGATCCTCTGAAACGTAACGAAACTCTTGCTCTTGGTGATCTGGTTTTACTTCCGATGCTTGTTCTGCTGCCGTCTCCTGGGGCGCATCAACTTGTTCTGCTGCTGCTACTGAGGACTGATCTTTCCTTAAGTGTCTTCTGTTTCTCCTGTAGACATTACTGCTGGGAGTTTTTACCACATAGGAACGCGGTTCATCTGCGACCATGTGGATTCCTGGAACGTCCCCAAAAGCACTCGCGGTTCTTCTGTGGGAATTCTTCGCTAGGCGACTCGACACCAAAGGGAAGGCGACTGAAGTGGCACGCAGCTCGGCTGATTCCTTGTCCGGTTTGACTTGCCTGTAGCCGTCCTCTTCATCAAGAACGGTGAACAGCTTTTTACCTGACAAGCTCTTTTGCACATCCTCTACAGCGGGAATAGAACAGTGCTGCCTCGATACTACCTCGTTGAGGTCTCGCGGGTATAAACCAAGCGGTAGCGAACCACCCTTCTTTTGTGCCATCACAAGGCTATTGACCCAGGGTGCGTGGGCTTAGTCACCTTCGTAAGGACTCTCACAGCTTCCAGCATTTTGAGGGCAGTCTTCTACGTGCCTAGGGTTGCACAGGGAATTGATCTACACCCGTGCACCGCTGGTGGTACTGCCGGGTCGACACAGATGTGGTAGGTACCGGGAAATAGGCCCACCCCTTCGAAAACGTCCGGACATAGTTTGAGAAGGTCCGCCTTGGTTGCGGGTATTGTCGGGGCCATTCCGTGGACTCGTCTGATGAGGTCTGACGTGGTGCATGCCACCCTACCAGGTCTTGGTGTGTCACTATTGTCGGTTAGGTAGAAAGGTACATCAGATTCATTAGCACCAGATTTGCAGCCTGCAGTGCCTGCACCTTTTGGTTTCATGGGTGCACCGCCAAATGCGACTAATGTAACATGAGTTTGAGCCTTGCAGTTTTCCCTGCAAAGCCTTTGCTACAGCTACTGGAATAGCGTTTGCCTCTGCTCCAGTATCTAACTTCAAATAAGCCGGCAAGCCAGCGGTCATCACTGTGCTATACCAGGGGAGTAGGTTGTAGCCGTGCTGGTCTAAGGACATAGGCAGACAAGGTTCCTTGGGTGAATTTGATATCTTGTATTAGACCAACCCAAATAGTTGGAGAATAGTTATTAAGCAAGCTTTCAGGTTCAAAAACCCTTCGTCAGGCTAAGAAGGTTTCAGCACTTGGTGTGCGCTCTTCCTGGATGGGATGAAAAGTCAAGAAGCCAGGGGCTGGGCTCGGGAGTCAGTGGCCAGGCAGACTGTAACGTATCAAAACTCCTGTGCTATACCTGCGCTATCCCAGGCACTCTGCTTATCAACGGTCGGTGAGTGCTGCTTGGCAGACACTGCGCCCATATAGAGAGTCCTGACTCCTTTTGCAGATTTTGGAGCCTCTCCCTTTGATTTGCACATTTCTGCAAAGTGGTTCGCTCCAGAGCATTTGTAACAGGTTTCTCCAAAAGCTGGGCAGGATCTAGGCTTGCGTGTGCTTCCGCATCGTTTGCAAACTTTGCCCTTTGCAGCTTGATGGCCCTCCTGTGGAGCAAACTGCACCAGTGGTTTGCTTTGCTTTTGCAAAGTGCTATGGCAGCTTTCCTTCTGCTCAACTGTATGCAAGCTTGCTTCTGCAGAGAGCCTTTGGTCTGCCTACTCTGACAGGTCACTTCTGACACCATACAGTGTTGGCCTTGGCCACGGGGTCCCTGGGACGGGGTACTCACTCAGACCTCCACGCCCCTGGGCTTCTGTCCTCGAGTCAGCGTTCAGCAGAGCGACTGGTGGGACGGCAAACAGCTTCATCTTTATTAGCAACAGGATTCAGCAACACACGCTCACAGATTGTGGGGGGAGAACAACAACCTCCACCACCCGCACACCGCACCCACCGGGCATCGGGGGAAGGACCGGAGTGTGCCACCGCAGGCCCCTTCCAGGCGCACGCCATGTACCGCAGCCATCCCCAGCATCCTCTGGCCCCGTGAGCCTGCACGACACCCCTCCCGCAACGTCTCCTGCCCAGCGAGTGCAAGGCACCGCGGTGCCCCTGCCCACCCAGGCAGTCCAGAGGCATGCCCAGATTCATTGCCCCCGTCTCTCGCTGGCTGCCAACCGGAGACAGAGGCGCCAGATTTGCAAGGAAGCCTCAGCCCCACGATGGCAGCGTCTCACATCAACCCTCTCCAGTCCAGCGGGGCCCTGCTCCCAGCGACAGCTCTCTTAGCGGCACACAGGCACGCTGGGAGTCCTTCCCCAGGGGCAGGGTTCAAAGGGGCAGCTGCTAGTAAGCTCTAATCCCTGAGGAGGAAGGGAAGGCGCGTCACTCGTCTATGCGAATGTGCTTAAACGCTGCGTGTAAACGCGTTTCAACGCTCTTAAATCGCTGAGTGTGAACGCACCTAATTGCATTTGAACACGCCTCATCATTGAGCGTGAACACGTGTTAACTGCTGCCTGTGAACGAGCTGAGGATTGAACCAGAGCAAAACCTTTCCAGTTTGGCGTGTGGGGCCTCTCCTCTGCTTCATCTCGGTTGCTCTCAGCGAGCTCACGCGTAACAACAGTTAGACCGCTCGCTGCTGCACGTGAACAGGCTTCGCTGTTTGTGTGCACACACTTCGTTGTGTGTCCACGTGCTTCGCTGTTGCGTGTGAACGTACTTCATCACGCAGGGTGAACGAGCTTCGTCACCGAGCGTGAACACGCTTCAACGCTGCGCAGGAACAAACCAAGAACAACTCGAATGCAGCGACACCTTTCCAGTTTGGGGCGCAGAGCCTGTGCTTTGCCTCGTTTGAATCGTTCCAGCGTGCTCGCACCCGACCGTCAGACGAGAGCCCCACTCCCTCGGCTGTCACAAGCAGCCTCCGGACCCAGGGAAAACTCCCTCTGGCAACGCCACCCACCCCCCGTGGGGCCCACAGCACTGGCATCTGCCTTGCTCATGTTCCCGTCCCCTCACCGCCTCCCTGCCTCTCTCGCCTCCGCGCTGGCTGTTGGAGCACAGGAAGCGGAGACGAGACGCTCTCGGCAGGAAGGCGGAGAACGCCCCAGCGTGATGACAACTCCTGACTTGAACCCTGCCCCGGCACTGCTCTCCTCAGGACCGCAGCGCGTGGCTTCTGCCCGGCCCTGCTTCGTCCAGGGAGACGGACAGACCGTCAGGAGCCCTCCGTGGGATAAGAGGCTGTCAGCATGCCCGCTGCAAGCACCGCGGCACTGCTAGCGCCATAAGCCATGCCCAGCGCTGTCGGTCGGTGATAACGCCAGTCCGGAAACTGCCTCCTGGGAGCCTTGAAGACATGTGGAGCTTCTCAGTTCGGGGGCTGCTGCTAACCAATGCAACAGCCGCAGCAGCAATGCAATGGCACAACTAGCAATGGTTGTGGGGCTGGCAATACTAAATACCATGTAACGTCAACGGGAACGCTTTGTCACACGCTCTAAGAAGTCGCACGTTACGGTGTCCTAAATAGCAGTGCTGACCCGCCCTGTGGTTTTCCGACAGAAAAACATGCGATCTCCCCAAAAGTCTAGACCCACTTCACACGTATCGGGGGAGGGAAAAGCCATGAGAAGCTTATCATATAATAGAAAAAATCAGCTCTAAGGACATGTGCTGTAAGAGATACTTTTCAAATGTAAATCATGGAACTCACCAGGCAGCGTAGATGAAAACAGGATACTTTCCCCGCAGTCATCTTAACGGGTACGCTTGTTTTACCGTCAGGATCAACCTAGGAGATGTTTTGAAAAAGGAGTAAGAAAAGGAAAACTCAACGAGAACTAAAATGAATATAGGGACAGCACATAAGGAGAGTAAACCACAGAAAGCCAACCAGTTACGGGCATCCGACTGGCGGCCTGTGGGCTGCGTGCAGCTCCCAAACTCCCAGTCCCAAGTCTGCTTGCCCCATCACTTCACTGCTGCTGCTGCCACCAAAATCCCCTTCCCTAGCCCAGCATCTGCTTCCTGCGTGCCCACTTCCCCCCGCCACCCCTTGTGCACTAGGGCCAAGGCAGGGCGGCACGGTCCTGGTGCAAGGGAGTCTGTGGCTGGGGAGGTCCTGCAGACCCCTTTCAGCTCGTGCAGGAGGCGGCTCTGGTGGGCATGCAGCCCCTACAGCATGCGGATAGGGGGGCTGCAGCCCCAGCCACTCAGAAATTGGACGGCTCTGTTGTCAAACAAGACGTTTCAGGAAGCAGCGGTTCTAAACAGAGAGCAGTTACTGGAAAACAAAGGGTAGGGAAGGGAGGAAAAAGAAAGGGGTATGAAGCGAGCTAGCTTACAAAAGCTTACGCACCTCTGATTGACTTAGTCAATGAAAGGGTCACGAACAAACTTTAAAACTGGATCAACAAGCTTTTAAAGTGGATTGTCTTTTAATGGAGGAAAACATGGGCAAAGATGGTTTTTCCCTTTCAGGCTGGCAGAGGTCCAGGGATGCTGGGGGACTATGTGTTAATATGAATCTGGAGAGGGTCTGGGTCAGAAGTACAATAAACCAGTTTAATCTAAATCAGTTCAGTCTAATACTACATCCATCCAGGCTTATCTTAAACCCGTTTCGGCAATTTTGAAAGTGGCTTATGTGCACCACCCTTCTGTTGTGTTCCAGATCTGAACCTGTTTCCAATCTCTCAGACCAGCTTGTGTGTAATTTCTGTCCCAAGCCTAACAGAGGAGTCAAGAATTTAACAGCTAACGACACTACTTGCTTGAAGAACATACCAAATTCATCCAGCAAATGTACTTGTGCAAAGCATTTGCACGTAACAATATACGTTTATATTTCATGCCTTTGAATGGATACGTTCCTTAGGGAACACGTGCACATTTGATTTTTCAGCAATGAAGTTCTTCAAAACTAAGATGGGAGCCAGGTTGTTCCCTCCAGTCTGTGCAAAGTGGAGGATGAATGCCCCGATCTCTCTGCCAGGGGCCACAGAAGGGTAAATCTAGTATTAAGTAACATGAGCATCAACCACTCTTCAGCCAACTGACTAGCAAGCAAGGAAGCTGCTCAGACGTAACCCACTTGTTTCTCCAAACCAGTTCAATTTGTTGCCGTTTACCTGCGGGGAACAGGCTAGAGAGTCATCCTTCCTCCATGCATGAACTGCCCAGGAGCTCATCCACTGGGAAAAGACAGGGAGACACACACTACTCCTGCCATGCCTCAAGGGGAATTCCCTTTGGCTAAAAACAGACCCAGGACTCTTCCTCCCCCTCTTGGCTCCCTCAAGAGTCTTACATTTGGGGATCCTACAGGTAAAGTACCCCACTCCCTACCATAAGTACCTGTGACCCGAGATAACAGGACTCCTGGGACAACTGTGACTAATCCATGCTAATTTTCATTCAAGCCTCATGTTTAAATGACTTCTCCCTCCCTCCCCTTTTGATAGGAGTTAAAGACCAATGATAAAGCCCTTGTTTGCTTTCTGCCTTAGGTACTTACTAGTGCTCCTCTCTCACTGCACCTTTGCGGAGCCTGGAGCGTTAGCTAACAGAAGAGGTTCTGCAGACTAAACAAAGTGTAGGATTTTCCATGCAGCATGTGTGCACACGCACACGCATGCACACACACACGCACACGCAAGCTTGTTAGGTTTTCCAGCATAGCTCCAGCATTATGACACTGTCAAAAAGTGGGATGCAAGGAAGGGGGAGGAAATGCAGAGAATTACACGGTCTGTGGATTCCACAAGCTCAAAATGCATGATATTACTTCACTATAATTGAGCCGGTATTGTTCCAAGGACTAACTTAGGGAAAACAGGTGCAAAGGAAAGACCGATTCCTAAAGTGAACTGAAATTATTTCCTCCTCCGTAAGTTAACAGAAATAAAAGGAAACAAGAAATGCTTTTCAACTGCAGTTTTGACTGTAGCATAACAAACTTCACAGGTGGCCGTGATGTTTTAGCCTAGAGAGAGTGAGGACCATTTTTACAAAGAACGATGTTATGTCTGAAATATAACTGCTTCATAGATTCACAGATGTTAGGGTCGGAAGGGACCTCAATAGATCATCGAGTCCTACCCCCTGCATAGGCAGGAAAGAGTGCTGGGTTTAGATGACCCCAGCTAGATGCCTATCTAACCTCCTCTTGAAGACCCCCAGGGTAGGGGAGAGCACCACCTCCCTTGGGAGCCCGTTCCAGACCTTGGCCACTCGAACTGTGAAGAAGTTCTTCCTAATGTCCAATCTAAATCTGCTCTCTGCTAGCTTGTGGCCATTGTTTCTTGTAACCCCCGGGGGCATCTTGGTGAATAAAACCTCACCAATTCCCTTCTGTGCCCCCGTGATGAACTTAAAGGCAGCCACAAGGTCACCTCTCAACCTTCTCTTGTGGAGGCTAAAAAGGTCCAGTTTCTCTAGTCTCTCCTCGTAGGGCTTGGTCTGCAGGCCCTTGACCATACGAGTTGCCCTTCTCTGGACCCTCTCCAGGTTATCCGCATCCTTCTTGAAGTGCGGCGCCCAGAATTGCACACAGTACTCCAACTGCGGTCTGACCAGCGCCCGATAGAGGGGAAGTATCACCTCCCTGGACCTATTTGTCATGCATCTGCTGACGCACGATAAAGTGCCATTGGCTTTTCTGATGGCTTCGTCACACTGCCAGCTCATGTTCATCTTGTAGTCCACTAGGACTCCGAGATCCCTTTCCACCTCTGTGCCACCCAGCAGGTCATTCCCTAGGCTGTAGGTGTGCTGGACATTTTTCCTCCCTAGGTGCAGCACTTTGCATTTCTCCTTGTTGAACTGCATCCTGTTGTTTTCTGCCCACTTGTCCAACCTATCCACGTCTGCCTGCAGCTGTTCCCTGCCCTCCGGCATGTCCACTTCTCCCCATAGCTTTGTGATTCATCATTGCTGCAGATAAAGACTGCTCTTTGTGATGCCCCTACTATAGCACTGCTATATGTCAAAATGGTGAAATATGCCCCCCAAATGTAATGAGAATATTTACATACTGTATTAGCAGGGGTGCAATACCTCAGCTTTGCATAACGTTTCAGAAAGTTTTAACCTCTACAAACTAAAAGAAACAGACATAAGGACAGTTCTTAAAAAGCCACTCCTGTGCCCCTGGCTCTGGCACACACTCTTCTAGTTTCTATGCAATGCTCTGTGCAAGCACGTGGACTGTAACGTTTACATCATTACATACTCTACCCAGGGTCGCAGATGTGTATGTATAACACAGTACCTTCCTCAATCTGCATATCCCGCACAGACAGAACGAAGTAAACAGCCCATTTGTCAAAAGTACATAAAATATGGTATTGATAGTTCTTTGCTTTAATGTCAAAAGCTACTGAAAGAGGAAAAGTGCTCTTTACCAGACAAGCTTTCTTTTTGCAGAGATCACATCCACTACTCCTTCCTTGGAAGAAATCTGGGCAGGGTGGCACACTGGAGACGAACTGGTTCAATGACGCAGCAGCTTTCCTTCTTGGGATGCAACCAAGGCACTTACAGAAAGCAAGGGCTCTAAATAAAAGAGAATTTAAATATAAAGGTTAAACTGAGGTACATTGAAAGGCTCAGTAGAGAGAAACAAGGTGAACAGGGGCAGCAAACAGGGCAAAGGAGACAAGGGAAGAGGAGCCAGGCACCTGACCTGAACCCCTGGAAGGAAAGTGAGCTGGGGCTGCGTGTACGTCTGGGCACGTGCTCTAAGGAGCTGGGAGTGCTGCAAGCTGGGGGACTGCTACCTCTGTCTGACAAAAGTCTTAACAAGGCCCAGGGGGGGAGAAAAGGAGACTCTGCGTGACCAGGGGCAGCAAACGGGGCAGTTTGCAAACAGTTCATAAGTCAGTTTGCAGGTTTCAATGTGACGGTGACGGGTGTGCACACTGCACAGTACAGTCTTTGTAGCAAGACTAAGAGCGGTGTAACTGTAAAAGTGTGGTTTGGACTGTCAAGCAAACCACAGCAGTCACAAGGCAGGCTGTCAGAGCAGTGCCTCCCAAACTTTTCCTCAGCACGATCCATTTATGGCCCCATTCCTCAGCATGACCCCTCGCTCCCCACCCATAGCCCCCCACCCCTGCCACCCCATCCCGCTGATGTTTCAAGCCCATTTGGGGTTGTGACCTACAGTTTGGGAACCACTGTGTTAGAGGTACAGTTATATAGACATGTATCTATTTATATATAGAAATAATATGTTTTTTTAAAGTTAGTTCACAGGTCAGTTTGCCCCCCGTTCTTTAAAGGGGAGCCTTTAATGTAAGTTCTTTCTTTAATTGAGAGTACCTAATCTACATCTATTTAGTGTAAGTCGCTAATACACAGCAATTAGACCAGTTCTTGTGCTCCTTGCTTAACTGGAGTCCAGAGTGAGAGGGAAGTTGGAGGCGGCGTTTGCTAGGTAATTTATCTGGAAGCTCTCCCTCACCTTCCTTCACCGTAAACTTGGAGAGAGGAAGCGGGTTAGCAGGGGAAAGGGAAGCTTTTGGGACCAAGGAGCAGCACAGAGGCCAGTTTACAAGGGAGTTTGCTAGGAAAGGTCTGCTTGGAAAGAGGGGCGAGCAGAGAGAGGGAGCGGATTAAGAAACCCAGCGACACGGCTGGAAGACATCAAAATCCCCGAGCCACTGCCACTGCCAGCTCTCTCTGGGCTCCTACCTGTGAGGTGTCCACCCAGGCAGGAGCGCTCACCATCTACCCCACGGGGTTTGCCGCTGGCAGGTTCCTTTCAGTGACAGCGAGATGGGGGAGCCTGTGATGTGAGCCGCGCGTTCAGGTGGTGCCCCTCGGGAAGCAGGCGAGAGAGCTACAGGAGGAGGTGGCGAGGCTCCAAAGCATCCTCCACCATGACAACTTCATCAATTTGATGCTTGAGGATACTTCTACTGTGGTGACAAGACTGCCAAGGGCGGCACTAGAGAAGGAAGAGGACTTGAACGCCAAGGAAGGCAGAAGCTGAAAGCTTGTGACCTCTTGCAGCAAGGAGAAATATTCACGCCCACCTGCAGCGGTTTGCCTGGAGAAGAGACGTGAAGCCCCAGCAGCAGAGGAGGAGCATGTTCCATCGGTGGCAGAGGCCAGGCCAAGCCTTTCCAAGAGAGGGAGGGTCGAGACCACTGCCACCAAGAGGAAGTGAAGGGTGGGGGTGGTTGGAGACTCCCTCCTCTAGGGGTAGAGGCGTCCGTCTGCCAGCCTGACCAGCTAGCGGATTTACCAATCAGGCCACGGTTCTCATGGGGGATTTCAATCCCCGACATCTGCTGGGAAGGCAATACAGCAGCGCACAGGCACACCAGGAGAGTGCTGGGGACAACCTCCTGGTGCAAGCGGTGCAGAGGCCAGCTAGGGGCCATGCTCTTCCTGACCTCCTGCTGACAAACTGAGAAGAATTGGTGGGGACTCAATCAGTGAATGGCACCGTGGGCAGCACCAACCACGAGATGACTGAGTTCAGGATCAGGAGGCAGACAGGCAGCAGGGTACGAGCCCCGCCCTTCAGAAAAGCAGACTTCCCTTCACTCAGGAAGTGCTGATGGGCGGGCTCCCCTGGGAGGCCAATCGGAAAGTAAAAGGAGTCCAGGAGAGCTGGCTGTATTTTAAAGAAACCTGACGGAGGGCACAGGAATAAACCATCTCAATGCGCAGAAAGACTAGCAAGAATGGCAGATGACCAGGTCGGCTTAGCAGGGAACTCTCAGCACGCTAAAACACAAAAAGGCAGCGTGCAAGAAGTAGAAAGTTGGACCAATGACTAGGAAGGAGCATAACAGTACTGCTTGGCATGCAGGGACGAAATCAGGAGGGCCAAAGCACACCTGGAGTTGCACCTCATGAGGGGCTTGGACTAGACGACCTCCTGAGGTCCCTTCCAACCCTCATTTTCTCTCATTCGGTGAACTCTTCCACTGCAGTTTCATCCACCAGTTTTGTTCAAATGAAAGAAAAGACTAGAGACAAATTGTTTCCTGTTACAAAAGCTGCACTGGCTTGTCCCCCTTTTTTTATCTGTTTACTTCTTCAAACAGTTGAAGATAGCACTCGCCTATGGATTATGGTTTTATAATTGCCAGGACCACCATTCAGCCCTGTTTTAAAAGTAAGGTATAGTTTACAACCCTCTGTTATAATAGGTGATTTTAATGAGACTGTATTTTTCTTAGGAGAGAGGCAAGAGTTTCTTAGGGTGATATTTTTTACTGGATCCACTGTGTAGTTAAGATCAAGTTAGACAAGCTTTTAAATGCAAGACAAGCTCAATCATTTCATTCTTTACAGCTCCTGAATGAATGCTACGTGGTACTAGTGATTTAATTGTCTTTAATATACCACTTTATTCTAGCACTTGATCTCCTGGCACCAAAATCTCCAAACACATCTCCTCCATATTATCTAAAAGGAGTAACAGAAACCTCGACATCCTTTGGGATGAGAACTGATGAGCAGAAGTTGTTTTATTTCTTTTTATTCCTCTCTCTTCCTTAATTGCCCCCTATAGTCCCAGGTAGTCCAGCAGACCTAATAAGTCTCTCACAGACTTTGTGTTTCTCATTTTTTTCAGACTGGACATATACAGTAACCACAACCTTCAATTCACAGTTAAAAAGTTAAATAGTTTAACAGATATTTTTCACATCAGAAAATATCCATAATTTTGAAGCAGCTCCTTGGACACTTCAAAAGGTTGATTAAAATATTACTTTGCATAACCATAATACTCCAGACTTGTCAGAACTGCACTGAGAACAGCTAGAATCCCTCGAAAGAGCTGATAACGCAGTGCATTGTCTCACCAGCCCAAACCCCTCATTAGCTGCATCCTTGGGCTGCTGCTGCCACTGCCACTGTGGGCTGGAAGCTGCACCAAGCTCTTCCCAGTGTGGCTCTGTTTGGGTATGGCAGGCGGCAGTGCTGGGAGTGGGGGCTATGGGAAATCATGGGGTGGCTGTAGCTCCCCCACCCATAGCTACCGCTTTCACTGCTGCTGCTGCTGCCGCCACTGTCCTTCTCACCTGGCCTGAGCGCAGCCCCAGCCCAGCCCAGCCCAGCCTATGAAGTTTCTTTCCTACCTATGGGGACGTTTTACCATCTTGTAACATCTACACTTTTCCCAGAGCCTAACGAAGGGACTTGGATCCCGAAAGCCTGCAGAAAAGGACAGTTTTCTTGCCATTTTCCAGTTGGTCTAATAAAAGGTATCATTTTGGAACCCAGAGTTCTAGTTTTTTGTATATAAGAAAAGTTAGCAACTTTGCAGTCATATATGAAAGCCCAGAGGTACAATAAGAGAGCTTGTGATTTGCACCACTTAGCAGCACTGTGAGCAATCATATAAATTAGAGGTGCACTGATACCTTGGTCTGATATCGGATCGGTACCAGTAGAAAGAAAACTGGCTGTATCGGATATTGGTCCGATGGGGCTGATAATTTGGCTGATAAATGCCTGTGCTGTGCGCAGTCACAGCATAGCACTCAGGAAGCAAGGAGCACATCTGGCAGCGTGGAGAGCTGCCTTCAGCTGGTAAGTCCGGTGTGGTGGAAGGGGAGGGAAGCAGCATGTGGGGGGCAGATCAAGGCTCCCGCTGGTGATGGAGGGGGCAGGGGCAGGCGCTGTCCAGGCAGGGTGGAGAGGGGGAGCTCCAGCTTGTGGTGGGGGGAGGTGGATCCCACTGCTGCTTGCACTCTGGGAGGGCACGGGCGGGGGGGTGCCCCTTGGATCTGTGCATGGCAGGGTGGGCTGCAGCCGGGGCTGCGTGGAGCTCTTCTCGGTGGAGGCTGGGCTCGGAGAGGGCGCCGGTGGCATTGGGAGGATGCTGCATCCACCCCAAATTTCACCACCGCTGTGCTCCCAGTGCCACCACTGCCAGCAGCCCAATGCAGCCCCAGGTTTTCCTGGTGCGTGGGTGGAGGTGGGGTGTTCAGCCAAGGCTGCACTGAGTGACTGGCAGAGGTGGCGCTGCAAGCAGAGCCCTGGCAAAATTTGGGCTGGATGCAGCATCCTCCCAGCACTGCCAGCACCCACTACAAGCCTAGCCCCTGCCGAGAAGGGCCCCACGCGGTCCTGGCTGCAGCCTGCCCCGTCCCACACAGATCCAGGGGGGCACATGTCCCCCCAGTGCCTTCCCGGGTTGCAAGCAGCAGTGACAGCCGGCCCCTCATCACGAGTTGTGGCTCCGTCCCCTCCACCCGGCCTGGGCAGCACCTCCCTCTGCCTCCTCCCTTACCACAGGCGGCGTTGATCTGCACCCCCGCCACACCCCTTCTCCTTCCCCTTCCCCTTCCACCAGACTGGACTTAACCAGCTGGAGGTAGCTGTATCGGAAACCAGATCGGTATCAGCCAATATGCCTCCTTAAATATCAGCTATCGATATCAGCCCCAAAAATCTCTATCAGTACACCCCTAATATAAATTCATAACTTAAAAAAATATTTTAAAGGTATTATTTGGTTATTGTCCCAAAGTTCATTAAGTTTTTAATAAACATAAGAGTATCTTACTACTCAGAAAGAGCTTAACTAATTTCCTTTTTCTCTAAAAGCTGTAAAATGATCAGCAATTAATAAAAAAGCACAGCTTTCTGGGCAAAGTCTTCAAAAGCCAGAACAACACTGCATGTTGTAGTACAGTTTGATTGAGTGTGTCAGGAACTCAGCTAAAATGTCTTTAATTAATCCAAAAGCCAAGAGCAGATATATAGTGACTAAAAAGTGTACCCCCGGGGGGTGGGAGCAGCTGGATGTGGAGCAGGTGGGGGTGGCGAGCGGTCAGACGTGGCGGGGGGTGGCAAGGGCCAGACAGAGCAGGGGCACGGTGAGTGGCAGAGCAGCGGCAGTGCAGCTTCTGTGGGCCCTGCTCTCCCTCCACCCTGGCCCTGCTCCTGTGAGGCAGCAGGTGTGCTACATCTTCGCCCGCCCCTGTACATTCCCTGGGACCTTTCAAATTACCTCCAGGGGTAGGCATACCCCAGGCTGACAACACCTGCTTTAAGCAAATGCTCTAAAACACTGACAAAGAACGTTTTGCGTTTGAAAGCTTGTCTAACTTAATTCCAACCATTCAGTTGGTCCAATAAAAGTGATCACACCCAAAAATCCTTGCCTCTTGCATACTTCCTGGATCATCACAGGTAGAACATAACTCTACACAAACGGGTGCTCAAACCACGGGGTGCTCAAACATTGCTCTAAACAAAGGCATGCCAGGGCCCCATCCATCTGTGCAGAGGGAGGCAGGGGGCACGCCAGCCCCAAGACAGCGCAGAAAGGGGGCTTTGTCAGCCTCAACCCGAGCCCAAGGGGCTTGACAAGGCCCCACTACAGCGGCAGGTTGGGGGCATGCCCGTCCCCACGGCAGTCCCATGGAAGGAAGAATGGCCAGGCCCAAAACCAGCCATGCAGGGGAAGAAGGCAAAGCTCCAGAAGAAGAAGTGCAAAGTCCTGAACTTAGGACAGAACAGTCTCATGCACCGCTACAGGCGTGGGACCAACTGGCTAAGCAGCAGCTCCACAGAAAAGGACCTGGGGGTTACAGCGGACAATAAGCTGAATAGGTGCCAACAGTGTGTGCTTGTTGCCAAGAAGGCTAACAGCATACTGGGCTGCATTAGTAGGAGTGTTGTCAGCACTGAGGGAAGTCATTATTCCCCACTTTTCTGCACTGGTGAGGTTACATGTGGAGTACTGTGCTCAGTTTTGTGCCCCCTACTACAGAAGGGATGTGAACAAGTGGGAGATCAGGAAAAACTTTCTGACTAAGAGACTGGTGAAGTGCTGGGACGGCTTATCTAGAGGGTGGTGGACTCTTGGAGGATTTTAAGGCCCGGCTCAACAAATCTCTGGCAAGATCAAATTAAGGATGGTCCTGCTTTTAGCAAGGGGTTGGACTAGATGAGTTACTGGAACCCCTTTCAACCCTAGTTTTCTCTGATTTATTAGAAACATTTGGAAAAATAGCAGTGTAAGAAACAAAGTTGGCGATGTAGCATCCATGGGCATCTACACGCAAACAGCAGCTACGTCCCCATTGCAACACGCTCCCCTGGTATAGCGCGCCACTACGGTGAAGTAGCGGCTAAAAATAATCATGTGCCACACATACAGCACAGTAAAGTTGCCATAGTGACACATGTGGATGCGCCCTGTATCTTGTTAGAATTTGATTGAGCGTGTCAGTAATTCAGTTCAAATGTCTTTATTAAATCCAAAAGCCAATAGCAGAGATACAATTACTTTAAACAAATGCTCTAAAATAGTGACAAAAAGCTTTTCAGCTCAGCTCTGGTGGTGCAGTGGGTTAGCATGTGGTACTTATAAAGCAGCACTGGGAAATGATGCCAAGGTTGTGAGTTCTGGTCTCCTCTACAGCATTTGACTTTTAGTTGGGATGCTGAAGCAAGCATGTGTGTGCCCTTGGCTCCTGTTCAGTGGTAAGGAGCCAGCAGCAGCAATAAGGTGAGCTGGGCCAGGTGTAGGGAAGTGGGAAGGGGTTTTCTCCCATCCCTATTTAGTTGAAGGGAGAGCAGGAGGAGTCTGAACTGCGCATCAGCATCGTTGGCTTCAGACCGTGTTCAGGTGAGTGCACAGAAGTGAGTCTTAAGAGAAAGTTAAAGCATTGTGGGTGAGGACACATGGAGGTCAAGGGGAAAGGGACCTGGTGATGGGGATCTGCTACAGACCACCACATCAAGGAGCAGAGCTAGACTGGGAATGCTTGCGGCAGCTCTCAGAGGCCGTACAGTCTAGGGACATGGTTGTCATGGGGGACCTAAACTACCCTGACATCTGCTGGGAAAAGCAGTCAGCCAAATCCAACCGCTCACCTAACGCAGGAAGTATACGGTCCCACTGGACTTGGTGTTGGCTATGGGGGATGAGCTGGTAGGGGAGCTACAGATTCATGGTCACCTTGGGGACAGTGACCACCACTCACTCAATCAAATTCATCATACAGCGCAGAGTGGGTAAGATAATAATAGGATGGAGGTGCTTGACTTTAGGAAGGCTAACTTCAGTGTGCTCAGTTTAACCAGCGATGCACTGCAGGAGGGGAGTATTGGCGAGATGGGAGTCCAGGAAGGGTGGTCGTTCCTAAAGGAAGTGATCCTTCAGGCACAGAGGGAGATGATCCCAGTGCGAGGGAAAGGGGAGAAAGGGGCCAAAAAACTTCCTTGGCTAAACACAAACATCCAGAAGAGCCTAAGGGCAAAAAAAAAAAAGACATATAGGTGGTGAAAGCAGGAGGAAGCTACCAAGGAGGAGTGTATCTACTTGGCCCCCACTTGCAGGGTGGCAGTTAGAAAAGCCAAAGCAACTACAGAGCTGAGGCTGGCAACACAAATTAAAGACAACAAGAAGTCTATTGTCAGGTATGTAGGGAGCAAAACGAAGGCGCAGGGCAGCACAGGACCCCTACTGAAGAAACACGAGCAATTAGTGACAGACAGGGGGGACAAGGCTGAGCTATTCAATGAGTTTTTTGCCTCAGTGTCCTTGAACAAGGGTCAAGATCAGTCTCCTAACAGGTTCTTAGATGGGATCAGAGGGATACCAGCCTACCAACTGTCGGCGCTGACGTGGTGCAGAGTCACTTGGATGGACTGGGTGTGTTTAAGTTAGCAGGCCCAGATGCGCTGCATCCGCGAGTACTGAAGGCATTTGCCGGTGTCATTGCAGAACCATTGGCACGGCTGTTTGAGCACTCGTGGCACTCGGGTCAGGTCCCAGAGGACTGGAAAAGGGCCAATGTGGTCCCCATTTTCAAGAAGGGGAGGAAAGAGGATACAAGTCATTATAGGCCAGTCAGCCTCACCTCCATCCTTGGAAAAGTCTTTGAAAAGATTATTAAGGATCAAATCTGTGGGAGTCCAGCGGGAAAAATAATGCAGCAGGGCAACCAGCATTGATCCGTAGCAGGTGGATCATGCCTGACTAATCTGGTTTCATTTTATAACCAGGTCACAAAATGCTGATGCAGAAGTAGAGGTGGATGTTGTTTTTTTGGATTTTAGGAAGATCTTCGATTCCGTATCTCATCCCATTCTCTTAAATAAATTAAGAGGCTGTGACTTAGATGTTTACACGGTCTGGTGGGTGGCAAATTGGCTTGCGGGTCTCACCCAGAGAGTGGTAGTAGATGGGTCGGTATCGACCTGGAAGCATCTGGGTAGTGGGTTCCCACCGGGCTCAGTCCTCAGACCTGTACTCTTCATTGTCTTCATCAGTGACATGGATGTGGGCATGAAGTGTCCTCTGTGCAAGTATGCAGATGATACTAAATTGTGGGGTGAAGTAAGCACTCTGGAGGGTAGGGAATGACTGCAGGCAGACCTGGACAGGTTGGAAAAGTGGGCTGAACACAACAGGATGCAGTACAACAAGGACAAATGCAGAGTACTGCACCTAGGACGTAAAAATATCCAGCGCACCTACTGGCTAGGAAATGACCCTCTCAGCAGCGCAGAAGCGGAAAGGGATCTCGGAGTCCTAGTGGACTCCAAGATGAGCATGAGTCGTCAGTGTGACGAAATCATCAGCAAAGCTAACTGCACTTAATCGTGCATCAGCAGATGCATGACAACTAGAACCAAGGAGGTGACACTTCCCCTCTATGCGGCACTGGTTAGACCGCAGTTGGAGTACTGCGTCCAGTTTTGGGCGCCATACTTGAAGAAGGATGTGGACAGCTTCAAGAGGGTCCAGAGGAGAGCCACTTGTACGGTTAAGGGTTTACAGGCTAAGCCCTATGAGGGGCGACTAAGGGATCTGGACCTCTTCAGCCTCCACAAGAGAAGGCTGAGAGGTGATCTTGTGGCCAACTACAAATTCATTGGGGGGGCGCAGCAAGGAACCAGAGATGCTCTGTTCACCAGGATGCCTCTTGGGGTAACAAGGAACAATGGTCACAAACTGACAGAGAGCAGATTTAGGCTAGACATAAGGAAAACTTTCTTCACGGTAAGGGTGGCCAAAATTTGGAATGGGCTTCCAGGGGAGGTGGTGCTCTCCCCTACCTTAGGAGTCTTTAGGAGAAGGCTGGATAGGCATCTGGCTGGGGTCATCTGACCCCAGCGCTCTTTCCTGCCTAGGCAGCGGGTCGGACTCAATGATCTGTTGAGGTCCCTTCCAACCCTAGTATCTATGAATCTATTAATTTATGAATCTTGTGTTTGAAAGCTTATCTAACTTAATTCCAACCATGCAGTTGGTCCAATAAAAGTCACCACACCCAAAAAAGCCCTGCCTTTTGCATACTTCCTGGATCATCACAGCTAAAACACCACTCTTAACAAAGAGTGCTCAACCTTTCTGTCTGGTGAGACGGATGGGCAGTGCCCAATCCACATGCAAGCAGTACGCAGTCAGTGGTTCCAGTCTGGGGCCCAAGGAGTTCATGACAGGGCCCCATCCAGCTGTCCAGAGGGGGCTAGGGCACAGCCCAGTCCTGATCCAGCATGAACAGGGATTTTTGGCCAGCCCCAATCGAAGCCCATGGAGGGAGGAAAGGTAGGGGCATGACAAGAAACCAATCCAAAGCCAATGTGGGGGGAGGGGGTGCCTCACCGAAGGAAAGAGTTTAGACAGGTGAGAAACCGCCAAATTTCCCAACTGTGGGGAGCCCAATGGGGCAGATATCATAGCTCCACAGGCTGCAATTGGCCCATGGACCAGAGGTTGAGCACCCGTGCTCTAACACTATCAGCAAAACACTATAACAATATTTATTATGCTTGCCAGCATTGAATCCGAACACTTACAGCTGGGCTGGCAGGAAGATCCTAGCTATCCCATGCTGCCTGACTCCCAGGGAAGCTCACTAGCAAAGAATCCACCTCTCCCACCTCTTCCCCTCCACCCCCAATCTCTCCCACTGTCATCTTCCGAGCTAGCCCACACACATCTAGCTTGTCATTCCCCAGACACACAACCTTCATTCCAGCCTGCCTGCAAGTCACTGCTTGGGTGACTGGAGGCAGCAGGCACACGTGTGTCTCTGCACACACATCCCCATGGCCTGCATGCACCCAGGCAGGGTCCTGGGAGTAGCACCAATGGCTGGATGCAGGTAAGTGTATGATCAGTGGGGGTTGGAGGTCCAGGACTTGGGGACTGTGTGTGCGTGGGCAGGGGGGATGGGTACCTGCCAGATATGGGGGAAGATAGCCGGGCGTCAAGGCTGCATCAGGGCAGGGGGGACGGGAGGGGTAGGCGCCTGCCCCTTCAGCAACAGAAGGAGGCATCGGGGGGAGCTGCATAGGTGGGCTGGTGGCACTTGGGCTGGTGCTCATACTTGTATGGGCAGAGCAACTGGGAGACGCTGCTGGGGGGACGCGCTGGAGGGACCATGACCAGGCTGCCTAGTGAGGCATGGCAGCCCCAGACCAGGGCGGGGGGGGGCCGCCACAGGCCTCCCCTCCTCCCTCCAGCCTGTGCTGGGGCTGGACTCTCTCCGCTGAAATCCGCACGAACTGCGGGACTTCGGCCCGAATGGCACAGGGGCAGCTGGGGGCTCCCTTTAGCAGGGCTGGGGGAAGGCAGGTCGGGACTGGCCACTGATTTTCATAAATAGGTCCTGGTACAAAAAAAGTTGAGAACCACTGTCCTAGACCTCCCATCCCTTTAACGGGTATTTATTTCCTTGCCATTGTACACCCACCTTTTCTCTTACATTAGCATATCTCTTCATCCTGCCAACTGAAGCATTTGGGTTGTCTGTCTGGCTGCCTCTCTCAAGTCATACTTTCCTGAAACTGTCCTGCTTGAACCTGAGATGATAAAATAACACACTACCTATTACTTTACAGTTCTTAATTCCTAGATGTTTCATTTTTTTTAAAGTTACAGTAATCAAATAGTCAAATAAGTTAAGAGCTATGATGCTATGCAATTGCCAGGTCAAGGTTAAGTGCAGTTTTAGTAAAAAGAAAACCCTTCTTTCTCTAAATCAGATTTGCTTAGTATATAAGGGAACAGGTGCAAGAAATGGGGTGGTTTTTTTCATCCCACACCTACACACTGCTCCTGAATTTAAAAGCCAAACTGACCTCTTGCCTATTTCTACATCATGACAGGTGGTAAAAGAAGATATTCTTGCAGAATCGTTTTTCAGATTTTGTTCTGTTCAATCACTTCCCCAAAGTCCCCTCTCCCTGTGTTTTTCCTTTTTGGTCCAAATCCTCCAACCAAGAGAGAAAGAGAACGGTCCCAAGGCTTAAAAGTGTAATTTATCAGCATGAAGCTCATGTGTGTTTGCACAACAACCAGTGCAATCAGTGGGCTAATGTGGCCTACAAACAGTACCAAAATAAAACTAACCTGTAAAAGCTCCAATATCCCATGCTGTATCTATTAAGTCTCATTTCCTTTGTTTGGTTTACTCTAGCTAAGCAAATGAGGTCATAATACTAGACTGATTAGCGGCTTTAAAGGTAAGACCTGCCTTAGCTTTGCTGTGTATTTGTAAAACTAGTTTCACACCCCACTTCTGCAAATGATTATGCAAACATTTAGCCTCATGCGCTAATAGTCTTACTGAGTTTAACAGCTCATTTGTCGAAAACTATGCACACACAGACTTGGCCTTCGAATACAAATGGAGCTTTTTCAGACTATATCTTTTCAGGATAAGAACTAACAAACAGGCCATAGTGACAAATGCAGTTGCGTCGACATAAACGGGAATTTTCATTTCATCTACTGGCACCCTAAGTCTTTATTTGCATTTGTACAGCATCTGCTACAACAGAACTTTAGTCAGGATTGTCACCTCTCCTCATGGAAGGACGTACAAATAATTAACACAGTAATCAACTATCATGGTTATCTAGTATACAGAATATGTAGCAGGGCACTGGGATGTGCCTGACCCTTTAGGAGAGCAAGCAGCCTGAGAGGCTGCTTTTAGGGGGCAGGGGGGAGCTAATGAGGGACTCACCTGGCTGGAAGAGGGCTCAGGCTGGAGCTACATGAGCCCCGAGTCTGCACCAGTCTCTTCGTTTCCCCCCAGCTACTGCACAGTGCAGAACTCCTGGCTCCGGGTCCCTGAAGGGAACTGGATTTTGGCTGAACAACTCTACAGGTCTGGAAACAGAGGCAAGTTTCTTGGACTGAGGAAGACTGGGTTTACAGGCAAGTGGTCTTTATGTTACACCTCTAAAGACTGAGGTGTCTGCCAGACGGCGGTGATGTTTCTTATTGATTTATGTTTAGCCTTGAACCCTGGGGGTGCAGACTCAAGGCTTGCTTAGAGAGCCAGTATCCCAGGAGCCCTCACACTGAGGGTGGGACCCAGGGAGGGGTCCCAGAACTGAAAAAAGGCTGAGACCCAGATCACGAGGTCCAAGAGGCCCAGAGCCACCTGTGTCCAGGGCTGGGCGGTGGAGGGGTCTGGGAGCTCAAGGGGGCAGAGTGCATAAGAAGGAAAATCAAAGGGAGAACATCTCTGAGGCTTAGGGCGTGGAGTAGGGGAGGAAAAGGAACCACACCGTTTGCCCTTAAGGCTAGGTCCCTGTAGGGCACCTGTAGTCAGGCCGAGAGGAACCTACCAAGGTTGGATGTCTGGATAGTGGCCAATGGGGCCTCAGACCCAGGGGAAACTTACTGGATTCGGGCTCACTCTAAGGCCTGCTAGCAGCCTCCTTGAATCAACCTGTAATATTAAGAGCAAGGCACGGCTGGTGAACAATGAAGAGAGAGTGACATTAGAGCTGGAGCCAGGCAGGAGCAGCAAGGCCGCTAGGGGTGTCATGGCAGCCCCTGTGGCTGTGAGCCTGTCACAGAGTACTTCTAGTTTTTCCTTTGAAAGGAAAATATAAAGTAGTGATAAAATTATGATCGCATAATCTGTGATTCCATGACTCGTTTCTTTAAAATTGGTTTAATGGACCACCGATAGTGCAGTGCAGCCCCAACACAGCAGGCCAGACTGCCAGTGGCCAATACATTCATGGGCTGGATCCAGGTGTTCCTGCTCTGGCACGTGGGTGGGCACCATCTGGCCAGGTGGGGGACAAACTGGCTTCAACACAGCCCTGATGGGGAAAGGAGCTTGACCCATCCTTGTCAAGAGGGAAAGAAGGCTAGCCAGGTGACCCCGTAGGGAGGGAAAGAGTGCGTGGCCTGGCCCAACCCGGCCCTGCAGGAAAGGAAGGGGACACGGTCCAACCCTGATCCCGAAGTGGGGGAACGTGGCCCAGGCCCACGGGGGAAAGAGGCATAGCTTGGCTCAGACCAGCCATGCAGGTACTGGGGCTTGGGGATTTGGCAGGGGAAAGTGGGGGGAGGCTGTGTTCATGGCCACCACTCGCTTGCTGCCAATTCCCCAGACCCATGGGGAGCCCCACAAGCCAGATGTGATGGCTCCATGGGGCTGCATTTGGCCCAGGGGATGGAAATTGAGCAACCCTTGTCTAGAAGATGCATAATACATCAATTTATATTTGCTTACAGAGATAATTAATAAAACATAAATATCAATGAAATGTTAGTTAAAATCTCAAAAGATTAAAAAATACCTGTCAGCATTTTCATTTTTACACTCTCTGCCTTGTATGGATAGCCATTTTAATAACATAACATTAGGTATCGTTTTCAAAAGATCCTGCCTGTTTGAAAATATGCATAAGTGGAGCAGCTGTAAATGCTTCACAACACGTTGTAGTGCTGAAAGAAGAAGAAAAAAAAGTTAATTTCTCAATTAGTGAATGAGTTCACATTTTGGACTCTAAAAATACCCACGGTTAGTTCTGTAGACAATACATTTAGAAATCCTTTCCAAGAGTTACAGAAGTTCCATGTCCAATACAAATCACCATTTCCAAAGATACTAACAGAGCCAACAAACAGTCTTCAAAGCAACCTTGAAAACAGCACAAGAAAAGCTGGAAAGCAGGGTTTGATGCTTTTCCACCACAAATCATACTAGCCTATCTTCAAAAAGGCCAAAAGGTTCCCAAACAGTTATGACTTTTATTCCCTACCAGCCTTTACTACACCTGAACTAGCAGCTTAAAAGTCAAAACTTGTCATTCTATTTTTAATCTGTCGTTTTTTATTTTTTTAAATCTATTTTTAATCTTTCTTGTTTCCCCAAGAAAAGCCATTTTAAGGATCCAATCCAATTGACACTGAGATGAATGGGAGTCTTTTCACTGACTTTACAGAGTACTGAATCAAGCCCAAAGCATTCGTAGTGGATGATTTCCTCTTTGGAACCCCGCCCCCCACTCCGCAAGGGAAATCACCTATCAGTTATGATACCACATACCAATGTAAGAGCAGAGACTCGCCAAAACAAAAGCAAAACACCCAACCTCCATCAATCAGTGTTAAAACAGAAACACGTTTCTAAGTGTGTAAATCAGGAAGAAGAAGGGCTTTTTTCAGCATTGAGGAAATCGGGACTGTTAGTCTTAACTTTACACAGAAGAGCAATTTTAAAACTATCCCATACTAAATCCCAAGATTAATGTAAAAAGATGAAACTATCTCACCAGAGGAAAGAGTTTAGACAGGTGAGAAACAGAACCTAGTATTCATGGAAGGGTAATTATTGGTTTGGCTAGGCACTTTTGCTCCTATTTGCTCTAATATAATTTCCCAACCTTAAAATACATTGTACCTTCTCTTTGGGTGTGCATCATACAGTATTTCATGACACTACTTTACCCATTTAAAGGTAAAAATCCCAGTGATACAACATTCAAATTGGAAGATTTAAAATTATAGCAAAAACTAGAATAAATATCCCCCACCACAACTCTGCCTAGATAAGTCTTTTGGTTTCTATTGAACAAAAGAAGACTGATACATATAATTCTTCCTACACGTTCAGGTTAACAGGAACAGAATGATTCATATACACTACGGTACTAAAATAACTGCATTACTGGACTCATTTTTGGCAACTAAACCTATTACTTATGTTCACTTGGAAATTTTAAAAGCCTTGGTGGGGTGATATAGTTGGGGGTAGTCCTGCTTCAAGCAGGGCATTAGACTAGGTGACCTCCTGAGGTCCCTTCCAACCCTAATTTTCAATAATTCTGTTTAGCTTTGAAGCATGGGAAGTTTCATTCAAGAAGTGAGAGTTTCTAGTCAAGATTTTTCCCCTCCCCCAAAATGCAGGAGCATGTGAAATCAGATTTTACTGTCAGTATTTTTAAAGCATAATTACAACTGCTATTGCTAAATGAATAGATCCTATTAGAAAGGGAAGCCAAGCAACTTCCTATGTCAGGGAGCAGATACGTAGTAAATTAACTGGAATCAAAGTGGTTCCGTAACTTCATCAAGCACTTTCTCCTTTCTTTTCCTATGGGCATGCGTGACCATGCAAAGGGTGTGGGAAATAATGTTTCAGGCCTCACCTAGCCAGATATTGTGCCTATTTAATTAAAATTGGTTTAAAAAAAGTTATCAACACAAGCTACACCTAGAAAACCACCTGTGAATTGGTGTGCACTACTTAAATTGACCAGATTGAGTAAACCAGAGTTAAACTGGTTCAACTCTTTGTGTAAAGAAAGCCAGAGGCATAACCAGGAGCGTCAGTGCCCGGGGGAGACAGCGCCGAGCGCTGGAGCGGGAGGTGAGGAGCGTCGAGCGCTGGAGACTCCCTGAAAACCGGCAGTTTGTTCAGTAACGAACTAACTGCAACTTGAGGCCTTTAGGCCTACGCTGAATGAAACAAGGAGACAATTTCAGTCCTACTTAATGTCTTCACTGGAGCATGTCTGAAATCAGTCCCCATTAACAGGCATGAAAAATATACCCAGTTGCTATTGAAGATGCCGTAGAGAAAGCGATCATCGTGGCTTCCTGTACCTAGTACAGGGGTTTCTCAGCCTGTTTCGGCTCCAGGCGCCCGTCTGCAACTGGCCTGAGTTTTGTGGCACCTGCTTTTCACAACTAATTTCACTGTTTTTCATTATGAAAAATAGTAGACTGACTCCCACCCCTACTCACTCACTCGGTGTGTGAGCCCATGCAGCCACGTACATGCATGCACATGTGTGTGTGTGTGTATGTACATGCATGCACACGCATCTGCATGTGTAGGTGTATACACACAGTGCACCTGTAGCACATAGGGTACAGCGTGCCTGCAGGTGCATACTGCGTGTGTGCATGCAGGTGTGCGCAAACAGGCAGAAGTGTATGTGCACTGCCAACGCACTCTTTCCATGTATGTATACTGACATGCACACGTATGTGTATACGTGTAAAGTGTATATGTGCATATCTACACCCCAACCCCCCGTACAAACACCAGTGGGCAACCCCTCGCAGCCGAGGACGACCCTCTCTCAGCCGGGCCGCGTGTCTGCGCGGGGGCGGGGGCAGCTCTGGAGTGCGGACCGGACACACCGGGCTGCTCCTCCCCCCCCCCCCGCTCCTGTGGCTGTGCAGAGACCCGGCCTCCATCGTGTCGGTGCCGCGGGGTGTCGGAGCGGGCCTGAGGCGGCCTCGACACGCTTCCTCCGCCTCAGCTACAGCAATGGCAGAGTCTTTGCAGTACCTGCCTTGTACGGTAGTATTCAGTCTTGGTGACACGAGTAAAATGTACAGTGTGTTATAACGAGTCTAGTTGCACAAAGAGGGATCTGACTTGCTGTGGCAGGATGACATGTTTTTCCTCTGTTTCCTTCTCCTGTTCCATAATTTTGGTTTGACAGCTCTAGGCTTCAGACTGCAGTTATTAAATTAATTTTAACAAAGACTTTCAAAGACTGTCTCTAGCAGTCTAGGAAAAGAGACACTGAAGAAATATCCTCATTAGGAGAGGGAAAGCATCTAGTTAAATTTTTCATAATTGCATTCATAATTGTATATCTAACCTTCAAGGGTGACAATTTTAAACACTCCTAAGGGAGTTAACATGAAACGTTAGCTTTTCTCTCCTTATGTGAAATGTTCGGTGATTTGTACCATGCTGTCGATAGTAGTCTGAGTCCTATCTCTCCAGAAACAAAAAGTTACTATCGTCCTCTGTCCTTATCAGGGGAACATGCAATGGGAAAAGCATATAGAGACCCACATACTTTTGCTAATAAGGACCCACTATCCCCCTCTTCCTCCTTAGTGGTACATAGGCATGAGATGTTTCCATCCCAGGTCCACTGTGATGGGTGTCCAGGACCTTTGTGCCACTGCCTTGTCTCCCATTATAGGAAACATCAATGCTGCAAGTAATAATATCTTTTCTGAGCTAGGCTGCTCTTGCAATCAAATCTACTGACCACTGCCCTGCCTTTGCCAGTCCTCACATGTGATGCCTCCTTGGAAGTTACTAGAAGGGGCTTGGGTTTGTATCTGACTGGTCGGTGCAAAGCCCTGTCTAAACTGGGCGGATCATATTTTGCTCTCCTTACCCTTCACCTTCAGCCCCGATCCACCTGGTTCAGACCCACAATGTTTGGCCTTTCTTATTGAAATGCCTGCGTGCAGAGAGACCGGCTGCTTTGGTGCTAGGTGGATAATGGGGACAGCTCACCGAGTTAAGCTTGACCCACCCGTTTTCTGGTGTTGATGATACTAATAATAGGAATAATGGGAACTATAACAGCAACTGCTTGCACTTTACACCCAGCTGAGGATCTCAAAGCGCACTTCCCACAAGGTTAGGTTAACACTCCATGAAGTAAGGGGTATGACGCCGCTTTTAACAAAGGGTATATTGAGACCCATAGTGACTAGATGACATGCCCAAGGCCACAAGGCTGGTCAGTGGCTGAGCTTCGTGCCAGTTCTGTGCCTCGTGCGCTCATGCTTGACCTGCCTTTCCCACTGCAAGATAGCAGTGTGGCATGAAAAGGATGTTTAGTCCGTCAGAGCGGTCCAGAGGCCTGCTCCCTTCCCCCGTCCCCTGGCTAATCAGCTCCTTCATCCTGAACCGCAGCCCCCACGCGGCAATCCTGCTGAAGGATATTAGAAAGGGTAAATGGCAAAATCCCCCTTCGGTTCCCACATCATGCTGATGAAATGATGCTGTTTTTGAACTTTCCTTCTGGAAGCTGGGTATTGATCCTGGAAGTAAGAGAAGGGATGTTTTAAATGAAAGTGAGCTCTTCAAGCTAACCTTTTTAGGTTGTGAGACCCCAGGCAGTACCTTAAAAGATATTTAACTAGGTCCCCATGGAGCTGTGCGACTTTGCTTGCATGGAGTGGACCAGATTCCTCTCCCATACACACACGGGCTTGGCTACAGCAATTTAGCCCCGCTGCTTTGGAGGCATGCAATAGCTTTGCCAGGACCCCGCGTTTCCCCTGCTCCAAGACCTCTAAAATCCCCGGCGACCTCCTCATGTGCCAGCAGTAGCTCCTGCCTCATTACGGCGCCTTACAGGTCCATGAGCAGGGAAATGATGGAAGAGAGGAGTGGCTTCTACCCTTTTTCTGCCTCACTTCCCACTGCAGAAATGTACTTAATTATTGAGCATGAAACCACATCACCCACAGGCACACACTTAGCTATGCAAATTTTGCCCTGAGACTGAATGCCCATATAATAATTCATAATTATCTGCACTGCTTGATCTAGAGACGCACAGGACAAAGGAGGTATCATTAGCTGAATCAGCCCCTGGCTATCGTGAGGGACGCGTGAGCCTAAACGCGGCATCAGTCTCATTTACAAGCTTGCCCCGAGGGGCAGCCCTCCCATGATCAGTGGCAAATCTCTGAACTGCCATCTTGGTGCATGCAATTATTTCCCCAGCTTCTCTGTTGTCCTCTCCTCAGCTGCTTGATTCTGCATGGGTCTCTTTGCAAGTGTGCAGTCATAAGTAAGCCACCTCTGCCTTCCCCTGCTTTCCAGCTGGGGCAGCATCTGCTGCAAGTTACGGCACCTCCACGCCCGTCCCCTCTGTCAGCAGGGTCCCACAGCTCACAGGAAGAGCTGAGTTACCTACAGACTTGAGCTCTTCCTCCCCTAGTTGCAAGCCTCATGCTCTAGATGAGCATTTTCCTCATATCACAAGACTGGATTTGCTGAAGGGCAAGCAGCAGCAGAATTATCCCTGTGCATCACAGATGGCGACGGCAGGCAGGGGGCAATGAGGAGTACAGGTGCGGACCGCTGAACCAGAAATGCCTGTTGCATTGGTGCTCTCCATCGTGCGTCTTCAAGCAGAGCCCTCTTCTCCCGGGAAGGGGACTGATGTCCCAGAGATGCTTGGATTTCTTGCCGCACGACTCTGCCGGACGGGACAGATGAGGTGAGCCATATAGTACACACATGGGGTTCCCAAATCCACTCTGTTGGGCATCAGAGTCCATCTCCTCCACATTCAAGAGCAAGTCGCTCTCCCCACCAGGCTCCCTGGCCAGACCAGCAACACCAGAGTATCAAGAGGAACTGCATCTGGGAGCAGGACATCACAAGCACCTGCCAGGATTACCTGCGGTCCTCTTGCCCCCGCGGCACCAGGACAAGCGCACGATGGTCTTGGATAACTCCAGGAACTGCTTTTGTGTATTGCCAAAGCACTGGGGATGGAAGTGGCTGTGATCCCGGGGAAGCTCTGACAAGCTGTTCAGCATCCCATAGCAAGGATTGCCCTCTCCATAATGTGGAATCAGAAAAAATATATGCCTTAAACTTTGATTATTTTAGTTATAAGATGACATAACCGCTTTGTGTAGAATTGCTGGCTCGGTACAGTAGAACAGATAAGGGCAAGTGTTTGTTCTTTGTAACTCTTCTGCAAATGCTTCGCTCACCGCGGCCTTAAAGGTAGAAAAAAAAAAAAAAAGTATGTACAAAGTAGATTTCCAGGTGCAAGAAGGAGGTTTGTGAACTAACCCTATCTCCCCCATAATTCCCATCCTGATAACAGCAAAGAAATAATAAAGTAATATTATAGCCGCTTTTCATGCTAATTTCACTATATGATCACGTGAGTTGTAAGCGACTGTTAAAAAGTATATAAGCCTCCTGATTTTGCTCTTGGGGGGGGACCCCTTCCAAGTGCTTGGGAAATCCATGTCACTTTGGAACTCCCCCTACAGCTGTAGTTTCTTTTAAATAAAAGCTTCTGCTGACCTGACCCAAAAGTACTCTGTGTGTGTTTCCACGACAATAAGCAAAGGCTGGCTTGAGTCGGGTGAAGTAAAGTGCATCAAGACACAGTATCAACACCATTAATGGGCAGGGAGTCCTGTCCTCCCAGCTTCTTAGTCTTGCTGGTGTTGAAGTCGAGCAAGAGCCCCCAGAACAGTGAGCTGAAATAGCATAACCGGGGCCGGGGGGGCAAAGCTCATTTATCTGTGTATGAGATGTATTTGCTGCCCTCCTTAAGAACAGCTCAAAGCAGCTTACAGTAAAACCAGATAAAAATAAAGACAGATTAAAATAATAGGTAACAGAACAACCTCCCAAACTCACACTCCCTGGAGAGTTACTTCCCAGGGCTGTGGTGGACGAGGTTTCAAACCAGGGGAAGCATCTTCCCCTCCTGGCATTTTCTAATTACAGGGAAGAGGAGGGGCCTTCATCCCACCCTAGACCTGGGGCAACCCCGGGAATACAGGCACCACCTTGCATTCGGGCAGGAAATGCTTCCCTTCGCCATACCACGGCTCCCAGCCTGAAGGACACGTTTCTCTTATAATCTCTTCAGACCGCTGGAAATACCGGAGGGGTCAGCTCAGTGACCCAGCCCGCCCTTCGCCCTGCAGATAGTCTGCAGCACCGGGTAGTGTCCAGGCGTGTAACTCCACGTGCATGTGGCTGCGTCCCCCAACAGAGAAGTGTGGTAGGACTCAAATCTTGTGCCGTGTCTAGCCCTAGGGTTCAACTCCTGAATCAACTGATTACTCTTCTCATCCCCTTCCTGAAGCTTCAATCAGCATGAAGAGAGGAAGACACAGCATAGCCTGGGTGTAGCTTCACAGCCGTGTGTGTGTGTGTATATGTGTGTGTGAATATATATTCACGCATATGTGCATATGTGCATGCACATATATATATTCATATGTATATGCATGTGTGCATGCATGCACACACACACACATATATATATATAGTGTGCATGCACGCACACACACACATGCACATATAAATATATAAGCATAGAGATATTCTTTCTATATCTGCATTTTATACACATGCAAAACACTACTCATAATAGGTCTGAATAGGTTCAACAAATGCAACAAAATGGCTTAGGCTGGGAGGAAAAACCCAGTATGTTGTTTTCCAGCGTTCAGGCTCTGCTGTCTAAACACTGGTACGAGTGCTTACCATTAAACTCATATATTGCCCCACTGATTTGAATGGGACTGCTCACAGGCTTAGATATATAAGCCTGAGATGGCAGAATTGGGATCTTAGGATGGAAATATATGGGATTACTAGCAGTTGCTAGTTGTATCCCAGTTGTATCACTTAGCTACAGCAAATAAAGTCATTTTTAGTGTGTAGGTAAATGGAAAGCTCAAATCATTTCATTCTGGGAGATGAAAATGAATACTGTGGGTTTGACCTCTCCTTTCCGCCTGAGAGAATGAATTGCTGTTTCATTTATAATGAATTACAACACAACGTAGGAAACACGCGTGTGGTTTTAAACTCCACGTTAACGTGATTTGTGTAATTCATATCACGGCGATTGGCATATGACTAATGGCGCTGTATTAAAGTAATCTTGAAGCAAGTGAGATGAACGTAACTCTTGCACCAGTGATTAGCGTCCAGGCATGTACAATGCAAGTGATCCTCCCTATCCTGTGCCTCTCTCCTTCATGAGAAATTTGCCCTCTGATTTTTACATCTGATTATAATGTATAGGTAATTACAATGCCTGGGTAATAATAATCTGCTGCTAGCTGTTTTGTGCAGGTTTCATAGTGTACCCAAGCATCGAGGCTCTCATAAGCATGAATGTTTTCATAATAAATCTTCTTGCCTGTATTCATGTTGAACTACACGTTTCATGGAGGAAATGATAATAATTGGTAAACACTTCTAATTCAAGTAGTGTGCAAGTTAACAAGGAACTGTCTCTTGGTACTTGGCTCTGAGCAATTATAATTCATCTTAATAATTCTAAGGTCACTAACTTCAGCAGGGTGCCAACATTTAAAGGGCTTTCAGCATGTAGTTTAAGCGCAGGGGATGACACCCGCTGTGTTGCCTCACTTTAATATTTATGCAGATATGACCTCTGTAGAAAAAAGATGAACCAATATCCTACCGGTATAAAAGCCACGTCTGCGATTTTATTTTCTCATAAGTGAATGGATATTGTTATTATGCAGTTACAAGCATTCTGGCTTTCTTTTGTATTGCAAGACAACATGATCAGTCAGAAAAATGCTTTTCCCCCCCAGCGATGTGCTAACACTTCTGTCACGTTCTTGCTAGAAATACGTTATTTAACGAATCGAGCCATGCTGTCCTTGAACAGAACATCCTCGACACGCGCAGGGATCAGACAAATTCCAGCAGAGATTTTTTTTTCCTTTGCTGAGATTTTTTATTTTTACATTTTCACCAAGGCAGCGGAGGGAACGGATAGAAGAAGGCTTACCCAAGGAAGCGCTGCGCTGGGCGGCCACGCCAGGCAGTGGGAATCCTTTTCAAGTTTTTGTTTAACCCAAGGTGTTTTTCATTATTTAGGGAATGCAAAGCAGAAAATTAAGACAGAGCATCTCAGCATCCTGGTGAGCAGCTTAGCACTGTGCAATTAATGTCTATTGATCGTGATGAAATGAGGAGTGAGAAGGAGGGAGGGTGAGAGGAACATCAGGAAAGCAGGACGAGATCTGCATTGAAAAAGTTGGCAAGGAAACCTGGTTACCAAGAAGTCATACTTGCTTTAATCGTTTGGATCTGCCGCCATGTAAAAGCTATGAACAGCTGAAAGAGAAGCTGCTTTTTGCAATTGAAGAGACCGAAGGATTTGGTCAAGAGTAGAAGGGGCTTCTGGGCAAAGAGGAGATCTTGCATTAGTAAAAGGCCCAGCCAACTAAAATTGCACACGTGATTGTATATAAGCTTTTGTTCTGTACAGTGATCTTTCTGGAACTCTAAAGTAGAAATGTTCGCCATTCTTCCACAGAGATATGCAAAACAGTTCAGCCTTTTCTACTTTATTTATTGCCCCTTCAAAAAACCAGGAAAAAAATCAAGTTTTGAAAGTGGACAAGAGACTTTATTTAAACTATATATATATATATATATATATATATATATATATATATATATATTAAAAATATATTGAATATATATACTGGTGGGCTCTAGTTTTATAGAGCTTTAAGTGTATGAAACATTTATTTCTAAGCGAGGGGCACGACAAGTCTCTCACTGGGGTTGTAGAGAGGCAGCAGCAAGGCGCCAGACTTCCACACGTAGATCCTGAGGTGGTGCAGAGTCACTTGGAAGAACTGGATGCCTTTAAGTCGGCAGGCCCGGATGGGCTCCATCCGAGGGTGCTGAAGGCACTGGCCGACGTCATTGCAGAGCCACTGGCGGGAATATTCGAATGCTCGTGGCGCACGGGCCAAGTCCCGGAGGACTGGAAAAGGGCTAACGTGGTCCCCATTTTCAAGAAGGGGAGGAAGGAGGACCCGAGCAACTATAGGACAGTCAGTCTCACCTCCATCCTTGGTAAAGTCTTTGAAAAAATTATCAAGGCTCACATTTGTGAGAGCCCGGCAGGACAAATTATGCTGAGGGGAAACCAGCATGGGTTTGTGGCGGGCAGATCGTGCCTGACCAACCTAGTCTCTTTCTATGACCAGGTTACGAAACGCCTGGACACAGGAGGAGGGGTGGATGTCGTATACTTGGACTTCAGGAAGGCCTTCGATACGGTATCCCACCCCATACTGGTGAACAAATTAAGAGGCTGTGATGTGGATGACTGCACAGTCCGGTGGGTGGCGAATTGGCTAGAGGGTCGCACCCAAAGAGTCGTGGTGGATGGGTCGGTCTCGACCTGGAAGGGTGTGGGCAGTGGGGTCCCACAGGGTTCGGTCCTTGGACCGATACTCTTTAATGTCTTCATCAGCGACTTGGACGAGGGAGTGAAGTGTACTCTGTCCAAGTTTGCAGATGACACAAAGCTATGAGGAGATGTGGACACGCCGGAGGGCAGGGAACAGCTGCAGGCAGACCTGGATAGGTTGGACAAGTGGGCAGAAAACAACAGGATGCAGTTCAACAAGGAGAAATGCAAAGTGCTGCACCTAGGGAGGAAAAATGTCCAGCACACCTACAGCCTAGGGAATGACCTGCTGGGTGGCACAGAGGTGGAAAGGGATCTTGGAGTCCTAGTGGACTCCAAGATGAACATGAGCCGGCAGTGTGACGAAGCCATCAGAAAAGCCGATGGCACTTTATCGTGCATCAGCAGATGCATGACAAATAGGTCCAGGGAGGTGATACTTCCCCTCTATAGGGCGTTGGTCAGACCGCAGTTGGAGTACTGCGTGCAATTCTGGGCGCCGCACTTCAAGAAGGATGCGGATAACCTGGAGAGGGTACAGCGAAGAGCAACTCGTATGGTCAAGGGCTTGCAGGCCAAGCCCTACGAGGAGAGACTAGAGAAACTGGATCTTTTCAGCCTCCGCAAGAGAAGGTTGAGAGGCGACCTTGTGGCTGCCTATAAGTTCATCACGGGGGCACAGAAGGGAATTGGTGAGGATTTATTCACCAAGGCGCCCCCGGGGGTTACAAGAAACAATGGCCACAAGCTAGCAGAGAGCAGATTTAGACTGGACATTAGGAAGAACTTCTTCACAGTTCGAGTGGCCAAGGTCTGGAACGGGCTCCCAAGGGAGGTGGTGCTCTCCCCTACCCTGGGGGTCTTCAAGAGGAGGTTAGACGAGTATCTAGCTGGGGTCATCTAGACCCAGCACTCTTTCCTGCTTATGCAGGGGGTCGGACTTGATGATCTATTGAGGTCCCTTCCGACCCTAACATCTATGAATATGAATCTATGAATCTATAAGAGGTGGGGGGGGGGGGGGAAGTTTTTTTTGTTTCTGCTGATTGCAATGGAAGGGGCATTTTGTGTTGTCTCCTTGAACGTGAGAAGCCTTTCATCTAAGAAAAGGTGGGAAAGGGTGGGAGGGTATTTGAGGGCATTAAGGGCTGATATTATTTGTTTACAAGAGTGTGGGATTGGGTGGGAAGGGGATTATGGGGTGCTACGGAGAAGATGGGATAAGGGAAGATCGTGGTGGGCGGGGGCAGGTGGGAATAAGGCAGCGGGGGTGGGGATTTTAGTGAACGAAACACAGGTGAGGGTGATTGGGATGGAGGTGTTAATTGAGGGGCGACTGCAACACATGAGGGTGGAGGTGGGGGGGGAGAAGGTGGGGGTGTTCAATGTCTACGCACCAGCGGTGAAGGAGGAGCGGAGGGAATTCTTTCAGAAATTGGCAATATGTGGGGGAGGGGGAGGGAAGAAGGTGTTTGTAGGGGACTTTAACTGTATTGTTGAGGGAGGGGATAGGGAAGGGGGGGTTGGCCGGGGAAGTTGGAAAAGAGGGGAGGGGGGGCGGAGTTGGAGAGGGATATAACGGAGGAAGAGGTGAGGGAGGTGCTGGGGCAGATGAAGAAGGGGAAGACGCCAGGTTTGGATGGGTTGCCGGCTGAATTCTATGAGAGGTTTTGGGGGGTGGGGGGGGGACGTGGTGGAGGTGTTCCGGGAGGTGATGGGGTCAGGGGTGGCGGGGAGGGGCTTGCGGTGGGGGTGGTGGTGTTACTGCACAAGAAGGGGGACAGGGAGGTGTTGAAGAATTGGAGACCGATCACGTTATTGAACGTAGACTATAAGTTCTTTTCAAGGGGCTGGCGACGAGGATGGGGAAGGTGATGGGGGAGGTGGTGGGGGAAGACCAGACGTGTGCGGTGAAGGGTAGGAGGTTGGGGGATACGCAGTGGGTGTGGAGGGATATGTTGGACTACGTGGGAGAGAGGGGGTGGGCAGAGAGCCCTGTATAGAGGGGCGAGGAGCAGAATCGTGGTGAAGGGCTGTTTGGGAGAGGAATTCAGGGTGGAGAGAGGGGTGCGCCAGGGGTGCCCCCTTTCTCCGGGGCTGTTTGTGTGCGGCATAGAGCCGTTGGCACAGAGGGTGAGGAGGGATGGGAGGGTGAGAGGAATGTCAGTGCTGGGGGGAGAAGATTTGAGGGTTACATTATATATGGATGACGTGATGTTTATAGTGCGGGATGAGGGGTCTCTGAGGAGGGCGGTGGAGGGAATTAAGGAATATGGGGAGGCAGCGGGGCCACGGGTGAACAAGGGGAAAAGCAGTTTGTTGGCGGTGGGGGAGTGGACCGGACTGGAGGAGGTGGGGTGGCGGGTGGAGAAGGAGGGTTTCAAGGTGCTGGGAGTGTATATGGATGTGAGGGGGAAGGGGGAACGGGCGTGGGAGGAGTTCGAGGGAGGGTGAGGAAAGTGGTAGGGATATGGGGAACGAGCAAGCTGTCGTTCAGGGGGAAGGTGGGGATTATGGAGCAGTTTTTGTTGCTGACAATTCTGTTTGCGGCAATGGTGTACCCGCCCACCTGGTTGCAGGAGAGGTGGGTGCAAAGGGAAATGTGTCTCTTTTTTTGGAGTGGGCAGACAGAGAGGGTGGCGAGGAGGGAGGTATATATATAAGGGGGAGGACTTGGGAGGCTGGGGCGTGCCGGAACTAGAGGTGTTTCTGTATGTGCACTTTTGGAAAGGGGTGGTGAGAGTTGGGGGCCTGGAGGGGAGGAAAGTGGGGGCAATGTGTAGATATTGGGCGGGAAGGTATTTGAGGAGGTTGGGGTTATAAGCGGGGAGGTGGACGGGGTTGTGGGCCGAGAGACCGGCCAAGTGGTATGCAAGGGGGTGGGGCTTCTTGAGGGCAAAGGGGCTGGAGGGTCAGAGTAGGCGAACGCCAGGGTTCGGAGGACGGAACGTGGAGCAACACCCCCAGGTCTCAAGGACGCCCTGATCCACTGACGAGAACGTTCGAGGCACGGAGACCCCAGCTAGGGCGGAACGGCGACTGCGGATCCCGGAGGACCCTCCCAGGAGGGTAGACCAGCGACCCCGAGCCAGCGAAGAACCCTGACGCACCCCCCCCCCACAATGTCGGGACCCCAACAGGCGGCGGCGGACCCCCGACCATCGATCGACCCCCGGAGGCGGAGAGAGTCTCAGAGCCTGGAACCCCAGCTGACGAGAGCCGCCTCCCGGCGGAGGACCCCGGAGCCCGAGGACGCCCCCCGGATGACGACGGAGCACCCCGAGCGACAGCGGACCCCTCCGGACCCCCATGGCACCCCGGTGACAACGGCGGGCCCCGAACGGCGACGACCCCTGGACCCCGGCAGTCCCGAGGATGCCCCCCCCCAGGGTCTCCCCACGCTGGTGGAGGAGCCCCGAGCCCCCCTGACACCGGACCCCCCCACGGACGACCCAGGGGAAGGAGCAGACGTGACGGCGCTCACGTTCCTCCCTTTCCCTCTTCCGGACAAGCTGTTCTGCCCGACCTGCCACCCGCCGAGACAGTACAGGTCGCACGGTGACATGAACAAATACCTGCGGCGCTTCCACCAGCTGCGCCTAGCTTTTTACTGCTCCCTCTGCGGCACCGAATACGAGGCCTTGAAGCTCCTCAAAAACCACCAGAAGGTATGCCAAGGCCACGGAGCCGAGAGGAGACCCGGCACGCTGGTGAGGTCCGTCGCCCCGGCCCGGCACACCCAGGCCGTGGCGCGGAGACCCGCCAGACCAGCCACCCCGCCGACAACCCCACCGAACCAGACCTCCAGGGACCGCCCAACGGAGAGACCTGCCCTGACGACGCCACCGTGCAGGCCTCCGCCCAGGGACCCCCGACCGGACACGACACCCCGGCCATGTCATTCGTGCCCACGTGGATGAAGAGCATGAGGCAATAGTCAGAGGGACGGACAAGCCTGGGGATCCTCTCCACAATGTCTTGGATGCGGGACCCAGGGAGACAGCAGACCTCTTGGGCTAACACAGGGGTGTCCAACCTTTTTGAATGTGGGGCCGGATCACGAACTTTTTATCACCCAGTGGGGCTGGCAAGCCATATTCAAAGACCACACAGAAAGTGGTATCACATCAGAAAGTGATGTCACGTGACCTTTGACACCAATGAAGTTGCAGGAAGTGACAATCAAATGGGTCTGGAAATGTGGTTTAAAATCCAAAATAAAAACAATATAAAAGCAAGAAAGAAATAATACGAAACACTTGACTAAAATAAACGCTTTCTCTTCTACTCACTTCTCAAAGAATGAAAGAGGCATAATGCAAGTCGACAGATCCAACGTGGAAAAGATATCAGCCAGTGGAAACTAATCAAAGCAACAAAATATGGGCATTTTTGAGAATAATCTTCAAAAAGATTTACTTTTCCTTAATTAATAACTTGTTAGCAACACATCTTTAACCAGTAGTAACAAGTTGAACGTCCAATCCCGCACAAAGAGAAACAGAAGAAAACACAATCCAAACACTGGACAGGATTTTTACAAAGTTTTTTACTTGCTCCAAACTGACATTGGAGCCCAGATCGTTCATGCTCTATTCTTGAACATATTCATAGATTCATAGATGTTAGGGTCGGAAGGGACCTCAATAGATCATCAAGTCCGACCCCCTGCATAAGCAGGAAAGAGTGCTGGGTCTAGATGACCCCAGCTAGAATTGTTCAGTCTTAAACAAGCATACAGCACAGCTATCCAGGGAGGTTCATAATTAGGGACATTCGGTTACAACAGGAACTATCCAGGCAAAAAAAGAGACAGGTGGCAATACAACTGTTGTCAAGTCTCAAGAAACCAAGCATGCTCCAACCCACACTGTAAGTGTACAGAAACAGTGTAAAAACAACGTGTACAAGTCTACTCTTATTAACTTTCTGAAAACTACAATGAACACTGATTTCTTTAGTGATACCTGGCATTGTTTTTGCTTGCACAAGTTATCAATATCTGCTGGCACACTTGATGTGGCGATGCGGAGTATTCCAGGTAAATGTCCGTCTGTCAAAAGTGATCTTGATTTTGCTTTTATGTTCTTCATTCTTGAGAAAAGCTGCTCACAGCAATACCTGCTGCCAAACAGCGCAATGAACCAAAATGCATGATTCAAGAGATTTGGGAAAGAGTGCCACATAACATAGTGACTAGAAAATGTCAGTAGGTCATGTTCTGCAAAAGCTCTCTTCAAGGCACCGTTATTTGGGATGTCAATTAGTGCCATGTGGAACGTGTCGGGGCATCGGTGGCATCCGCTCCAAATGGATCTGCAAACAGCTTCAGCTCATCGCTGCGTTCCCTGAAATCCGCACATCTTTGTTTGAATTCATCCAGCAGACGGCCGACCAATGCAGAATACGTGTCACGGGTCACAGTCTCAGCACATCTTGTTAACAGTATTGTGAAATGGGTGACATTCTTCTTAGTCAACTGTTTCTGAAACAATTCCAGCTTACGAATGAAGGATTGGATGTGTTCATACAGTCTGTTGACAAATTGATCCTTCCCTCGTCATTTTAGATTCAAATCTGCAAGATACTTGGTGTGTCAACTAGGATGCCAAGTCATCATCATCGTCCATGAAGCCAGCATCTTTTCCTTTGTCTGTCATGAAGGTTTTAATTTCGTCAAGCAGTGACGAGTATTTGGCTAGCGTGGCTAGCGTGGCTGCCCTGCTGAGCCAACGGACTTGGCAGAAGTAAATAACGTCATCATGGTCCGATCCTATCTCGCAAGAAATGCTTGGGATGTCTATGACTAAGCCCCTTTGACCTGATGGAACTGACTGTAGAAACCACCTTTTCCATCACGTCTCATCCCTAGGGCCTTTGCACACAGCTGTTCCTGGTGAAGGACTCAGGGATGTGTGATGACATCCTGAGGCACAGACTTGACCAGTAAACTGACAGATCCATCGTGCTTGCCTGTCATCGCAGGGGCGCCATCCATTGTTAGACCACAGAGTTTGTCCTCTGGAAGACTGAACTCCAACAAGACACGTTTGACTTCATTGAAAATGTCCTGTCCTGCCGTTTTGCCTTTCATTGGACACAAGCCGAGCAGTTCCTCAACAACATGCAATGGTTTCGTCACTCCTCGTGCAAAGGTTGCCAGTTGAGCTGTATCACTCACCTCTGTGCTTTCGCCAACCCCCAAGCTGTAAAACTGACAGGCACCGAGTCTTTTCATCAGTGACTCTTCAATGTTTGATGCCATGTCGTCTACTCTTCTAGCAACCGTCTGATGGGAAAGGCTGATATTCTCCACCATTGACTGTTTATCAGGGAATACCTCAGATGTAAATATGCCCAAGCAATCTTTCACAAATTCTCCATCAGACAGCGGTTTCCCTCTCTTAGCTATTGCCTCGGATATCAGGAAACGGATCTTGGTCTCTGCCTCAGACTTCTGCCTCGCAGCTCTGAAAAAAGACGGCTGCCCGTTCATGCTCGGTGTTAGAGAGTTCACCCGATCAAGTCTGATCTGACCCACCAGGCTGTCAAACATCTTTGCAGGTTTTGCAGAATAATGCTGCTTCACATACTCCTTGCAGACAGCTACTCTCTCTTGGCAAATCAGACACAGGATGTTCCCGTTTTGTTCAGTAACAAAAAAATCAGTGGTCCAACTATCTTTGGAAACTTGACGTACAGCATCAATTTTTCGTTTCCTCTCACTCAACATTTTTTGAGCGTAGCATAGGCCCTGTAGCTAAGAGCCAACATTAATTTTAGTCATAGAAAAACTAGTTTGGCAGAGACAGGTGAAGTTAAAAACAACTCACCAGTTCAAGATCACCATTTGATTACTATATAATAATATTGTGGTATCAATATGGACCCTCACCCATCATGTATACTCATAATGTGGAAGGTACAGCCTGACATGTGCAGGTGCGGCCATCATATGCCAAATGCAACCTCAAATGCCAACGGGGAGTCAGGGCAGGATTAGGACCTTTGTCTCCTGGTGCCAGTCCCAGTGTCTCTGTCTCATGGCTGGGGCAGCCCAGCCATTACTGGGTTTGGGTCCCATATGGGCAGCACTGTCAGCTAGCACCACAGCCAGCCAGTTGTTATAACCCAAGACAAACACCCCTTTACACCCTGTGTCCTGGGCCAGAGAGACCCTGCCTGTGCAGCCCTCCTGCAAGGTTCATGGGAGCTGCTGGTTTATTTCATAGAGTTTATTTCATAGACATTTGGGCTGGAAGGGACCCCGCAGGATCACTTAGTCCAGCCCCCCGCCCCAGGGGCAGGAAGTCAGCAGGGATCATAGGATCCCAGCAAGATAAACACCCAAATGTGTCTTGAAGGCGTTCAAAGTGGGTGCTTGAACCACCTCGGGCGGCAGTCTATTCCAAACCTTGGAGGCTCGGACAGTGAAGAAGTTCTTTCTTATGTCCAGCCTGAATCGGTCACAGATGTCCCCCCGGATCCTGATGAGCACCCCTGATAAATTTATAGGCGGCCACCAGATCACCCGAGCCTGTGCTTTTCGAGGCTGAAGTCCCATGGCTCTCAGCCTCTCATCACAAGGTCTGTTTTCCTGACCTCTGATCACATGCGTGGCTCTCCTCTGCACCCTCTCAAGCTTCTCCACATCCTTTTTGAACTGTGGCGCCCAAAACTGGATGCAGTACTCCAGCTGCGGCCTCACCAAGGCCAAGTACAAGGGAAGAATGACGTCCCGGGGTTTGCTGGAGAAGCATCTATGGATGCAGCACGCAGGAGACACCAGGACTCCTCGCCTGTCCCGAGTGAAGGACCTTGGGCCAGAGAAAATGGCTTGGTGAGCTGCATGGCGGCCCGCGGGCTGTACGTTGGACAAGCCTGGGCTAGAGGGTCTTGCCTGGGAACAGTGACACCCCAGCTCTCGCTCTTTCTCCCTCTTTCTTTCTTTTTGTTTTTGTCTCTAGGCATAGCTTTCTGAACCAAAATTGTATTAGTTAAGCTTCAGCTAAGTTTCCCCAAATACTCAATTAAACCAGGGGAATATTGTAATTGTTTTTTGTTTTCCCTTGCTTGTCTCTTACTACTAGTACCATTATAAATTGGATATGCTTCACAATAAATAACTTTTATAGTCAAACTGGTGGTAACCAGGTGTATTTTTCCTTCTCTGCTTCCCTTCCCCATTTGCTCTGCAGCAACGCTTCTTTTACCTAAGCCAAAGATCCTTGTGAAGCCCAGAAATACTGTGGGGTCCGCTCCTCAAGAGGCTAGCACTACTAGGACAGTTAGGGCAAAAGATTGGGACGTGCTGAGTTTGAGACACATAAGGGGATCAGCTTGTATAGGCTGATTGGCCCACTTTGGCTCAGGCGTGCCCTAATGAACTGAAAGCTGGCCCGTGAGGGTGTCAGCCGGACACCCAGCCGCATTCAGAGGGATTCTGTTCACTGAGTGCTGGTGTCTGACTGCAGTGTAGTGTTACCTTAATGAACTGATTCCTGGCACATGAAGGTGTCAGCCTGTACATGCTGATCAACCTGGCCGGGTCAGGCGTGTCATGTTAGAGAGAAAGTGTGTGTGTGTGCATTTGACTGATTTAGTGGCTGGTGTGTGTGTGTGTGTGTGTGCACGCGCACATCTGACTGATTTAGTGGCTGGAGGAACCCAGCCCCACTGAAACAGAGTCCTGCAAGATAGCTCCATCGGGGGTGAGCACTTGCAGAAGGGAGAGATACAGCTCCGTACAGAAACACAGGTAACACGAGCAGCACATTGATAGAATTGCAAAGACCCTAGAAATGTACCCCTAATAAATGAGCACACCCCAAAGTGACAGGCAAATCTGGTAACAGCTGGGATCATGGCTGGAAATCCATTTTGGGCCAGCCCACACCATCTGGGCCAGGCAAGACACTGGTCATCAATTCAGTCTGTAATCTCAGCCCAAATGCCAGGTCCTTAGTCAAGCATGTATACTTAGTACCATGGGAATCGGGAGCTGTTAGTTGGCAGCCTGGCATGAAGAAACCACGCTCTGGTCCAGGCCAGACTGGTCAGTGGTGTCCGGGAGAGTCCCCTGGTGCCATAGAGGCATGGTGTGGGGTGGCCCAAGAAGGATTTCCATCTCTAATCCCAGCCCACAAGAAATTCCTTCTTTGAGCCTGTCTACTTGGTACAGTGGGGATGGGGGAACTGGCCCAAACAGTATTTGCAGCCATAACCCCAGTCCAAAACCAGGTCCTTATTCGGGTCCATGTACTTAGTACAGTGGGCATGGGGGGCTGGCAGTTGGCAGCTTGGCGCGCAAAAACTGCACTTTGGGCCAAGCAAGACTCTGGTTGGGGGGTGTGGGATAGTATCCAGTGCCAGAGGCATGGTGTGGGGTGGTCCAAAGAGGATTTCCTGTCGTCAACCCAGCCCCAAACCCAGTTCCTTATTCAAGCCTATATACTTAGGACAGTATTTGTGAGGGATGTCAGTTCATCGCCTGGCACAGCCAAACAATGTCTTCAGTCAAGCAAGAGGAAAAAGGGATGTAGCTCAGTGGTAGAGTGCTTGCTTTGCATGTATGAGGTCCTGGGTTCAATCCCCAGCATCTCTACTTTTCATAGGGCAGGGCCTACCAAGAGAGAGTAGATGGCCTGAACCTATTCAGTCTCCACAGGAGAAGGCTGAGAGGATATCTGATAGTGTTTTACAAACTCCCCAGGGGGGACCAGAGAGAACTGGGGGAAGCTCTGTTCCCCCCAAGCACCACCCAGGGTTACTAGGAATAACACCCTCAAATTAGAGAAAAGGTTCAGGCTGGACATCAAGAAACATTACTTTACACTTAGGGCTGCCAGGCTCTGCAATGGGCTCCCAAGGGAGGTGGTGCTCTCCTACCTTGGGCGTCTTCAAGAGGAGGCTGGGCAGATATTTGGCTGGGGTGACATGATCCTGGCACTCATTCCTGCCTGAGGGAGGGAGTCGGACCTGATGAGCTGTTTAGGTCCCTTCCACCCCCAAGTACTATGATACTATGACTGGTCAGAGATGACCAGGAGAGTCCCCTGGTGCAACAGGGACATGCTGTGAAGTGGCCCAAAACAGATTTCCAACCATAATCCCAGCCCAAGAGCCACTTCCTTACTCAAACCCACATATTTAGTACCGTGGCTGGGGGGAGCTGTCCGTTGGCATCCTGGCAGGGCCAAACCAGGGCAAGCTGTGGTCAGGGATGTCCAGGGGAGTCCACTGGTACCACAGAGTGACAGCGTGGGGTGGCCCAACAAGGATTTTCATCTCTGATCGCAGCCCAAATCCCAGTTCTTTATTCAGGTGCCTGAAGTTAGTGGCGTCTGGGCGGACTATCAGCTGGCAGCCTGGCACAGCCAAACTGTTTCCTGGGACGGGCAGGACTCTGCAGAGATAACCAGGAGAGTCCCATGTGCCACAGAGGCATGGCGTGGGCTGGCCCAAGAAGGATTTCCGAGCCCGAAATCCAGGTCCTTATTTGGGTCCATATACTCAGCACAGAAGCTGGCACGCTGTCGGTTCGCAGTCTATCACAGGCAAGCCGCGTTTTGGGTCGGGCAAGACGGGTGAGAGACGTCCAGCAGAGTCCCCGATGGCACACAGGTCTGTCATAGGGTGGCCCAAGAAGAATTTCTGGCTATAATCCCAGCCCAAAAACTAGTTCCTAACTCATGCCCATATATTAGTACAGGGGCTGGGGGTGTCAGCTGGCAGCCAGCACGGCCAAGCTGCACTTTGGGCCGGGCAATGCTGTGGTCAAGGTGCTTCGGGACAGTCCCCTGTGGCGCCAACAGGCAGTCTGGGGTGGCCCAAGAAGTATTTTGCCCCATAATCCCATCGTAATCTGACCTTTATTTAGGGCTCTGTCCTTGATGAAGAATATTATTTTGCATATTAATTAGCAAATATGCAATGAAATTCTCTCTATTTAAAAATGTGTAATTCATTAATAACAAGCTTTGATTGGGTCTACATTTGCTTTGAAAAAGGAACTGGGAATAAGTAACCAACTTCATGCTGGTAGGCAGGATGGAGGAGCCGGGGCCCCGCAGGCAGCTTTGGGCTTCTCCCCAGCCCCCCAAAAATGCAGCCTGAGATTTATTTATTTTTAAAAGGATTTTTACCTCCCCAAAATCTCACCCCCAACACAACCAAGAAATGCACGGAGGGCGAATTGCAGCGGGTGACCCAGACTCAGAGTTAACTGAAGAAAAGGGGAGGGGAAAAGAAAAGAAGTTGTTCACCTCCATCGAGTGCAGCAGAAAACACACCGGCTTTCAAAAACAGGAATACTATATAGCCAGTCACAGGAATTACACTACTATATAAAGAATAATTATGATGTAGCAGTACCACAATAATAGCGATTAGCTGATGCCCAGCCCAGGGTTTCTAGCGCCCACGCAACTGTTTTAGAAGCTGGATGTGCAGAGCGCGTTGTGAACACCCAACGGATTTTAAAAATAATTTCATTTATGTCATGTTAATAATTTTAAAAATCATCTTATTAACGTCATAATCATGCACCGCTAGAATGAGAAATAATTAGAATAGTAAGCAACATGAACGTTAATTAGCAATATGTAAATGCACGATAATTAGTGAATAGCCACGTGTAAAAGGTAACATTAAGCATCCAGGAGGCGCTGAGAAGGGGGGTCCCTGGCTGTTCTGGGGCTGGGGTCGGGAGGAGGGATATATCCAACTCTCCCGCCTGAAGAATTTAACTCTCTCTCTGCCACAGCTCACCCGATAGCTGTGATGAAGCGTGTTGCAGATGAAGAAGGTACTACACGTACCACTGTTACCTCTCGCACACGCACCCAACCAGAAATTCAGGAACTTTGCAGAGAATCTAAAATAAAACCAGAAGAAACTTTGGCCATGTGGTTGGGATGATTAATAGTGGAGTTTGGATCTGACACTTTAGACAGGGAAGAAGCAAGTGCCCTGACCTGACAAGCGGCGTGGAGCGGAGGGCGTGCTACTGATCTGAATGTGGTCACAGACAGTGCACACTGGCCCACCCCACTCCCGGCGCTTGTAGTGGGACAGGTAACCCACAAATTCCAGACCTGGCATGAGGGTCGCCTGCAGAAGGCCACTGCGGAGCAACTCCTCCTAGCCATAATCGGAGTATCATACCTTTCATGGAGCCCGAGAGCGAGTCCAATGGGGCTAACAGCAGCCCAACGCAAAGAAAGATGGGCTCATCGCCACCTGTCGGACCCCGGGGCAATCCCAACGCCCCTGGAAGCTATAGACACCTGTGTAGAGGTGTATGGAGGAGAAAATGCTGTTACGCTCCGACGCTTTTTAAACCCAATGGCGGGTCAGCCAGTGAGAAATCTCTTAGGCCATCTCCCACGACTGCAGGCGCTCATGAAACAAAGTGAAGAAACTTCTGATGATATAAGAGACCGATCTTCAGCATACCCAGTTGAAACACCAACACCAAGACGTCAAGAGTTTACCCCCCAGCGAGAGCCATGGCGGTCACCTCCAAGAACCGTGAAGGAAAAAAATGTTCGGGTTTCTTCTTGCCCGTTCCGGACTTACAAAGTATCAGTTGCGCATTTTGGGAAAAAGGACCCAACGTCGTCTAGCCGAAGCATTAGGATTCAAATTCGAGGACCCACCAAAAAAACGAATAATGGCTGTCGGCTCTGCCGGCGGCCTTCTCCAACTCAAACCTGACCCCACTGACCCTCGTCTTTATGCCGAACTTACTGTTTACAACCCTACTGATCCAGATGACCAACAACAAGTATTCTTCCTTCTCGATACTGGAGCTCATGTCAATGTGATTACCTCAACGATACCTCACCAGAAGACCACCAAAACGATCAAGGTACAAGGGCTTAACGCTATCGCCGTCACAACGAAGGTCAAATTTTTGGTCCAAGGCCACCGATACCCCCTAGGGGCTGTCCTAGGGGGCATCAACATTCTAGGAATCCCAGGGATAAAAGCACTTGACCTTAAAGAACAAGTGCTACAAGCCTTACCCATTATTATCCCAGAACAAGATTGGCATCGACCAACACTTCGTAACACCTCCTCCTGGCGATATTGACCAATCCCAACCAAGGGTCCCCTAAAAAAGTCTCTTATTGACCTCCTGCGGCGACTCGAGCAACGAGGTTGTATTAAAACCGTAACTGCCGGCACCCACCTGTCACCAGGATGGGGAGTCGCGAAACCTGGAAAGCCCAACAAAGCCCGGCTAGTCGTCGACTATAGAGAGGTTAACAAAAGATGTCAAGTACTTCAACAACCTAACCCTTCTACTCTGCCACAATGCATGTTCGAGATGGCACAATTCCAGCAAAGTAAGTGGGTCGGAGTCACACTGGACTTAAAAAATATTTTCTTTTCCATCCCGACAACTGACCCTGAAGGAATACTAAATATGTGTATTGATGGCACTATGTACAGATGGACGGTTTGCCCACAGGGATATCGCAATGCTCCGTCACTAGCTACCGGTGCCATGAATAATACCCTAAAGAATTTTCAAGCCTCGCATTCTCTTCCCCCAGAGGAGGAATTAAGAATCTGGAGTTATGTCGATGACATTGCTATCATGGGTCGTGATAGTTCCGTAGTTACTAGTATAGCCAACCAACTAGTCGCTCACCTTCAAAGTGAGGGATGGACGATCAACGAGGAAAAGTCATGCCTACATCCTGTAGATGACATCACGTTCCTCAGCACCCGATATATTGGTTCCATCCGCCACAGAATCTCACATGATGGTCCTAACATCGATCCATTAAAAACATTCCTTCCTGTTACTAAGAGGCATTTTCAACAGCTTTTGGGTCATTTAAATTGGTACCGGCATTATGTTGAACCCAGTCATCTGGCGCTTCTCACTAAGTTGCAGCGACAGATCAGTGACAAATCCCGAAAAACCACGCCCTGGATGGAAGGAGATCAGCGGAACCTGCTTCGCCTGCTAGCCACGGTTAAAAACACACAGCTCCACACCATCGATCTGGGTGAGTCATTAACCGTAACCCTTGGGTTCACCCCGAACCACGCGTGGGCTGTCGTGCACAACCCTCGCGATGAGCTAGTATACACTGCCCATAAAACGCTTCAAGCAGCACAACATCGATATGGAGCTATAGGAAAAATTCTCCTAGCCGAACAATTAGTGGAGCCATTAGCAAGGGGGTATGGGACACTACGCGCTCCCGGTGCCACGTTGTTACCCTTGCTGAATGCAGAAAAAGTCAACCCGCATTTTCAGGGGGAGCCTAAAACGTGGAATACATTGGTGCTTACCCACCATTACAACTGGCACTGCTGGAAGATGGAAGATACGATACCCAATCCTAGCCCAGAAGATGAGGAAAAGGTCCCTACACTGTATGGAACCTCTGCCCCGGCATGGATGGCCTCAGATGGAACCTCCTGACATGGCGGAGGCTATGGGTACTATTGCAAGGCTTGTCACGATAAGGAAATATTTCAAGCCTACCCAGATGACAATTCGGCCCAAAAATGTGAGTTAGGATTCCTCAAGGTACTAGAACATTGTCTGACACATCATGACGATATGCTCCCAGTTCCAATCATCGCAATTGATTCGCAGTACATTTATAAAATTCTTACCGGTACAGCCTTTCCCACCGAAAATTTGGATGGTTGGCAAGATATCTGGAAAACATTAAGCAAATTTGCACGACTCCCGTTGGTTAGGCACACTAAGTCCCACCGTCCGGATACTGATCCAGTACATGAGGTCATTGATAAGCTCTTAGAAGACCCACTCCGGACCGACGTAGTTTTGCCTATCACATCTACCTCCGGTCCTGAAGTAAATCCGTTCCTCGTGTGGCTTCATGAAAATTGGGGTTACCCAGGACCACGAGCTTGCCATCAGCATTGGTGCCGAACCATTACGGAGCCGGCCTCGTATGGAGTTCGGCGCGATTGGGAAAAGGTAGCTCAGGCCTGTGAGATATGTGCTAAGGAGAAGTGTCATTGAACCAAACATCAGCTCGGAGCTTTCGACTCTTCGCAGTTCCAGGCAGGAAAAGTCTGGCAGGTAGATCTGCTAGGACCCCTCCCAGGGTCTAAGCCGCCAAATAAAGGATTAGTTGTTGTCGACTTGGGAACAAGACAGTTACAAGTTATCCCCTTACGAAAAAGCAATGCCACTGCTGTTATTTCTGCTTTAACTGCTGTATTTGCCACCTGGCAACCTCCTCGTGAGATTCAGTCTGATGGGGGACCCCCTTTTAACTCTAACGCTCTAGACAGATTTGCTCGTCTTCACAATGTAACATGGCATCGCCATCTGCCGTACCACCCGTGGTCCAATGGCATTGCAGAAAGACATATAGGCCTGTACAACGAACATCTTTGCCTCAGAGGGGGAGGGACATTTAAAAACTGCACTAAATTCAATCATGATGTTCTCATCTCACTGAACACTGCAAAACCGTTATGGGACGAAGCTAATGTCCAGAAACCCCTACCTTGGGAACCTAAGTTCCAACCAGATGAGTTAGTATGGATCTCAGTACCGCACCCCCACCAATCTCATCCGCAAGTTCACAAGGGAACAGTTCAACGGTCGGGACAATATCCTAATACCTATTCTGTCCAATTAGAGGAAAAGCCCGATCGTCCCCCTATTATCGTTCATCACAACTGGATGACTCGTCGTTCCGACGTTCACCTAGTATCCTTATAGTAAATTCAATTACGATTCTCTTTTGTTTTGTTCTGTTGTTGTTTCTTTTTTTACAGGCCCGACTTCAACAAAGCAGTAATCTACAGCTGCTCTATTGTGAGATCCATCGAGCACCCAAATGCGGTTCCTTCGAGTCAACGGAGTGACGGCTATGAAGGAGACACCGAGGCAGCAAATGTCTGTTGGGTCAAAATTCGCTCTGATGCTGCTCCTCTCTCATTTCTGCTGCAGTGTGTTAGTTAGACCTGTCGTTGATCCACACGTAACAGCGGTTTGGGGGAAGAATGTCACATTAAAGTGTATAACTGACACAAATGAAACCATAATACAAATTTCGTGGGAAAAATTGCATGATAAAAGTGCGCAAACTATTGTTGTGCGTCATCCTGAATATGGGTTTTCTGTTAAAAAAGAATACCCTGAAAGAGTGTCATTTAAAACCTCTTTGTTCAATGATATAACAATCAACCTAAATAATGTGAGTTTCTATGATGAAGGAACATATAAATGCACGTTCCCATTAGGAAATGCAGAGTCATTAACAACTATAACTGTAATTGTCGAACCCACTGTGAGCTTTACAAAGGAACCAACTCCCTTAACAGATGGTAAAAATTGGACAGTGGCAGCTATCTGTACAGCAGCCACTGGGAAACCCGCTGCAAATATAAGTTGGGAAAGAGATTTTGGTAAAATCGAGAATAGTTTTATTTCCTTTCCAAATAGAACGGTAACAGTTATAAGCTGATATAAGATCATTCCCACTAAATTTGCGAGGGGAAGGCGTATAACTTGTATCGTGAAACACCCAGCTTTGGACAGGGAAATAAGGTATTCTCACGTACTAGACATCCAATATGCTCCTGAAGTGTCAATAACTGGCTATAATAGAAATTGGCTTGTTGGACAAAGAAATGTTCAACTTAAGTGCAATGCTAATTCTAACCCGCCGCCTGTAAAGTTTACCTGGGCCAGAATAGATGGACGATGGCCTAAAGGCTTACTGGTTGTAAACAATACCCTGCATTTCAATAGCTCACTAACCTACAATCATGGCAGGACTTACATTTGTGGGGTGACAAATTCCCTTGGTCAAGGAAGCGATCAAAAAACTATTCATGTATTAGATCTCTCCACCATCACTACCACACGATCACCCACGGTTTCATGGTATCCTTTAACTAATAGCGTTACGGGTTTAGCATCAGCATTCACCCTAACAATAATACAGGAATGCAAGTGGGATACCATCATCGCTAGTGTAGTGGGTGGAATTATCCTTCTAATACTTGGAAGTATTTTAATTGGCATTGTCTGCTGTGGGAGAAGACGGACGTTTCGCGACGAGTACTTCGTTATGAGCCATATTCCACTGACTAATAAACGAGGGGAGTCCCAAACAGATGTTCTCCAATCAGATGATGACTAATAGTTGTTGTTATATGTTTAAGTTATTGTATTTTATAGTTTGTTAAAAAGACCGGTTTGTAAAATTGTTTGTTTATATATATATATGTTGGTTGCTTAAGCTCTGTCAGGTCAGTGAATCCTGAAACAAAAATTCCTTATAACGTGCTCATGTGTCTAAAATTCCAGTTGTGCCGTAGAAAGGGGGCACGTCGCAACCCAATGATTTTGGTGCCTCGACACGATGGAATTTTCCCGCCACATGAGAGTCTCTTGCACAGCAAAAGTTTTCTGCTGCAACAGAAGACCCTGATGCAAGAGAGTTCCCGCCATTTGCATGCAAATTTGTGTCCCACTATTGGCCAGTTCTAAATTATTCCTACGTGGTGGCTAGCGATTGGCTTGTTAGCCGTGTAAAATGTTGTGCGACTTCTGCCCAAGTCGGAGAACTTTGAGCACGCTGCAGAGTGCCTCTAAAGATATCTGACTTGCGGCTGAGCTGATCGATAGCCTGATCACCTATCGATTCTTCTCCCCGTCGCCGAGCGCAATCCTTCGACGTACCCTTTCCCTGCCGGCTTAATTTGTGGATGGATTCGCTGGCCTGAGCCTTGCCAGCTGGAGCAACTAGTGGAGTTGTTTAAGCGACCGGACCACCTGCGTCGCGGCTACTAGCGGCGTAAGGTTTTTTGCAACCAATACGCTTTGTCTGCCTCTCCATTCACCAGCCCGCCCAAACGACCGAGCAATTTGTATATCACCTCAAGTCGGTTCCGGCTGTCCGAGACAGTTACCTGGGTAAATAAAGTAGTCAAACTTGCTATAAGTTGGCCCAAGTTGAGAAACTAGATTTGAAGGGTTGTTGGCTGTAACCTTGTTGATCTAAGGCCGCAGGCAGACACGGTTGTTTGGGTGGAAGTCATATCTTTTATTAGAACAACTAAATTGATAGCTTAAGATATCACATCCACCCACAGAACCGTGTCTGTCTAGAGCTGAAGGCCCATTCTGTTACAGGGGTAAAAACCTATCCCATATTGTATGCTTCGTGTGTTCACAGCTGGCATTTGTAAGGCTATTGTTTCGAGTCCACGCCATGCAGTTATTATGCTAGAGACTCTACCTGACATGTACACCTCCTCCCGAATTTTTAAAACCCAAAGTTTCATTTTAAAAAGTCAAGGATTTCTGTGATGTCTTTTGTTTGACCAGTGTATAGTTGACAGATGTGTTGGACAAGCCTTTGGTCATCAAGGCTAAGGACAAGTTGCACATAAACCGGTATAAGTGATTGGAAACCAGTTCAGATCTGTAACACAACAGCAGTTCAGTGTACATAAACTGCTTTCAAAATGGCCAAAACTGGTTTAAGATAAACCTGGATGAATGTAATATGAGACTTAATTTATTTAGGTGAAATTGGTTTACTGAACTTCTGTCCCAGGTCCCCTCCAAATTCAAACTCAACCCCCCCTGCACTCCCCTACCCCCCAGGGTGAGAGGGCTAGCCTTGTGCAGGCTGTCTGCTCCAGCCAGGCAGGGAAACATGCTGTAGCTTCCCCCGGTTTCTGGCCTGAGCACTGCAGACATACGGCTGCATTTCCAGAATCAAAATGAACGTCTGTTCACGTGCTTATTGGTTCAGCCTAATCTGCGAAGATTGAATCGTTTCAGCCTTGGGGTTTTGGACAGTCTTTTCTTAGCCCAAGTGCCCTTCCTCAGGTCGCATTTTAAACCTGTCCAGTTTGGCACAGTCTGGCAGAACGCATAGCGACCCTGCCTGGATTTCGCAGAACAGAACTCGGGCCAGGAGGGACCTCCAGAGGTGACCTAGTCCAACCCCCTGCCTGCGGCGAATCGTCCTTATCTGAGCCACCCTATGCAGATCCATAATGCAACCTCTTAGTAAAACTACCCCCAACCCTGACACCACACAAGCCTTAAGGCCCTAACCTGCCACAGGTAACACATGGGGAACGTGGCAGCCAACGTCCTGCTTCTGCAAAATGTTGTTAATAGTCACTCGAGAGATCTCGGGTAGATCTCCATGCCCCCACAGAGGGAGGCAGCCCCCTCGCCCCCCCAGCCCATACCAATCTGACCATGGGGTCAAATTTCTTTGTGAGCCCAAATATGGAGTCGGTCTGATTGTGAGCGGAGGGGCAAGACCCTTTAACCCAGGCTTGTCCAACATACGGCCCACGGGCCGCCATGCAGCTCATCAAGTGCCTGCTACGTCTCCTTTGGCTCCGCCCCTTTGCCCCTGGCATCCGGGTCGCCTCCTGGGACCTGCCAGGCTCAGTGGGAACGTGGCGCGGCATCTGGCGCAGGCAGTCGGCAGGGCAGGGTCGGGGGTCCTTGTCAGGCGGGATCCTGTGACACGTGTCCTGGCTTGCTGCCAGATCCCGCGCTCTGGGCTCGCAGCGCTGGGGCTGTGTGTGTGGTCACCATTGTGAGCAGGGCCGTGCGGGTGAGGGGCATGCTTATAGGACGCGGCACACTTATAGGATGCAGAAAAACCTGCAGCACGCTTATAGGCTCGGTAATGGTACGCTGGTTAGCACTACAGATGAAAGGGACTTGGGGGTCACGGTTGACCACAAGATGAAAATGAGCCTTCAGTGTGATGCTGCGGCTAGTAAAGTGAGCAAAACGCTGGCTTGCATCCACAGATGCTTCTCTAGCAAACCCCGGGACGTCATTCTCCGCTTGTACTTGGCCTTGGTGAGGCCGCAGCTGGAGTACTGCATCCAGCTTTGGGCACCACAATTCAAAAAGGATGTGGAGAAGTTTGAGAGGGTGCAGAGGAGAGCCACGTGCATGATCAGAGGTCAGGAAAACAGACCTTGTGATGAGAGGCTGAGAGCCATGGGACTTCAGCCTGGAAAAGCGCAGGGTCAGGGGTGATCTGGTGGCCACTTATAAATTTATCAGGGGTGCTCATCAGGATCCGGGGGGACATCTGTTCACCAGAGCGCGCCAAGGGATGACAAGATCGAACGGTCCCAAACTCCGCTGCGACCGATTCTGGCTGGACATAAGAAAGAACTTCTTCACTGTCCAAGCCCCCAAGGTTTGGAACAGACTGCCGCCGGAGGCGGTTCAAGCACCCACTTTGAATGCCTTCAAGACACATTTGGGTGTTTATCTTGCTGGGATCCTATGATCCCTGCTGACTTCCTGCCCCTGGGGCAGGGGGCTGGACTCGGTGATCCTGCGGGGTCCCTTCCAGCCCAAATGTCTATGAAATAAACTCTATGAAATAAACCAGCAGCTCCCGTGAACCTTGCAGGAGGGCTGCACAGGCAGGGTCTCTCTGGCCCAGGACACAGGGTGTAAAGGGGTGTTTGTCTTGGGTTATAACAACTGGCTGGCTGTGGTGCTAGCTGACAGCGCTGCCCATATGGGACCCAAACCCAGTAATGGCTGGGCTGCCCCAGCCATGAGACAGAGACACCGGGACTGGCACCAGGAGACAAAGGTCCTAGTCCTGCCCTGACTCCCTGTCGGCATTTGAGGTTGCATATGATGGCAGCACCTGCACATGTCGGGCTGTACCTTCCACATTATGAGTATACATGATGGGTGAGGGTCCATATTGATACCACAATATTATTATATAGTAATCAAATGGTGATCTTGAACTGGTGAGTTGTTTTTAACTTCACCTGTCTCTGCCAAACTAGTTTTTCTATGACTAAAATTAATTTTGGCTCTTAGCTACAGGGCCTACGCTACGCTCAAGAAATGGTGAATGAGAGGAAACGAAAAATTGCTGCTGAATGTCAAGTTTCCAAAGATAGTTGGACCACTGATTTTTTTGTTATTGAACAAAACGGGAACATCCTGTGTCTGATTTGCCAAGAGAAAGTAGGTGTCTGCAAGGAGTGCAACGTGAAGCAGCATTATTCTGCAAAACCTGCAAAGAAACGTGAGAGCCTGGTGGGTCAGATCAGACTTGATCGGATGAACTCTCTAACACAGAGCATGAACGGGAAGTCGTCTTTTTTCAGAGCTGCGAGGCAGAAGTCTGAGGCAGAGACCAAGATCCGTTTCTTGATATCTGAGGCAATAGCTAAGAGAGGGAAACCACTGTCTGATGGAGAATTTGTGAAAGATTGCTTGGGCATATTCACATCTGAGGTATTCCCTGATAAACAGTCAATGGTGGAGAATATCAGCCTTTCCCATCAGACGGTTGCTAGAAGAGTAGACGACATGGCATCAAACATTGAAGATTCACTGATGAAAAGACTCGGTGCCTGTCAGTTTTACAGCTTGGGGGTTGGCGAAAGCACAGAGGTGAGTGATACAGCTCAACTGCAACCTTTGCACGGGGAGTAACCAAACCATTGCATGTTGTTGAGGAACTGCTCGACTTGTGTCCAACGAAAGGCAAAACGGCAGGACAGGACATTTTCAATGAAGGCAAACGTGTCTTGTTGGAGTTCAGTCTTCCAGAGGACAAACTCTGTGGTCTAACAACGGATGGCGCCCCTGCGATGACAGGCAAGCACGATGGATCTGTCAGTTTAGTGGTCAAGTCTGCGCCTCAGGATGTCATCACACATCCCTGCGTCCTTCACCAGGAACAGCTGTGTGCAAAGGCCCTGGGGATGAGACGTGATGGGAAAAATGGTTTCTACAGTCAGTTCCATCAGGTCAAAGGGGCTTAGTCATAGACATCCCAAGCATTTCTTGCGAGATAGGATCGGACCATGATGACGTTATTTACTTCTGCCAAGTCCGTTGGCTCAGCAGGGCAGCCACGCTAGCCACGCTAGCCAAATACTCGTCACTGCTTGATGAAATTAAAACCTTCATGACAGACAAAGGAAAAGATGCTGGCTTCATGGACAATGATGCATGGCTGAATGACTTGGCATCCTAGCTGACATCACCAAGTATCTTGCAGATTTGAATCTAAAACTATGAGGGAAGGATCAATTTGTCAACAGACTGTATGAACACATCCAATCGTTCATTCGTAAGCTGGAATTGTTTCAGAAACAGTTGAATAAGAAGAATGCCACCCATTTCACAATACTATTAACAAGACGTGCTGAGACTGTGACCCGTGACACGTATTCTGCACTGGTCGGCCGTCTGCTGGATGAATTCAAACAAAGATGTGCGGATTTCAGGGAACGCAGCGATGAGCTGAAGCTGTTTGCAGATCCATTTGGAGCGGATGCCACCGATGCCCCGACACGTTCCATATGGCACTAATTGACATCCCAAATAACGGTGCCTTGAAGAGAGGTTTTGCAGAACATGACCTACTGACATTTTCTAGTCACTATGTTACGTGGCACTCTTTCCCAAATCTCTTGAATCGAGGAAAGTTCAAGTGGAGCGTGCCCGGGGACTTGCACGCAGGAAAAGCTCCTTTGTGCAGGACACGAACACAACTGTTTCTCAAAATGCAATTGGAGCGGTTCTCCCACAGCGTCTCAGGTCATCGAGGGGGTCAGCTGGGGCCTCAGCTGCCTGTACGCCAACACCAGGAGCTTGGGGAACAAACAAGCAGGAGGAGCTAGCCTGCCGGCTGTCTAGTGGGCAGTATGACCCAGGAGGGATTGCAGAAGGGAGGCTGCAGGTGCTGCCTGGGACAGGCAGCAGCGGCAATTATCTCTGGTGCTGGGCGCACCCCGTGCCCAGTGCTGGTCCCAGGTGACAGGGCAGCCTCCTCTCATCCAGGGCACAAATCCGGGGGCTCACACCACCGGGAGGGCTACCGAGCTGTGCTGGACTCCTAAGAAGTCATGTTCGCACTTGAGCCTGGCCTCTTGGGCTTCATGCTCGCGCTGGCACTGGGTCTCCTTGTGCTGGTGCAGGGCCTCCTTCTCCACCATCTCCATCTGCATCAGCTCCAGCTTGTGCTTGATGCTGCGCTCCTCAGCTTCCAGCTGCAGCTGGGATTTCCAGAAGTCCCACTCGGAGACAGCTGCCCCGGTGCAGGTGGGGGACAAAGATGAGGCCCTGGCTGCACTGGAGGAGTGTGCGGTGGGGGAAAATGCAGTGGAGGGCCTGCCGCCATCACTGAGCGAGCTGAGGGCTGGCTAGGTAAGCAGAAGAGATGCCCCATCACCATTGTGGGTGACTCCCTGCTGAGAGAAACAGCGGGGCCCGTCTGGTCCGGATCCCACAGCACGTGAGGTCTGTTGCCTGCCTGGGGCCAGGGTCAGGGATGTCAGGGCAAGAATTGCTGGCCTCATCCAGCCCTCCGACAACTAGCCCATGGTCCTTATCCATGTGGGATCAAATGATGATGGAGCCAGGAGTAGTCCAGGCCGTATCCCGAGTGACCTGGGATTTGGGAATCCCACAGCGCCTGGCATAGACCAGTGGGGATGGTCCCTGTCACAGGGCACTGAGGTGCCTTCTCCTTGAAGGGCAGAAGCTGCCTAGGGAGAGGGCCCTAGCAGCCAGGCAGAAACCCCACAGTGCGGTTTCCTGTGGCAGCAGGCTAACAAGGGAATGAGCCTGCACGGCACCCGGGCAGGTGACTGGAAGAAGGCAGGGCCCTGGCATGTATAAACCTCTGGCTGGGACTAGAGAGTTACTTCTGTGGCAACAGCTGAGGGGGAAGAAGCTCTCAGAGGAAGCTAACTGGAGATGCTTGGCTGCCTTTTGTGCTTCTGGTAGGATAAAGGGGGACTCGAGGTCCTCCTACGTACTGGTTGTGGGGAGGCCCAGTAAATGGAGAAAGAAGCTTGCCTTCTAAAAGGGCAGAGTGTGGGCCCTGTGTCACGGCTGTGTTGTAGCCTGGGGCCTCGTGCTTTCTGTGCTTGTTTAAAGGGGTGGACCGGGATGAGGCTGTTGGGCACGGGGACGGGGGTGAGCAGAGGCCAGGGACAGAGACCCGGGTGGCTCAGGAAATGTTTCTCACCCCGTCCTGGCCCACCGCACGGGGCACCAGGGGAAGGAGGGAGCTGCAGGTCTAGAGGGAGGAGTACGAGGAGGCATGTAGGGGTGGAAAAGGGGCTGCTGGTTGGGAGTGAGGGGCAGCGGCAGGGGTGGGGGGCAGGGGGAAGGGTATATACCCCTTCCCACACCAGAGTGTCTGCTTCTTTGCAGTTGCAAAACTCTACCTCTATCCCCACGTTCAAACAAACCTCTCTCCTATTTTCGCCCTATCCTCCCACTCCTAGTGCCTGCCCACCACCCCCCATGAACAGAAATGACATTCCCTTCTGCTCCCCATTGCCACCTGACCCCATCCCTCCCATGCCTGCACCCCAACCCCCCACAGGTTCCCAGTGTCCCCCAGCCTGATGGTGTTATTTACACCAGTTCCTCGTCTGAAAACTGGTCTGAGTCTGACTCCTCTGAACAGGCTAGGTAGGTGCCGCCTCTTTTTTTTGTGTGTGTTTTGTGTTAATCAGGCCATTCTCCAAACTGAAACGTGGCTTTTTTCTTAATATGAGGGCTGCACGACATTTGCTGCTCATTCCATAAAATACATTGGCTCTTTCTGGGAAGACTAGCTCTGCAGAAAGAGAAAAGCAAAGAAGCGTTGAGTGATTTACTCTGGATAGTAGCACTGCAAGCAAAAATTGGGGAGCGTTCAAAGGTGCATGCTGGTTGGGCACATGCCACTTGGAAGTCTAAATGAGGTTCTTTAATTGGGTTTTTACTAGTTATAACATCTCCTTTCCCACCAGCAAAAGTATGAGAAGATGTTGGACCATCCAAAGTCATGCTTCTGGAAGTCTGAGAACACCAAACTTACCTGTGCGCTAAATGAAACAGTTTTCTGGCTCGGAGATCATTGACTACAGACAGTAGCACGATGTATACACACAAGGCTGTACATTTAGGTTGAAAGGTAATCATTTGACTTGCTTCCTTAATGCATCATTTCCATATGCAGTTTTCTACAGCTTGCACATGTTGGGTTCTTTATTCAACAAAAAGGTCTAGGCAAATTCTTTTCCATTCAGCTGAGACAACCCCTTTACCTCATCACACACCAAGAACAGGGGTTGGACTTTGCCTTTTGGCAGCAGAGGAGATTGCTGCTTCCGGAGCTCACAGGTCCCTGTCTGCTAGCAATGGGAGACAGCTGTTTTCTGGAGAGGTGTGTGTGTGGGGAGGGGCACACTGGGGCGTTGGGTTGCTGGGTGCCAGAGGTGAGCAGAAAGAAGCCTGCTCAGCCTGGCTTTCTCCCCTCGCTTTGCATCCTCCCTCTCTTCACTGGCTCTGAAAGAGGGCCGGTAAACCCAGGGCAGGGCCTGATACTGCTGCTGATTTGATGGTGATGATAGTTTGACCTCGCAATGGTCAGGGATTGATGGTAGACTCTCCTCCTGCCACTCAAGATACCCAGCAGGCTTAGGGCTTGCCAGACACTGCAAGTACAATGCCTACAATCCAGTAGCCCTCTGTGAAGGTGAAGCTGTTCTGTGGGTAATGCTCTGGATTGATACAGTGCTTTCCCCAGTAGGGTCTTTGACCATAAGTATGGCTTTTGGCATGACAAGAGTACAAATAAATAGTAAAGATTAGCAGGGGCATGCAAAACCTCAAACAACTGGTGGCCAGGATCCCATGGAACGTAAGTTGAAAGGAAAAAGGAATTGGGGAATTTGGTTGTACCTTCGAGGGAATATTAAGGGCACTAGGATATGCCATCCCTGTGGAAGGAAGGTTAAGAATCGCATCAACGGACTGACTTGGCTAAACAGCAAATGCTTTTGTGACTTGAAACTTAACAAGGAATCTCTCAAAATGTAGAAACATAACTACAATACTACAGATGGCAATAAAGGAAAAATCCAGGCAGGCCAAGCCACTGCAATACAGCTAGTACGAGACACACAAGCATCCTGTGAAGTTAGATGTCAAGGACCAAAGGAAGTGTAGGTCCATTACTGATTGGGGAAAGGAAACTAAAATTGCACAATATGGAAAAGGTCATGTGTTTAATGACTTCTTATCTCAGTCTGCATAAAATGTGTCCTAGAGGTCTCAAGGAACTGAGCTGACACTTAGGAAATCTGCAGATGATGCCAAGCGATGTTGGACAGCAGATGATCTGGAAGATAGGTTGAGGATTCTCAATGACCTTGACCCATTGGAAACATGGTCTTAAATTACTGAAGAATAATATAGTAGTTACAGGAGTAGAGCACAAGCTAAATCTGAGTCATCCCTGTAATATTGTTACAAAACCCAAACAAGAACAAGAGCGTGTGGGGCTGTGTTAATATGCATGTTGTATGCAAAGTAGGGGAGCCGTTTTTCAATGATGTTCAGCATTGGGGAGGCCTTAGCTGGAGAACTGGGGCCAAATCGAGGCATCATACTTCATGACAAACAGATGCATTGGAAAGAGTCCAGAGAAGAGCAACAACGAGGAAAGGTCTAATATTTTCCTAGACGGGAAAAGTTGCAAGACCTGGATTATGTAATCCTGAGACAATGGAGGCGGTGCTAGAAATCTTCAAAAAGGGTTGTTTCTTGTAAAGAGGATCTCTAGTTTTCTGTGATTATAGCAGGTATAGTAATGGTCTTACTTTCCAGCAGGGGAAATTTTAATCTGGAAATGAGGAAATACTTCCTAACTCTCAGGTGGTGAAGTCCTGAAACAGATGACTGAGAGATTGTCAGAAAGATGGGGCTAGGCACTGGGTCTCCCACTCCCTGCATGAGCAGCCTTCCCGTTATCTTAAACTATACATTAGGGGAGGGTCCTCGTTCTCCTCCCACCTCTCCAATGAGTTTTTTCTCAAGCAACATGTCATGACTTATAGTATGTCCCAGTGGGCATACCTGACCTGTTCATGGCTCCAAACATGCCAAGCTGGAGCACAGCCCCACCCAAAACTGCAGCACTGTGGCTGTGGCCATGCTGTTCAGGCACACAGCGTGAAGAGGGGTATAGCCCTGTGACTCAGTTCACCTGCATGGGCAAGAAAGGAGCTGTGCCCATTTCAAACATCTAGGAAACTTCAGTCTTCTCCAGGAATTTGTTGAAGGCAAGGATGTAATAACTCACTAGGGGACTGGACATATTAGGACAAAAAATGGCTTTCAGCCAATTCTGGAGGAGAGGGAGGCTGTACTGTGCTGCACCAGAATTAATACTGCGATGCTGAGATGACACAAGTCATCCCAAAGTCCTGGTGCAGAGGGTGTAGATTTTTTCAAGCAGGATGGATTTCAGGGAGTGGATCTGGCCTGTGTCGTCCCTGTGGCTTTCTGGGCACCGGTCAGTGTACGGGTGATGCTCCCAGTTCTTTCTTCTGTTTCATTTGGCCCTGACTTCAGACAGCTGGACACGTCAGTGCTGGATCTCTAATTGTCAGTCTTCCCCACCTGCACCCATGCCATCCCAAAGGGGAATGGAGGTGTGCTGACTCCTCCAGGTAATCAAGAGGGAGGTCTCCTCCACCTGGCTATGAGATGAAGCAATGCACTATTTCTAAAATGGATTCATAGGCATGTTCTTCTGCAAACATGAGGAGGATATTTTAACCAGCAAAAAGTTTTGCTCTCTTAGCTTTGTGCTCTGAGATGACCTGCACAAGCTCATAGTTTTCTGCTTCCTCCAGGTCCAGGTTGTACTCGGTCATGATTTTTGAAATAACATCCATAGTCCTGTCTTGGCAGGTTAGCTGGAAAAAGCATTTTGCAATGAATGATTTTCCTTCTTTGTTGCTTGACATTTGTTTTCAGTGTATCTATCTAGCATGTTGGTTTGGTGTCTCATGGGTGAGGTGCAGACAGTGCACGAATGGAAATTACAGAGATGGAAACAGCCTCGTGCACAGCACATCCTAGCAAAGGGTGACGGTTTCTGTGTGTATTTTACTCTACCAAGCTGCGTCACTAGATTTTGCTTGTCCCTGGTGTAAAAAAGACCACTATGAATGTCCTTTTATTTTGTCTCTCAGAAATCTTTCATTCCCATGTGATCACTCACACGTAGCGGAGTCCCAGAAGCCACTGGGGTGGTCTTATGCCATCAAGGCTTTTCTCGCCTAAATCTACCTTGTGCCAGTGAGATGGCACAAGCAGCAGCTGCATCACTATGCATCTGGCCCAGGGTTTATCTCTTAACGGTTTCCCACACATCCTTCTCACAAACAACTGGGAGAAACATGGAGAAAAGCAAATGACTCCAAAGCAGATAGACAACTAGCTCAACAGCCACAAGCAAAGGTCATTCTGCATGGATCCAGGTGGGAAGGGCAGGAGGCTTTGAGTGGACTCCTACAGGGATCTGTCCTGGCTCCTCTGCTGTTCAGATGATTTGGATGCAGGAATAAAGAGCTTCCTGAGCAAAGCTGCAGAGAACACAGGACAGGGAAGGACAGCAAACGCACTGGGAACACTGTCTGTTGGCTGCAGCTAGGGCTGGGGATTTGGACTCGGATGTGCTCATGTTCTTGCTAGAATGAAAAAAACCTACAAGTTCCTGGGTTTTGCTTCTGTGCTTGGGGTCCTACCAAGCCCCACATTTGGGATGGGGCCTTTGCCTCCTTGCTTTAACTGTAGCGGGTTACGGGTATCCTTGATGTATTGGGCATTGGGAATAGTAGTTGTGTGGGAGGTTGGTTTGTGCAGGATTAAGAATAGGTCAGACATAATTTGAAAGGAAAGGTTTATTCAGGAATCATCCAGCCTTCAGCAGGGGGTTAGATTAGATGGTCTCCTGAGGTCTCTTCCAGCTCTACTTTTCTATAAGAGAAAATGAAGCAAAATACACTATGATATTTAGAAGTGTCTGCCCTTTGGGATCCTTGTATAACTACATACTATCTATTGCTATACAGCATCTTTTGGTGACTTGCCCCCAAGCTGTTCTTCAGTGTATCTGCCTGCCTATCTGTGCGCACACACCCATTCGTACAAGCGGCGTGCATGGTTTCTTATAGATTCATAGATTCATAGATGTTAGGGTCGGAAGGGACCTCAATAGATCATCGAGTCCGACCCCCTGCCTAAGCAGGAAAGAGTGCTGGGTCTAGATGACCCCAGCTAGATGCTCATCTAACCTCCTCTTGAAGACCCCCAGGGTAGGGGAGAGCACCACCTCCCTTGGGAGCCCGTTCCAGACCTTGGCCACTCGAACTGGGAAGAAGTTCTTCCTAATGTCCAGTCTAAATCTGCTCTCTGCTAGCTTGTGGCCATTGTTTCTTGTAACCCCCGGGGGCGCCTTGGTGAATAAATCCTCACCAATTCCCTTCTGTGCCCCCATGATGAACTTATAGGCAGCCACAAGGTCGCCTCTCAACCTTCTCTTGCGGAGGCTGAAAAGATCCAGTTTCTCTAGTCTCTCCTCGTAGGGCTTGGTCTGCAGGCCCTTAACCATACGAGTGGCCCTTCTCTGGACCCTCTCCAGGTTATCCGCATCCTTCTTGAAGTGCGGCACCCAGAATTGCACGCAGTACTCCAACTGTGGTCTGACCAGTGCCTGATAGAGGGGAAGTATCACCTCCTTGGACCTATTCATCATGCATCTGCTGATGCACGATAAAGTGCCATTGGCTTTTTTGATGGCTTCATCACACTGTTCATCTTGGAGTCCTAGTGGACTCCAAGATCCCTTTCCGCCTCTGTGCCACCCAGCAGGTCATTCCCTAGGCTGTAGGTGTGCTGGACATTTTTCCTCCCTAGGTGCAGCACTTTGTATTTCTCCTTGTTGAACTGCATCCTGTTGTTTTCTGCCCACTTGTCCAACCTGTCCAGGTCTGCCTGCAGCTGTTCCCTGCCCTCCGGTGTGTCCACTTCTCCCCATAGCTTTGTGTCATCTGCAAACTTGGACAGAGTACACTTCACTCCCTCGTCCAAGTCGCTGATGAAGACATTAAAGAGTATCGGTCCAAGGACCGAGCCCTGCGGGACCCCACTGCCCACACCCTTCCAGGTCGAAACCGACCCATCTACCACGACTCTCTGGGTGTGGCCCTCTAGCCAACTCACCACCCACCGGACCGTGCAGTCATCCAAGTCACAGCCTCTTAACTTGTTCACCAGTATGGGGTGGGATACTGTATTGAAGGCCTTCCTGAAGTCTAAGTATACAACATCCACCCCTCCTCCCGTGTCCAGGCGTTTCGTAACCTGGTCATAAAAAGAGACTAGATTGGTCAGGCACGATCTGCCCGCCACGAACCCGTGCTGGTTTCCCCTCAGCATAATTTGCCCTGTCGGGCTCTCACAAATGTGAGCCTTGATAATTTTTTCAAAGACTTTGCCAAGGATGGAGGTGAGACTGACTGGCCTATAGTTGCCCGGGTCCTCCTTCCTCCCCTTTTTGAAAATGAGGACCATGTTGGCCCTTTTCCAGTCCTCCGGGACTTGGCCCGTGCGCCACGAGCTTTCAAATATTCCCGCCAGCGGCTCTGCAATGATGTCGGCCAGTGCCTTCAGCACCCTTGGATGGAGCCCATATGGGCCTGCCGACTTAAAGGCATCCAGTTCTTCCAAATGACTCTGCACCACCTCAGGATCTACGCATGGAAGTCTGGTGCCTTGCTGCTGCCTCTCCACAACCCCAGTGAGAGACTTGTCGTGCCCCTCACTTAGGAACACAAAGGCAAAGAACTCGTTGAGGAGTTCAGCCTTGTCCCCGCTGTCCATCACCAATTGTTTCTGCCCATTTAGCAGCGGTCCTATTCCTCCCTGGGCCTTCCTTTTACTCCCTATATATCTAAAAAACAATTTCTTGTTGTCTTTTACTTGGGTTGCCATCCTCAGCTCCATGGTAGCTTTGGCCCGTCTAACTGCCTCCCTACAAGCACGAGCAGAGGAGGTATATTCATCTTTGGTGATCTCACCCTGTTTCCACTTTTTATGTGCTCCCCTTTTGGCCCTTAGGCTGCCCTGGATTTCTCTGGTCAGCCAGGGAAGCCTCCTGGCCCCTTTCCCTCTTTTACCTTGCACGGGGATCGTCTTGCTTTGTGCCCGAAGGATTGTTTCCTTAAGGCACAGCCACCCTTCTTGGGCTCCCATCCCATCAAAACTCCTACTCTGCAGTGCGTCCTTGACTAGTCACCTGAGTGTATTGAGATCAGCTTTCCTAAAGTCTAGCACTTTCACCCTACTAGTTACCTTACCCACTTGACGTCTTATGGTGAATTCTATTATTAGGTGATCACTGTCTCCCAGATGGCTACCGATCTGGAGGTCCCCTATCATGTCATCCCCCGTTGCCAATACCAGATCCAGTATGGCATTCCCCCTAGTGGGACCGTGTACCTCCTATGTCAGGTGGAGGTCCTGTACACAGGTTAGAAACCTGTGTGAGCGGTGGGACTTTGTTGTCTGTGACTCCCAGCAGATGTCCGGGTAGTTTAGGTCCCCCATGACTACCGCCTCTTTAGCTTTTATGGTCTCCGAGAGTTGCTTCAGGAGCTTCGAATCTATTTCTTCCCCTTGATTCTTGGTACCTTAGTCAATGATTGAGGAAAAGTGGTGGCTACTATCCAGCTGAAAGCCCAGGGAAAAGTTTGGGAGGTGCAATGTGCTACTACTATGCCAGTGTTGATTCTCCTAAGAATCAAGGGCATGAGGTGGCCCCTAATATTTAAAAGCTTTGTTTTGGTGTGAATCAGAGCAGCAGGGAATTTACATAGGAATTGTCACCCAGAGTGAAAACGCATTCAGTAATAAATTTAGACAGCTATTCCACATCACTTACCAGGATACTTTTGTACACGGCGCCTTTGTTGTTGTTCACTCTGCTCCGGATGATACGGGCGTCTCCGTTCTGCTGGGAGTAAGGTGCAGAGCGAGCGGGTGTCATGGTGCACTTATCAATCTTGGGAGCAGAGGCGGAGGAAGGAGGAGGTGATGGTGTGTCTGTGGAAGGTACAGAGGAACAAGAGGAGGATCATTCAGAGAGGTAGTTAATGAAAAATAAATTGAGGGAAAAAGTCACAAACATAATGGAAGCAGTAGGGATGAAAGAGCAGAACTAGAAGCAGGTATTTTGGGGTCTATGCCTGGTTCTTGAATGTTGTTAGTGGTGGTGTCCTACCTACAGGAGTAACTTGGTTTGGTATTTGCAATGAAGTATTCATATTTAGTATTCCATCTACAGCTAACAGCCCTGAAATATGGAAGACATCGATTTTTGCTGTTTGAAATGGGTATTTAGTAGGTCTGATAAAAGACAGCGCTTTTACCTGCTGAAAGAAACGGTGGCGTTCCCGACTACACAATGCGCTTTGCTCAGGAGGGAGCTCCTGCAGAGCAGACGTGCCTACGGACCTTTCTCTGCTCTTACCTATCGGGCAAGGTTCTTTGCCCAAGGAAACGGGCTCTCTTGTGATATGAAAAGGAACTTAATATTCAAAAACACTGGAAACTGGGCTTCCATGTCCTGTACTCCTTTGTATTTGCAGGTTCCTCTGACTTTTGCCCAGCTGGGGAGGGGGCCTTGGGACACGGGGAGGAGGGCAGCAGCCTGGGATGCTGGGAATGGGGGATATGCCCTGCTGCCTCTTGCCCAGCCAGGATGGGTGGGGGCAGGGGCACAATGCAAGTGCAGCTTGCTCTGGGCAGAAGGGGGCAAGCAGTAGCAGGGCATAGACCCCACTCCCAGCGCTGCCATGCCCACATCCCGTGCCTTTCTGCGCCGGCTGGGTAGGTGGCAGCAGGGCATCGCCCGCCTGTTGTCTAGCTGGTGTGGCAGAGGGGCACAGGATGCAGATGGGAGGCAATGCAACTGGACCTTGGCTGCCAGGCACCTGTCACTGCTTCTGGCCCATTGTGTGTGCCTGGCCCAGTTTAGTCTGGCACTGGGCGCTTTCAGGTGGCTCTGGGTCACTCGCGCTGTCACTCGAGACCCTGTGCCACTCATGGGGACCGCGTGTTGAGCCGGGATGGGTCCTGCATGCACGAAACAGGCCCCGCCCGATGGTGCGTGGTGCCCGTGCACACAGGACCTGGTGCTGCATGACAGGCGGTCTCTGTGAATGGGCCCAGGTGATGTGGCAGAGAAGCCGCCGGTGCCGAGCCGCGCTGCTGTGTGCCGCAAGGGGGGATGTGCCAGGAGGTCCCGAGTGCCCCAGTGTTCATTACTGCTCCCAGTGGGCTGTGCGGGGGGGCATGTGGGCCTAGCAGGGGGGGAAGGCTGTGGTCCTGGGGGCAGCAGTCCATGGGGGGGGGTGTGCCCTGTTGGGGGGCAGAGGATCCACCCTTCCTGAGCAGCCCCCTCACACAGTCCCCACTCACCCACAGTCCCCCCACAATCCACCCACACCTACCCCCTCGCAAGATGCCCCTATGCCCACCCCACCCCCTGTCCCACCCACCTCCTGCAAACAGCTGCTGGCCCCATGCTCTACCCCCCCCCGGGCTGCAGATCCGGGAGGAGCTGGGCAGTTATTTTGCCCCAAGTGGCACAACTTGCCCCACACCAAAGGGCATGTCCAGGTATGCGTGCTGAGGCAGAAAGCCTTGGCTCAGATAGGTGCCGCTCCTATTTGAGCTGCTGCAAGCACACGTGCCTGCATGTGTGGACGTGCCCTAAGGGTGCAGAGAGAAGTGGAGCTCCCAGCTGTAACTCAGAACGATGTTTGCAAAGCATTCTGAGTTACTGTGGTACCCGAGACCAAACAGAAATTCACCGTTGGCCCAGGGGGGTGGCGATCTAGCCACGGGCTGGGAGCCTGCAAGCGGGTTCCTACAGCAAGGGCCAGGCTCTGTGCGGTGTTGGCTGTTTCAGCATGGGAGAGGGAAAGGCAGCGGAGGGAACTTGTCTTGGGGCTCTGCAGCTGGTGCTGAGGGGTGGAGTGGGGGAACTGGAGCCCCCCACTTTGGGGGGCCTGTAATTTACTGGCCCCGGCCTGTAAAGGGGGGCTGAAAAACCCCAAGACTCAACTCCTTCTGCTCCCTTCCCCCCTCCCATTCTGAAAACACCGACACGTTGGGAGCCCCAGCAGGCAGACACACGTTACACAAGACACCACGTTTTGAAACATCTTTATCTGACACCACATGCAATGAGGGGTCAGGTTTTCACCCAGTGGGTCATTTAAGCTGTTTGCAGCCTGTCTCTAGTGGGTTATGGAATAGAGAAGATCCCACACAACTTACTGATTAGTTTGATGCACTGGCTGGGGAAATTGTCAGCTAATTGCACGATTTCACAATGATTTCACACTTCATTTATACAACACAATTTTATTTTAAGAAATACCATAAATATCAAAAACACGATAACTATATGTACGAGGAACAGTACTCTGAATGCACTTCTTTAAAACAATTACAATTACAACTAAGTCTATAATTTGAACCAGAAAAGTGATTACTATATTATACTTACAATCCTACAATTCCGAGAAGCCAATCACCTAAATATGGTTTCATTCCTCAGTAGTACGATTTAATGGGCTGGCCTCAGCAGTACGGTTCAATGGGTTGGCCTCAATACTGATAAGACTAAGTCCCCTTCCTTCGGTCCCACTCAGGCGCTCCGTGGCTTCAGCGTGAACGGGAGTTCTTGTTCATGGAGAGGGTGGCTCAGGTGATCAGCGTTGTGGAAACACGCAGAGTACTTTTGGGTCAGGTCAGCAGAAGCTTTTATTCAAAAGAAACTACAGCTGTAGGGGGGACCCCAAAGTGACATGGATTTCCCAAGCACTTGGAAGGGGTTCCCCCCCAAGAGCAAAATCAGGAGGCTTATATACTTTTTAACAGTTGCTTACAACTCACGTGATCATATAGTGAAATTAGCATGAAAAGCGGCTATGATATTACTTCATTGCTTCTTTGCTGTAATCAGGATGGGAACTTATGGGGGAGGCAAGGTTAGTTCACAAACCTCCTTCTTGCACCTGCAAATCAGAGTTGTACATCCTTTTTGCTATCTTCAAGGCGGCGGTGAGCGAAGCAGTTGCAGAGGAGTTACAAAAAACAAACACTTTCCCTTATCTGTTCTACTGTACAGAGCCACCAATTCTCCACAAACCGGTTATGTCATCTTATAACTAAAATAATCAAAGTTTAAGGCATATATTTTTTCTGATACCACAGTCCCCCCTTTGAGACTATTTAGTCTCACTTTAGTCTTAAACTTTTATTCTCATGAGCCCCTCTATTTCATCATGCAGCCTTTCATGTTTTGTTTTAATCTGCTCACACTTTTGTAACACCACGATTCTAGACTCTGCCGTGGGTTTTCTTGCCTTGCTAAAGCTTCTCCTGCTGGCTTTCACGCAACAGAGGATCAGTTGCACTAGGACATAAAACATTGTCAGAACTATCAAGACAAACAATATTCCATACAGGATTTTCTTGCCAAGGGCCCCGAAGCCAGGAGGTTAGCCAAGACCACATTTCTTCTAGACCCCAGTCAGTATTTTCTGAGGCCACTTGATGTAGGACCCTTAACTGATTTCGGATTTTGCGAATGTCAGTTTCTATTCGCATGTCCTGATTGACATAGACACAACAGGTGGAGTTTACTAAGGCACATACTCCTCCCTGGGATACCAATAGGTAATCTAGGGCAATGCAGTGTTGTATAGTTACTTGTGAGATCTGGGAGATCTCTTGTTGCAGAGCCTGAATTGCATCCGCAGTGGCATTTCCCATAGCTTCCATTGTGGCTGAAATGTTAATTATGGCTAGTTCCAATTCTCTTACTCCAAGTCACGGTATGAAGGCTCTCACAAATTGATGGCACTCTGTGTTTCTGGTAGCTAAGGGGTTAACCGTCCTTTTCATGTGATGCTTGAAATTTTTTACTTGTTCCAGATACATTGCACTATGCATTTCGAAACCAGGGATAACACGACCACGAGTGCATGCCCCCACCCAATTCCAGGGCAAGATTTTATGAGCCCTGTTTCTGCAGAGCCAGTAAAGGCCTGGGGCAGAAAGGGTACTCAAATCTGGACAGGTGTTGTGCCATATCCGGCACTTCCGATTGATATGCATCGTATAGGGCGGACCACGTTCGGCTGCTATCCTGCTGGACCGAGATATATTACAAGAAGTAAAATTGGAGTGAATGTAAAATTCTGATCTGTTTGCAATGAGAGCAACATGAGGTTCCTTAGCGTCAAGACCCAATGATTGTGTGTGCGCTTCGGCACTGCAGAATTATTTCCTGCCACATGGAGCTTTCTTTGCACGGTGCAATTCTCAGTTGCATAGAGAAAACCCTGGTGCAAAAATGTTCCCACCAGGCGTATGCAAATTTGTTTCCCACTATTGGCTGTTTCTAAATTATTCCCACATGGCGGCTAGCGATTGGTTTGCTAGCCGTATAAGAGGCTTGAGCAGCTTCTGCCCAAGTTGGAGGACTTCACATCCATCTCGTGAAGAACTCTAAGCGCGCTGTGGAGCCTAACAAACTCCGCGTGTGCCTTAGAGGAGGATATAGGGGCCTGATCAACCTCTAGCCTCTCCCCATCGCTGCATGATCACTCGATGTACCCCTGCCCTGTGCGCTCGTTCCACGGAGCCTAGCAAACTCCGTGTGTGTGTATCCAGAGCTCTGTCCGGTTTGTTAACAAGAGGCTCGAGTTTTCTGCGGGTCTTGTTTGCGTTTGTTTAGCGGAGCCTAGCAAACTCCGTTTGTGTGCCTTCGTGGAGCCTAGCGAACTCCACGTGTGTTCATCTGTAACTGCAACGCAAGCAAGTTTTCCTGCCTGCACCGCGACCATCTACGGTGTAAGTAAAGTTTTCTTTGTTCAACCGCTACGAGTCCGTGCCTAATTCTAGTCTGTCCTGCCGAATTCCCCAACTCGCGTGCCAGGGCTGCTGGCCACAGCCCGCCGTGCGCCCCCGAAAGCCTCGGACCGCTCCCGGCCCGCACACTTAGAAAAGTTGTAGACCATGAATCCTGTACAATTGAGAGAGGGTACTTTACCCACCAGGATTCCACTGGTGCTACTAGGGCTATAATCTAGAGTAGTTAGGCAATGAGGGTAGTGTCCTACAGGTGTGGCTTTATTATAAGCTCCGGTGTTGTTGGATCTGTAACAGAAAGGCGCCTCTACTCTTGGGGAGATTATCCAGTTAGCAGGGGCGGCCCTCCATTCCTTAGGAGTGGACCGATGGGCAGCTAACGAGTAGTGTCTAACGAAGCCGCCATTTATTGTTCCCCATTGCTGGAGGTATATTGGTACTCCGATCATTGGGATTCCTTGGTGTAGGTGCGCTGGGCTGTGACAGCATATCCAGCAGTCCCTTTTATTTCCAGCTTGAGCCACCGTACGGGAGATCTGCAAATACAAATTTTTCTCCCACCCCCCTTGGGTGATACTGAGATACCCAAGTGTGATATATAAGGATATCAGTGCCATTTTTAGAGACAGGAGGGACAAAGCATTTCAACAACAAACATAACCAGCACCAGTAAGAAAAAGAACACTACCAGCCAAACCCAGGATGGCAGCCAAAGTCTTTCTTCGTCCTCTGGGCTCAAGTTACCTAAAGGACTGATAATGTCGGCTCTTGGTCTTGATCGAGGTGGTGATCTTCTGAATGGGAGCATTCACTTTCTTCGAGGCCGAAGATGATATCTTCGTTCTTCAACTGATGAATCTGGCTGGGCTGAGGTGTTGGGTGCAGGGGAGAGGTTATTAGCACTTGCACCCTGATGCTCCTCACTTGCCTGAGTGAGGTCCTGAGGGTCTTTGTCCTTGGCCTCAGGGAAAGATCCCAACCTTGGTTGGAATACAGCTGCTTCGGGGTCCAATGGAGGTGATACCTTCTTGCAGTGCGAGGCGTGAGTCCACGTTTGGTGACCTTGGCAACGAACAGCAGAATTAGTAGTCAGAAGTACCTGGAAAGGTCCTTTCCATCTGGGTTGAAGTGCGTTTTTCCGTTGATAGACCTTTACGTAGATCCAATCTCCTGCTTTGAGGTTGTGACAGGCAACATCCGGTGGTTGAGGTAAGGCTTCTTGGACCTGTGAATGAACAGACCTGGCATACTTCATTAATGCCTTGCAATAATTTAGTACAGTTTCATCAGTTAATTGTAGGTCTGTTTGGTGAGGGGTAACAGGTGGTGTAGCTGGCATCCTCATGGGTCATGCCATGAGTATTTCATAAGGGGTTAGGCCATGTTTTCTGTTAACAGTGTTTCTAATGTGCATAAGAGCAATGGGCAGTGCATCAGGCCATTTGAGGCCTGTTTCAGCACAAATCTTCGAAATGCGCGTTTTTAAATCAGAGTTTTTACGTTCTACAGCACCACTTGACTGTGGATGATAACTACAGTGTAGGTGTTGCTGTATGTTGAGTGCTTGGCAGATGTTTTTTACTATCTGTCCTGTGAAATGGGTGCCACGGTCACTATCTATTGTGAGGGGCAATCCAAATCTAGGGATGAATTCTTTGAGCAATTTCTTTGCTACAGTGATGGAATCAGCACGTACGCATGGGTAGGCTTCCACCCATCCAGAGAACACATCACTAATAACAAGAATGTATTCATAAGAACAGCACTTAGGTAGCTGCACAAAATCAATTTGCAGATTTACAAACGGTCCCCATGGAGGGGGATGGGCTGCGGGTGTCGTTTTTACCCGTTGCCCAATGTTGTGAGCTAAGCAGATGGGACAGGAGCTACAGTACTGTTGTGCCATGGAAGGAAAATTTGGGGCAAACCAATTTCTTTGTACTGTAGCAATCATTCCTCCTTTGCTCGTATGGGCCACAGAGTGGGTTAAACGAGCAAGATGTGGCAAAAGCTCTCTAGGCGCCACCAGGCGGCCGTCCGGGGAGCGCCAGAGAGAGTCGGGGTGCAGTGAACATCCTGCACGCAGCCAGTCATTTATTTCCTTTTTTGGGGCCTGATTTTGAAGAAGGGCCAGACTTGAAAGGCTAGCCAAAGGAGACTGGTCTGCTGAAAAACAAACAAGAACAGAGTTAGGAGCCTGTGGGCCAGAAAGGGCCGCATTTCTGGCAGAATGGTCTGCCAGATCATTTCCTCGTGTGACATCATCAAAGGGTTTCTCATGAGCTTTACATTTAACAATAGCAATAGCAAGAGGCAATTGAACAGCTTCTAAGAGCGCTTTTACATAACAACCATGACTGATTTGGGTCCCTGATGAAGTGAGGAACCCTCTTTGTTTCCAGATTTGTCCAAAATCATGAACAACACCAAAAGCATACTTAGAGTCAGTATAAATGGTTGTGGTTTGATTTTTTGCAAGAATGCAAGCACGTGTTAAAGCAATGAGTTCAGCAACTTGAGCAGAACGAGCTTGGGGTAAAGAATAGGCTTCCAAAACAGCATACTGAGTGCATACTGCATATCCCGCAACTAATTTGCCTGCATCATTTCTAAGACAGGAACCATCAACAAACAAAACAAGGTCAGAGTTCGGGATAGGAATGTCCTTGCGGTCAGTTCGAGGGGTTAACAATTGAGTTGTGATAGACAGGCAATCATGAGGCTCACCATCAGAGGCAATAGGCAGAAGTGACGCAGGATTCAGAATTGAACAGCGATTTAAGGTTACATTTGCAGCTGACAGTAGAAGTTTCTCATATTTAGTAAGACAGGAATTGGAAATGTGCTGAGTTTTGCTCTTGAGCAGAAGGGCCATCGCAGCATGTGGAACTGCAACGGTTAAAGAGTGTCCCAAAACTAGAGAATCTGCCTTTTCAACCAACAAGGCAGCAGCTGCAACTGAACGGAGGCAAGGAGGAAGTCCCGCAGCTACGGGATCAAGGGCAGAGCTGTGATATGCAATTGGGCGATGCTTTTCACCATGCAGCTGAGTGAGTACTCCTAAAGCAGAACAAGGTAAAGGGTTTCTTATAATTAGGAAGTCCAAGAGCGGGAGCAAGAGTGAGGGCTTGCTTAAGGGCCACAAATGCTTGTTTGGCTTCAGGAGTCCAAGGGAGGGGTTCCAGGGTGGTATCATGAGTGAATGCTTGCAAGGGTTTTGCAAAAGCAGCATAACCCAGAATCCACTGTCTACAATAACCCGTTGCACCTAAGAATCCCCTCATCTGTTTTTTAGTTATAGGTTTAGGAATGTTGAGGATAGCTTCAACTCTACTAGGGGAAAGGTGTTGTTCTCCTGCTGAGATATCATGCCCTAAATAATGTACCTTAGACTTGCAGAGCTGCAATTTAGATTTTGAAGCCTTGTGGCCTTTCTGAGCTAAAGCTGTGAGGAGTGTCAAAGTATCTTGCTTACAGGCCTCCAAAGTGGGCGAGGCTAACAATAGATCATCAACGTACTGAACAAGGGTGGACCCCCCTTTGAACGTGATAGGATCCAAATCTTTTTTTAGGATCTGGGAAAACAGGGTTGGGGACTCTGTATATCCCTGAGGGAGTCTTGTCCAGGTATATTGAAATCCCTGATAAGTAAATGCAAACAGATACTGGCTATCCTTATGAACGGGGATAGAGAAAAAAGCAGAACAAAGATCCACTACTGTGAAATATGTAGCATCTGAAGGGATACAGGAAAGAATAGTGGCAGGGTTAGGGACCACGGGGAAAGCGGGTAACACAGCGGCATTTACAGCTCGAAGATCTTGCACAAAGCGATACGTATCTTTACCAGGTTTTTTGACAGGTAGGATAGGTGTGTTGCAAGGGGAGCGTATTGGGACAATAATCCCTTGCTCAAGGAGTGAGGAAACGACAGGCTTGATCCCTTCCTTTGAGATGGGGTACTGTGGGACACGAGGAAGTGGCTTGGCAGGGTTCAGGATGATACGCACTGGTTCAGCACTCAGCATGTGCCCCACTTCATTCGCATGGGTGGACCACAGCTGTGGAGGTACTCGTGCCAACAGTTCCTCTTGCAAGAAGGAAGTGTCAGGATCAGAGTACTCCTGGGTTAGCAAAGCCACAAGCTCGGTTTCCCTATGTTCCGGTACCTCAAGGTAAACACCATCTGGGCTACAATAAATCACGCATCCCAGTTTACACAGCAAATCCTTACTAAGAAGGTTGACAGGTGCACAGGGGCTAAGAAGAAAGGCATGATTTTCAGACAAAGGGCCAATAGAGATGGAGACAGGTTCAGAGACAGGATGTGGGATAGGTTGTCCGCCTATACCGACAGCATTTACAGTTTCAGGAGAATAAGGTAGAAAAGGAAACTCAGCAGCCTTTATCGTGGAGTAGGACGCTCCGGTGTCGACAAGACAGGAGACAGGTTTACCAGAAATAAGGCATTCAACAAACGGACCAGATTGGTCAGTAGCAAGCAAAGGAGCAATGATGTCACTGTCCCTCAGGCTGTCCTATTCAACACTGGGAAAATTGACAGGAAGTGGAGGTGGGGGCTGGGGTCTGGGTCCTTGGCCGGGGCGGTTGGGGCATTCTGATTTCCAATGTCCTTGCTTGCAATAATGACATTGGTTCCCATAGCCTGGGTTTTGTGGGCTCAAGGATCTATCTCTTCCCCTGAATCTACCCAGGCCTCCCCTTCCCCGTCCTCGTCCCCTTCCTCTACCTGGACCCTGCAACTGAGAAATCTGTAAGGCCATTAACTTAAACTCGGCACTGTCTTTAGACCGTTCCAATTTGTTATGAAAATGGTTAGCCGCAGCAAGGACTTCAGTCAAATCTTTAGTTTCCCAGCCAATAATTACTGTTTGAATTTTCTCAGCAATTTTAGGGTTAAGTCCCTGGATGAATGCTGCCACTATTGCTTGTTTAGCATTTCCGACTGGGTTATCCATTCCTGAGTATCGTTCAAATGCCTGTTTGAGGCGTTCTAAATAGTCACTAGGGTGTTCATTTTTGTTTTGTTTACAGGTATTTATTTTGGTCCAGTCTGCCTTTTTTGGGCAAATTGTGAGAACTGCCTGAACCAAAGCATTTCTCTTGTCAATAAAGTCTTGGCCAATCCCTGGGTTTTGATCTGGCCAAGTACAGGCAGCGTACAGACGTAGCATAGTTTCCTTGGGCAAAATGGATCGCATGAGCTGATTAATGTCAGCCCATGTTGGATTATAACAATTTATAACAGTCTGCAATTCTTCCTGAAATTTTTCTGGGTCTTCCCTGATTTTTGGGAACTTTTGAGTTAAATTGTAGAGATCACCTGGAGTCCAGAGTGCATGCACAGTTACTGTATTTTATCCATAGGTGCCAATGCCTGGCATTTGTCTTAGGGGGTAAACTTGTGCAGTTCGGGATCTCAGATTGATGGGAGATCTTTCCATGCCTATTCCCATTCTTCTAAATACACCTGTGGTGGGTTGTGACCCAGGAGTAAATTGCCACACTGGTGATGATTGAGTGGCAGATATGGTGGATGAGTCCGGACTATTAAGCTCCGTGGATAGATTTACTGAAGCAGCTTCAGCTAATGGGTCACTAGCCTGGGCTGCAGCCTGATGTTGAACCAGTTGTTGCTGATGTGGGAGTCCCAGGAGAGCAGGGTTCGAACAAAGGTCAAGGATATCCTCTGCTGGCTCTGGTGGTATGGGCGCCCCGGGCAATGCTGGATACATCGGAGCGGTGGCCAGCGTGTAATTTGGGGGAGCAGCCAATTTCTCCCGAACAGCTTTTAACTGCTGTTTTAATTTTTCTTGAGAGTCTTTTAGGCTCCTAGTTTGAGATTCTGTCCGCCTTTTGGACATTTCATTATACCAATAAAAGAACGCGTCCCACTGGTTTTGTGGTGTTTTGGATCCACGGGACTCTAACGCCCCTCTCAAGTGCACTATTTTATCCTGATCAAATGTTCCTTCCTGTGGAAAATGTTTCACAGGATCATCCCTAGTATCCCAGTTCCACTTATCCAGGTACTTGCAAGTCTCGGGAGAATAGCGTGTGTACATAAAGTACGCCGGAGTCCCCTTAGGGGGGACAGGAACCTGTTTAGACTGACTTGTTCCCATTTTCAGTCACACAGGGAGACGTAGGAGAGGCTTATTTAGGATGTCCGGGCCGCTCAGTGCCTTGCCCCGCAGTTTTTCACTGCCCAGACAAAAGGCTTCTGACCCGACACCAGCTCATAAAATGGAAATGGGGAGGGAAACACTAGAGGGATCCTTTCACTCCTGCTCTCGGCAGAAGCTACTGGGACGAGGGGTTTGGAAAAGACAAAATCACTCAGACGCCCTGTCCACTGGGTCACGAGCTTCCAGTTGGGTCCCCTTGCTTTCAAAACTGCCCTGTCAGGCAGAATTGGGGCGGCTGAGCCCAACCGTAGTCTCAGTCCTGGTCAGTGGCTCATATTTCTAAATACACACACACATTCATTCAATAAGCCCTGTCCACTGGGTCACGAGGTTCCAGTTGGGCCCCCTTGCTTTCAAAACTGCCCTGTCAGGCAGAATTGGGGCGGCTGAGCCCAACCGTAGTCTCAGTCCTGGTCAGTGGCTCATATTTCTAAATACACACACACATGCACATTTATTCAGTCAGCCAGACCTCCTACCCCACACCGCCTTAGTTAATTAACTACAAGCCCGATGTGCTGTTGGATGAAGGTGCCTCAAACAGTTTCTCCCCAAAACGTACGTTACCAGACACAAAATGGGATCCTTTACCAGACAGAAAATTTTAGCCGGCAGTAAGGTTCAGACTGACCTGTTTTAACAAGGTTCAGATCCAGTTACCACGGCCAAGTTGGGAGCCTACAGGCAGTCCTCCTCCGAAACCCCAATAGAGATTTTGAATTAGGTCTCTTACCTCTCAAGTTTGGCGCCTCAGGGTTCGGTGGGGGGTAGCCTGCGGTCCTCCTTCCTCAGCCTGTGTTCTGGATCCGAGTCACGGCACCAGGAATTGTCGTGGAAACACACACAGAGTACTTTTGGGTCAGGTCAGCAGAAGCTTTTATTCAAAAGAAACTACAGCTGTAGGGGAAGTTCCAAAGTGACGTGGATTTCCCAAGCACTTGGAAGGGGTCCCCCCCCCAAGAGCAAAATCAGGAGGCTTATATACTTTTTAACAGTCGCTTACAACTCACGTGATCATATAGTGAAATTAGCATGAAAAGCGGCTATAATATTACTTCATTATTTCTTTGCTCTTATCAGGATGGGAATTATGGGGGAGGTAGGGTTAGTTCACAAACCTCCTTCTTGCACCTGGAAATCTACTTTGTACATACTTTTTTTTTTTTCTACCTTCAAGGCTGCGGTGAGCGAAGCATTTGCGGAAGAGTTACAAAGAACAAACACTTGCCCTTATCTGTTCTACTGTACCGAGCCAGCAATTCTACACAAAGCGGTTATGTCATCTTATAACTAAAATAATCAAAGTTTAAGGCAAATATTTTTTCTGATTCCACATAATGTATTTATTATCTTGAAGGTCCTTAACCTTCAGTCCTGCAAGCAAACTAAGAACGACACGATTGTCCCTGTTACACATTTTTGCTCTGCTTCATGTCCTTAACCTTAGCCCCCGGCAAACTAATAACTCAGCCGTGTCCTATCCTTTCAATCAAACAATCCTCAGAAACATATCGCAGACCCTGCCCTGTTTCCAGTGAGCTGTACGGTTTGCTCCAGTTCGTTAGCTTGCAGAGCATCCTTTACCTGCGCGGGAGGGTACGGGAGATTTGGACAGCGCAGAAAGGAGCGCACCCCGTTCCTAGCGGCACATTTTACCGTAACAAGGGGGCAGCACGAGCTCAAGTTGAAGCACCTGGCTGGAAATGAGCTGCATTTGCCACTGAAACGCAGCCAGGGCATGCAACCAGGTGCACGCTTCTTGTCCCCTGCTGTGCGGAGTGATGCCCGTGTAGCGTACCTGGCTCTGTGCTCAACTTACCAAGCTCTGGTTGTCTGGCAGCATGACAATGATCTGCGCATTGTGATCCCAGATCATTCGCCAGAAGTCCTTAGTTGTGTGGGGCAGAGGGTGCTGGGTGATGATGAACTCGTTGCTCCTGTAGTAACCCTTACACAGCAAAGGCAAAAACACGTGGTTATTGAACCGAATACACCAAAGGCAATATCTTTCTGTTACAGAAACGGACAACGTTGCTTTGCCTAGACCTGAAAACGCCCTACCTAATTTACTTCAAGGGTTATTGCTAATATTTCTACACAAACCATCGTCTTTCAAACTTCATATCCGCTCTGCAGTCTCCCCGCTGGTTTTGTTTACCGTTAACGCCAACATTTATTTGAGAACCGGCACTGAAAACACTAATTCCACAAAAATGCCGTGCGTAACTTAAGTATTTTAGACAATGAACTTTAATAAAAGACAGTTAATGGCTTTACGTTATGGAAACGTGTTGAAACCTCTTCCTTTATGCTGAGCCACCATATACAAAATGAAGACAATGATAGGAATCTGGTATTTAGCACCTCTCAACTTTGTAATTTGACTTTGTAATTAAGGGTTGGCTTCCTCACCATGATGTAAGAGGCATTAATGTAGTCGGTTCCCTTCATTCCAGGCAAGGGTGCGAGGCCCACTCGCGCACGCTCAGCTGTAAGATAAAAAAGGATCAAAGCGTGGTCGCGGCAGAATACAGAAAGCAGGAATTTCTCAGATGTTTCTAACAAATCGGACACGGCACAACTCCCGTCTCCCCCAGGAGCTGGCCGGCATTTTAACCATGATAAAGCACTGCCAGCAAAAGCCGAATAGAAAAGAAACACTGCACAATATTCCCACAAGGACAAAGTAATTTCAGGAATCAAATTTTACTATAGCCAAGATTTTCACAGCAGGCTGAATTACCAAATAACAGTATATGCAGTGATGACGGGATTTGAGATAATTCTCAGCTATTGTCTTCCATTCGCCTCCAATTGTGCACAAAACCATCTGATTTATTCTGCTTCTCCATCCTTCTGCAGCATTACCTACTACCATTTCTTTGACTTCGGGGTGAGCTAGCAGCTGTTTCCACAGCTGAAGCAATCCTCTTGATTAGCCACCCGAGAACGTACACGTCTCCCTCAACACATCTAGCTTCCTTTAGAGGGAGGAGATGCAGTCAGACTCCCAATGTCCCTGGTTTTTTTGAGTTTAGGCTTCACGCGCTATCCAGGTCAATGGAGCCATCCACATGTGGTGATTTAATTACAGCAGCGACGCTGCAAAACAAGCATCTTCAACCACATGGCAAAACCTCCTCTGCATGTACAGCTCTAAGACTGTATCGCCTTGCATACAACATGCTCCAGAATAAGAGACGCACCTTGTATTCGAAAGGCCGAATGAAAAAAAATAAATAGCTCTTTCCTTATAGGAAGTAGCTACGCTGCAGCAGCTGGGGAGCTGAGCCTGCTGTCGTATGGGACCCCATGCCAACTTTCCATTAGCTTTTTGCCTGGGAAGCACCAGAAACGGCTCTAGCTGTACTCACTTGCATAACATATGTACTCCCAATTTCCAGCAGCTCTTTTCTGGGGGGGAAAAGGTGTGTGTTTTATGCAAGAAAATGTGGTAATCCAATGTTGGATGTTTCATCGATAAAAAACCTGCTCAACACCGTGTTTGGACAAGGGGTCTGGCTGACCCTGTCACCGGGCCCTTTTGCTCCGTTTCAGCAAAATCATTTTAAAAGACAAGCTAGCGTCGGCCAAACAAAAAGGCAACACCCCTCCTCACTAGCAGCCAGGCTCCTTCATGCATAACGCAGGCAAAACCCAACACAAAAACTTCTGCTAAGCAGTAATCAAACTGAAGATGTGATCTTACACGGCACGACTGATGAGTTCCTGTTCTTCTCTTTGTTGCAGTCTTTCTGAGCACTGAAGCATTCCACATATTTTGCATTACATTGTGTAACCAGCTGAAAGAAAATAAGCGGTAATTGGTTTGACTGAGTCGTCATGGCTCTCCGAACCGAGAGGCAAGGTTTTTCCTAACTCCTAGAAAGACGCATCACTAGAAGAACAAATTGCATTGCTAATTTTGTTTAAAGTATGGGGGATGGCAACAGCGATCATAAAATATGTTCATTGGACAGTCAGGTCTCTGCAGATTTCAGCTTTGGCATCCAGTGAAAATGAACTTCCCTCCAAAGCTGATTCTTGCTCAAGACTGAGCGACTTAGGTGTTAGGCACTGGGGCCTCACCCAGGAAGCCAAGGTTTAGGGCTCTAGGCCCCCTTCACCCAGAGGGGATTGAACCGGCATCTCTCTCACTGCCCAGAACAACTCTCTAATCACCCGGCCACAGGTTAGGTATTATCCAGTCCCCTCTCCAGTGCTCCTTTTGAAAGCAAGTCACTGAACCTTTCCCTTAAAAGTCAACGAATAAAATGGATGCATGGAGCTGGCCTTGGATATATTTGCATGTCCACGAAGGGCACGCATACATGTCTGGCCAGCGAGTAGGTGATGGCGCATGCTCAGTCTTCATGTGTGCGCTTATGTGTCTGCACTGCAGGGATAGTATCATTGCAACCTATGCCAAAGTCCCCAAAATGCCACTTACGCAGGGAGACAAATCACTGTTCTGGTACACAAAGGGGACACGCATTGTGCCCTTCATGTCTCAAGTCAGTTTGAGAACTGGGACTTAGGCTGCTAAGACACAGGGGGGGTTTCTTTTGAACTTTCTGCCAGGAAGATTTCTCTACGAGACTCATGTTTAGGACTTGGATTTTTCCAAAAAAAAAGAGAGAAAAAGAAGAAAAATTTGTGCGCTGAATTTCTTCTCCAACTGCAATTTTTTTTCTTGTTTAATTCGGTGCTTAAGCATCTGGAATGTCATGAATGCTGCAGCAATGCAGAGATTCTCAGACGTGAATTCAGAAAATGGCCTATTCATTTTCTGGGTTGTTTGGCACCTGGTGTAATTTGTTTAACACTTCCGGGTCCTTAGCTGGTGTATGACCGAGCGAGCTGTGCTGGAAAAGCAGACTGCACAGTCTTCCCACGAGACACAGTCGTACAAAATAATTTTAAACACGCTCGTAAAAAAAAAATAATAATAAAAAAACCCTCAAATGCCAGGAAGCTTTTAATGCTAAAATGGGAGAAATAGGCAAAACAGTTTCTTTTGCCACAACGAATGTTATTCTGTGGTTTATTACTGGAAAGGAGCAGGTGCGACAACTATTAGCGACAAGACTATTTCCTGAGTAGCGGAAGACGTGTTTATCCTACACCGACCGCGCCGAGGTTTTACATTATGCTAACGGCCCCCATTCTGCTAGCTTTCACTGGAGCTGGGTTCGAGGCATGATGATGATCTACATTAAAAGCTAATCAGATTTCAGGAGTGCTCAGATTCATGGGTTGGTTCAAGCTGCTTTCAGTGCCTGACTCTTAACGTCCCACCAGTCTGACTCCATAGACTTAACCCAGATTTACAGCAATGCACCTACGGTTGTTCAGGCTAAATCCTCCATGCTTGGCAGTGCTGACCCAGTGGTTTGGCTCTAGTTTTACTTACGAGATACAACAGTAAAGACACTCCCAAAGCAGAGTGACTAAAACGCTCCTGGCGACTCTGGGAGCTCCTGTACCTTGAACTGTTTCTCTAGTCGTGTCTTGCCTCCTATTCCAGGTATGAGGATGCTGTTAACGTAACTATGCAGCTGATTTGCAGACACTTCCGTTTCCTTCCCAAGGATGGCTTCCAACAAGGCATCATGAATAAAAATGTACTGCTCCTAGAAAAGCAACAGCAAGCAGTTTCAGAGCAAGGTCAGTGAAGCAGGGTGCAGCCGTTAATGAAGGTTTGCAGCATACAGAGGAAAGGGTTACAACCTCCTTTTCAAAACACGCTGCCAAAACCAGCATCCACGTTCCCGAGTATACGACAAACAACGGAGGTAGTCGAGAGAGGCGTTGCAAGCTTCTGATCTTGGAAAGAGACGTTCCAGCACCCCAGAGGCCTGGTGATTTATTTAATTTGTACAGAGAAATAACTGAAAAATCCATTTCCCTTTTGATTACCCCATAAAAACGAACGCAGCCTGAAATCCAGCATCTCCCCGATCTTTACCTCTGTCTGGACGAGGTAGTTGCGCTGGGTCCTGATGTGTTTCAGAAAGCCCAGGACATTGACTGTGCTTTTGTCTTTTATCTGCTGCAGCATCACAATGTAGGTGCCAGTCCTGCCCACACAGGCGCTGCACGAGACACGAGAAGAGACCGGGATGAGTCAACTCTACCAAATTCAGGGCTCACAATGGCAAAGGAGAAATCCTTCAGCTCAAATACTCCTGTCCATCACAATTACTTTTGCTTCTTCAAGTCCTGAAACCAAACGGTTTCTTGGACATTTTAGGATATTAATTCTGACCCAACGCGTGCTTGCGTCCACCACTTCTAATGACAATTCTCCCCAGAGTTTATTTCCCTTTCTCTCCTCAGCTAGCTGGCTTCTTTCTTTGCATCTTTCTATCTTGCAGCAAAATGAAAGTGTGAGTGGGGCGCGCGCTGTGCTAGCAGTGAAGTCAGCGGTGAAGCCCCCTCTGCCCCATCCGAATTGCTGCAGTCCCCTTGCTCCTGAGATCGCAGTGACACAAGTGTGTGCCTACGTGCCGCGCTCCCACCCTCCATCCCTTGGGTGGACGTACCCGTAGTCTCTGCCCCCAGCAAACGCAGGTGGCATTCAGTGACCAATGCTAACCCAGACTACACGATCCCTACGGTCAACACGGGTAAGGTCCATGCTTCGATGAAAGGCTCCCCCACATTCGGCAATGAGGAGCCAGTCTTCATAGGAATTAATCCTACTGCTTTCTGTTCCCAGGTTATGGGTTAAGAGGCGGTTTGCCGATAACTCTTTACAACACTGATATCCGCCAGCCCATGGGTGAACCGTTTCAGCTGCGTCTCAGTTTAATCATTAGCTGCAACGTGCGACCAGTTGCCCAAGAGGCCTGTTACTGTCTTCTGCTTGTTACTGCTGCAGCTTTAGGAAGCTGTTGATGTGCATCTACTGCAAAACGGCCGTTACCTGAGGTCACGTATGTCACTTGCCACTGCCTGTCGGCATGTGAAACCCACCCTGGGCTGGAGCCTGGCACAAGGCCTCTGCCCCACCGCCAAGCCAGGGGCTTAAGGGGGCCGTGAGCTTTGCACAGACCCTCTCCATGGCGGCACATTTTGTTCCACACCCATTTGCAAGCTAACCACGTATTGCGCCGGCACCGATGGTTCTCCAGCCACAGCGTGCTGCGTACGAGGTGTGTCTTACACGCGCCAGTGAAGCACAGCGCGCCTCGCCGTACCTGCAGTGCACGACCACGGGCCCCATCTCCGGGGTCCTGGCTGCGGAGGATCTCCTCACGAAGGTCAGCACCGGCAGCGCGTACTCCGGCACGCCCATGTCGGGCCACTGGGTGTAGTGGTACTGGATGACCGTCCTCTCGTTCTGCCGCCCCTTGGGGTTGCCTTTCTGACCCTGGGCAAAGAGCGCACGCAACAGGAAGGGACGCGTTAGGAAAGGGAAGTGTGGCCACACGGCAGAGACGCATGATAAACACCTGCTTCTTGGGAAGGCCCAAAAGGGTTAGGATTAAGGTATGAAAAGGATGAAAGGATTCACAATAAGAGAAGAGAAAAAACCCATTCTAACAACTTAATTAACATTAATATAGTTGCTGGGCTTAGAGTCTTTTCCAGGTCTTCTCCCCCTGCCTCCAGCTGGGCAAGGCGAGAACATACTGGGGAGGTCGCGGGTCACAGCAACCAGCTACGGGGACCGGGGAGCACCGTGCAGCTCCTCGCTTTCGGCGCAAAGAACTGCGGATACAGCCTTTCATCAGGGATGCAATGGTCCAGGCTTCTCCACAGCGGTACAGACAGCACGCCAGGCCTGAAGGCACACACGGCACGCTGCCCCCACGCAACAAGCCCCACGACAAGTGACCGCGAACAAAACGGGCTCGCTTGCCTTCTTCATCTTGGCGTTTCGGACCGTGAAGCGGCGGACGGTGTAGCAGGCATGGACTTTTGTGCTCTTCAGCGTGATGATAATGTTGCCATACTCCTCGCTGTTCTCGGTGGGCCAGTACTGATCGCATTTCCTCTAAAGAAAGGGAGAGGGTGCTGGGTCAGGGGTTGGCGCGCTTGGGTTTTAAAACCACCCAAGTCTACCGTTTATTAGAAAAGGTGGACAAATAAAAAGGAAGGGACAGCTCTACTGTGCGCTTTTCAGGCTGTACAGCCATGAACACGCTAGTTGAGCATTTAAAAAAATGCTGCCTCTGCAGACAGCACCAGATATAGTTCTTAATTCACTATATTAAGTAGCTGTGAAGATGCTCCCTTACCCTTCCCTTTTCCACAAGGTTTGTGATCATGACAATAATTCCGGGATTTTGCTCCCAAATCATCCTCCAGAAATCTTCAAATGTCGACTTTAAGGGTCCCTGGGTGGCTATGTAGGCTTTTGCTTTGTTGTAACCCTTCAAAGAAAAGCATAATGCAAAGTCAGATGAAAGCAATATCACGGCAGACATGTTAATAATTTAACAGTAACAAAGAAAGGTGCCTTTCCCATTCTGAATATTTGAGGAGCTGGCAGCAGACATGCCAGGGACTTGCAAAACACAAACACTTCAGAAGCAATAACCAGTTATATTCCCCTTGTATGAAAGGATTCACAAGAAGAGAAGAGGTGGAAAAAAAACATTCAAACAACTTACATCAACATAATTAGCATTAATGTAGTCGCTGTGCTTAGAGTCTTTTCCCGGTAAAGGCCTTAGCTTCACCCTACTGTGATCATCTGTGGGGAGAACACACAGCAGAAGCGCACTAAGAAGAAAACGCATAACAAGGCAGTTAAAACACCCTATTTCCAGCACATTTCTGGGAGGGAGTCATGCCCTTTACAAACACCCTGAAGAAACTGGAGTGAAGGGGAAGTGGAGGAGCCTGCCCTGGGGTTGCGGGAACACATTCTCAGGCTTTGCACGGATTCATTTATTTTTTAAAGCATGTGATTTCTTTAATGCGACAGGTCCCTTTCAAAAGCTGGGAGCAGAAGGTGTTTCTAGGGGAAGGAGGATCTCATTAAGGCGCTGTTTGGACCATCTCACGCTTGTTTGAGGAGGGGTAATCCCTCCTATTTTTGTACGCTGCAATCCCTGCACCCCGTCCTGTGCAGCCGGCCGGCACCCTTAGCCCATGCCACGCACCGCAGGAGCCAGGCGCAGGGACCCTCAACTCGCTCACGGCTGCACAAGAACCACCAAGGAGCAAGGAATTGAACTATGTCTCCCAGGACCCAGGCTCACATCCCTGCCATGGTGTGCACCTGGCACAGATGAGTCACTATAATTCAAGTAAAATCATGCCGGGCTTGCTGCTCCTGCACTTGCTGGACCTGAGAGCGGGTTTACATTGCAACCTTGGTGCTGGCTCAAAATGCTAGGATCCTGCCTCAGTTCCTCGTCAGAGAAGATTACGGATAGCCTTATTCTGCTTCCCACGGCCTGTCCTACTCTTGAAATGGCCTTCAGGTTAGCGGTTCTCAAAAGGACACCTGCGCTGCACTGTGTATGCTGCCGTCTGTCCCGGTCACGTTCTCCACCGGATGCCAGACGTAGCATATTTGGAAGTAGGAAGGAAGCTCATGGATCAATAAAACACTCTGCCCCTCCATGCCCCTCCTCAAAGTCACCTTCCCCCAGATGAGCGCACACGGTGCTGACAGTGATTCGATCCTAATTACCCAGCTCCGTGGCTTTACACAGGACGGCTACCTTTGTGCACTGCCCTCACCCTACCCGACGTCAAAGCGCCGACATTTTCGTACGGGGATGAGCGAAACGCACAACTTAAAAACTTTGGACAACCTGGTTGGGGAGGATTTCATGACCACGCTGGCAAACGTTAGTGGCTGCCCTTCTCTGGCCTAAGTCATTTCAAACAACCTGGTTCCCCGCTCAGGGTCTGGTCCCATCTGAAGCGAGCGCCTCTCGCTATGGTTGTGCTATCTTTACTACAAGTGCTTACTCACATGCTAAAATGTTGATGTATCTGTTCTTGTGCTTGTTATCGGGGTGGTTGGAATGTTCTGCCGTGATGCTCATGTCGGCCGTACAGCGCTGCACTTCCTATTAATAAAATTATTCAGACAGAAAAGACATCAGAGCAAGAACAGGCAGTTTGTCTCCGTTTTACAACAGCTCCCTGAAAACAGGCTTAAACATCAACACTTTAATTGTCTGATTTATTTTTTTAATCTGCCAGTAGGTTCCCAGCTAATTAAACCTGGGACATTAGCGGACTCCCAGGCTTCGATTACAGAACCGAGTCTCCGTGATGGGTGAAGGTCACGCTTCGGAGAAGGGCAGCAGAAAGTCTATGTAACACACAATGTGGGCTCTTCTTCTCCTTCCCCCGCCCACCGCAGAAAATGTTGGCTTTTTTGGAAGAGATTTCAGTGCAAAGTGGCACCGCTGCTTCTTGTGGGTGTTGTTCCCTCCTACAAGGAGTGGCCGCGTAGCTCAGCAGCACACCAAGGTCACAAGTTTGATCCCTGGTTGGACTAGATGATCTCTTGAGGTTCCTTCCAGTCTTACTTCTCTATGGGCGTGTTTACACATTCATTAATGTGCATTTAGTTTAATACTTCCTTAATAAAGTACTAACTAAATGCGCAATACCGAAAGTTACTGAGCATTAGCACCGGTGCGCGGTTATTTAGTGACGCTTACTGCGCATTAGCCTAATAACACTGCGCAGTGGGCTATTAGCACGGTTTGTGCAGTGACACGCTACTGCGCAGTGTTATGAGGCCAATGGGCAGTAAGTGTCTCGTGTAGACGTGCCCTATGATAGCAGGTTTGCTCTACGATAACCTCCACTGTTGGCGCGTGCTCGGACAGGACTCCCCTACCTACAGTGCAACACTTTCTGGTGGGAAGAAAGGAGTGTGCGCCAATGGTGTGTTATGGAAATGGTTCTCATGTGTGGTTTTCCAGCCAACATCTGGACCAGCTGGCCTCTGCACCTATTTGTGGCATTGGTGTTTCCATACCATATGAATGAAATAGATCTGTGGGGGAGACGGACAGTGCCTGATGCCCACCTGACACCTGAAGAGCAAAAGATTTCCAGATTTTGGAAGAAAAATGCAATTTTTTTCATGTGCAGCAGGGACATCTCCTCAGGGGTGGAGTTGCAGAGGTGTTTAAGCATCTAACGAGGCAGACAGGTGCCCAGTGACTTCTACAAGGGTGTCTAAATAGGATAGGTGGGCAGCTCCCACTGGCTTTCCGATCCTGGCATACTCCAAGATGGGTAACAAACCGTATCAACACGCGGCCGGGAAAACGCCAGAGCGGGACGTCTTCTCCCCACAGCATGGGGATCCCAACAACTGACCTGCAACCAGATTTATCTAAAGACCTACCGAATTTCTGAGCACGTCTTGCGGCCTTAACTAGTCAAACACATCCTCTATTCATCCAGGGAGCTATTTTAACCGGTAAGCCCACCGACAATGCCCCTTTTAAAATATCCTTCTTACGTCTACTTAACTTCTTCATCGTTAGCATGAACACTACTATTATTCCATTACACTGGAACCACTTCTTGAAAATACACTGATGTGGGCTTGTTTAAACATTTGTAGGAGAAGCTATTTAGCGGGTTCAAGAAGTCACATTTTATAACCTAGATTTCCTCACAGCTAGGGAAGGGAAGTGCCAAATTACTTTGTACTGTAGGCTTCAAAAATAACAGTATAGAGCCTGCCTAATAAGGGAAGTCATTAGCAGAACACAGCTGCTACAAAGATCAAGAGCTAAGTGACAGAGAAAATTATCAAGAGAAATGCTATACAAACAGCAGATGTAACAGAGTTCGGCATTATGCAGACATTTCACAAAGGAATTGCATAGCAATTTTGATATTTTTCACCGCATTTACATTTAAAAAGTGCAAAGTATACCAAAACCAAGTACAGTTTGTGGCTTTTATATTCACAGGGCATTCCCTAGCGAACAGTTGCCTCTTCCTCTCTCTTTGAAAGGGAGGAAGACACTGGAGGCAAAGGAGATGAGCTGAACTATGACAAAGATGAACGAGACAAAACCCTTCGCTGGCCTAAATTAACAGAATCCCATTTCTACCAGGGAAAAGCAAAACATTTTTCACCTTAATTTCAGCACTTGGTTTAACACCGCCTGCCAGCTCCAACGGGCCACGGAAAACACTCCGCTTTGGAGCACGGATTAAACCACAAGCAACATTAGCTCAGTCTAAGCCACGAATGGGAAACTGCTTGCATTTTTGTTTTTTGTTTTTTAAGTACAAAACTTTCTATTCCTACACGATTAGAGGGTGCTCATCAAATTTTTAAAAAGTTTATGTTCATTACAAAACTTTTTGGAATGGCTATGCATGTTCAAATATTGATGGCAAACTCCTACAGCTGAATATAGGCAAATCCAATAAGAGCTTTTTGGAGAATACTCCAAAGAACATCAAATTTAATAGAAAATTACATCCTTGCAAAGGAATTCTCTAAAATGGCTTAAATACTACGGGGTCAATGTATCACTTTCTATTAAATTCTATAGGATTTTTCCATAAAGGAACAGTTATGTGCAGTTAGTCATTTTAATGAACCTTTTTAAGTGGATGTTGACTGCGTTCTCAATTTTCCTGGCTGGCCGATAAAAAGTGAATAGCAGGTGAGATTAGACATAAAATGACAGGGGAGAAAAAAATGTGGCCCTGGAATAAGAGGTCTGACACAGCAAGAGCTGATGCTTTGGAAAAGTCTCTTTTGAACCCAACAGGCAAGGCACTTCATACCGGAAAACTTGGCCAACATCTCTCCCAACTATACGGTTGGTCCAATAAAAGACATCACAAAAGAAGAGTCTCTCATGCCTTTCCCGCACCATTACAGCTGCAATAACACTACAACCCTACTATATTTCCAAGGGAATTCTAGTATCCTCAAAAACTGTCAAAATGTTCAAAAAAACAAAGTCCTCCACCCTTAGTTGCAGCCCGTGTCAGCTGGAAACAGGGCAAGTAACAGGCTTCAACTGCAACAAGGGAAGTTTGGGTTAAGCCTTAGGAAAAGCATTGGCCTACTTGGCCCTAGCAGGGTCAGCTAAAGGGATGAACATGGTGTGGATCCAAGCATCCTTCACTATTTGATGCAGGCCACCCCACAGGGCTTCTGGAAATGATGAACTAGAGGAGTTTTCTAGATGTACTAGATGATTTCCACTATGCTGGAAACCACTGTCCAGGCACCAGGTCTTCCTAAGCTGGCTTCAGTGACACTGGAGGGGTGGGTAAGGCGTCTGCATCGTGGTAACGTTCACAAGGTACGAGATGGTCTTCACACATAAAACTAGACCTGACCCCTGCCTCGAAGAGCTCCCGGTCTCAGAAAATACCACGGCAAAGGGATCAGACAATCAACCAGCCCTATAAGGCAAATAATGAGTTATTGCTAAGTGGTTTTCCATAGGCTCCCTTAGATGGCCAACTTCCTCCAGGATGCCTGGCGGGTAGAGAAGGCAAAGTAGCAGCTACGTTTCTCAGGGAAGAAAGGTGGGTGTCAGGCTGGTCGGGGGGGCAGGAACAGGTAGGAGTCACGGGAAGAGGTGAACGTAAACTCCAGTCTGTTTTCACCCCGTGCTGTCGCTACGTCTTAGGTAGATCCTGCTCTGCAGGTTTTAACCCATATTTTTGCCTTTGTTTTGGCTGGAGAACGCCAGCACGAGGCCAGGTCCCTCCTGATGTTGTGACCCGGGCAAAGACCAACGACCGGGTTCGCATCCAGCGCGAGAATTTCAGGTTTTATCTGGAACAGCTGTCGGTGGGTCGCTGCGGAAGGAGGCGTCTAGACCACGTCATTTCTTTCGCTGACTTTAATTGCAGACTAGCTAACGAGCCAGTGTCCTTTACACTGAGCACGTTACTCTCTGAAGATGAACAGGCACATCCTCTCATTTTGTCCTTTTCAACTCCTCATTGACCACTTGAGAACCCAAAGTACACGGTTTCAATCGACCTTTAGTTACTGCAAGAAATGTTATATTCCAAGCTATTATGGCTAATTTAGCTGTTAATTATATTGTCCGTGCTAATGCTAATTGGGATTTGATACACCCAAGTTTAATGACCCATTTTCATTGCCTTCCTGAAGCCAGTTACAGATTAGTTTGATAAACTTCAAAGAATTTTCACTAAACTTAAAAGTGTAAAATCAAACCGCTACATGTCTGGTAATATGAGCTAATGAGCTAGAAGTGGCTGGCTCAGCAAGCAGCCTGTTGGCTTCGCTTCTGTGGACGCCCCTCCTTCAAGGGGGTGGTCGAGGTGGCGTGCTCAGAAGACCTTTTTCTGAAGGTGCAAAGGAAGCTAGTTCAGGAGGCGCGTCGGGAAATTATGTCGGGGTCGTCCGGCAGTAAGACAGCAAATTTGTTCGTGACAAAGATCTTTTTCACCCCATGCCATCAATCATGACAATCTCCTGAGCCAACGTTTGGTAGTCCTTGCCCATGCTCCTGCTGGCCCAAGGGAAATGCTCCGAGGACACACTGCTACAGACCCGGCGGCTTGCAAGGACCTTGCACAGGAACGGCACAGAGTATTGGGAGAGTCTTGTGTGGGCATCAATCCTTTAGCAACACGAGGTGAAGGGGAGAGCTGGGGGCATGCGACACACAGGGAAGGGGAAAGCAAACTGAACAGGCTACTCTAGCACTGCACAAAGCCAGGGACAGGCCATTTTAACAATGATTACAACTGGAGGGCAGAGCCTTTGCTGGCCCACAGTCAACAGCACGGGGCACGCACAATGCCGAAGGCCACATTGTCCTTTGCTTCCCATGTCGGCTTCAGTTTGAACGTCGTTTCCTCTGGCAATGAGCACTGCTGGAAGGGCTGGCCACGCCGTTCGTGGATGGCTAGGGGCAGGGGACTACAGCATGCCGTGAGCTCGCGCCAGACCCAGGAGCAGCGTGGCCGTGAGTGCAGCCTCAGCAGGGCTAGTTGGGCCAGGCGAACTGCTATGCTGAGCCAGCTATACTGGTTTTGGGACCCAAGGGGTGTGTACACCAGGGGTGTCAAACCCATCCCACCCCACAAGCTGGTGAGGGTCACTGGGCCAGTCTGTGGGCCTGAGCGGGCTGTGCTGGAACCAATGCACAGGGCCGGGCCAGCCCAGGGGACACCCCATGTGGCACGTGTCCGTGTACCAGCTCCATGCACTGCACGGGGGGGTTGACACCTCTAGCATACACAGACGTGTGAGCAGATATCTCTGCAAGGAGCTGCCCTGCACTGACACATCCCGAGACACAGCAGCGTCACTCCATGCACACTCATTTCATTCCCGTCACTCCCATCCTCCTTGTAACTCTTCCTCCCACGGCTTGCTTCCCATGAGACGTTAAGGTCCGAGGGGCAGGGACCTCACCTGGACTGAAGTGTGAAGGTGGGACCATCAGATGAACCATTAGCAGTAGGAAGCACAAGTAAATGGGTCTCCCTTGAGTACTGTTACCTTCAAATTCTACTTGTTCAATTTAAAATAACCGCTCCCCGGCATTACACTTTCCAGCTCAACAACGCAGGGTTTCTGTCTATGCTGCAATACAGATGCCCTCGCATCTAGCATCATCACAGGGGGGGCTCTCGCCTCCTGTGCCCCCTAAGACCGACAACATGCGACAAGGCACGACCCTGCGCCACTCAGACTTAACGCTTCCTCCGCTATCAAAAGTCCTAAATTCATTGTGCTCAGGGGCATCCTTTGTGCTCAGGGGCATCCTTAACTATTCTGTGTGTATAAGAAAGACTAGTGAACTGGAAGATAAAGCGGTCTTCTGGCAGCATGACACCCTGATGGGAATATGGATGCATTTTGGATCTACCTTCCATAGAAAGAGCTGCGAGTTTAGAGACCTTTTCTCTGTCACATAAAATGCTTCCTTAGCACATTCAGAAAATATTTAACTCTACCTCTGCCTTTAAAAGGGAGAGAGGGAAGTGGTTTTGAGTATTTGCTTCCAAAAGAATCCTCTGACAATGAAACTCCCCGTAAAACTCAAGGCAGGCTTCCAAAAACACAGGAAAGAAGAGAGAAGCAAACCAAGAGAATATATGCCTTTTGCTCAGGGCAAATTGCATTTGTTCCTAACACACTCATCTCCCTTTCAGCTTCTTTCACAGAGCTGACTGCTACGGAAACTTTACAGCTACTTTTTGGATGCTGTCTGTCTTATGGTTCGAAGTCCCCCAGGGGAAGAGAAGAATATGCTCCCTTTCAGCAGCTAGGCTCCTATTTTCTCTCACGCGACTGAACTTTATATGGACAGACGATACTTTTGGCTAAGTGACTTAAGAGCATCAGTCTGCCTCTCAAAAGTGACCAAAGGCCTGAATGAGCGTGAGCTGCTCTGCCTTTCAGTCGCACAGAAACTACATCTTCACTGCAGCTGGAGAGCGAGCTTGTGGCACGGCGGTCATCTCAGGCTCCTTTGGAAAAAAAAATGGACACCCATTTCTCCCACGCTTAGGTGCTGTGGAAATGTCACCCCATGGTCTTAATGCATCCATCCCGGTCCTGGTCTCGGTCCTTGTTACACCACAGATGTCTTTGGGAGTCCATTGAGGTGATGCTGGTACAAGGGAGAGGAGAATCCTATCCATGCACGTGCCACCAAAGGGAATATAAGCCATTGTAGGAAGGGGCCATTCCTCATATATGTGTGTATGTATATATGTGTAGGTATATGTGTCTATATGCATATGTATACGTGTCTATGTGTGTGTATATATATATATATATATATATATATATATATATATATATGTATCTTCTTCTCAAGGCAGCAATCGTTCTAGTCGCAGCCTCTTCTCAGAGGAGGAGATTTCTTTTTTATTTGTTTTTTAAAAAAAAAACCTAAGGACCAAATTCGGGCCTTGTTTGCACCGAACTAAAATGGGAGTAACCACGGTGGCTTCGAGGAGTTACGCCGAGTCTTACACTGGCGGAAAGAGCAGGATCTGCTCGCTGTGCAGTAGTTATAAAAGGCCGCTTCCCTTCATCAGAGCTGGTGAACTCCCGAGAACAGGACTAATTGGCTAAAGCAATCTCTCCTGACAAGCTATCACGGAGCGGCAGTCACAGAGAGCAGCCGTAGCATGAAGGGAAGAAAAAGGCTATTAGAGCTGTATTTCCCTCTGCTGAAAGCTATGGGCGGAAGATGTCCAACATTTGTTAATAGCAATGATTTTGAGGCAGCTGAAGCAAAGCCTGCTTTAAGTCAGACCAAGTTTACAGATGTGTAGCTGATTATTTGGAATAATTGCATGGTGTCCAAACCAGCTGTGATGAATAGCACTGGGGTCTCAGTTCATACATAATTGAGAAGACTGAGTCGCATTTGATCATCCTGATCAAATTCTACCCTCTGGAGGATAAATGTTTGTCCTGAATACCATCAACATTGTTAAATGCCTCAATATTCCTGCTCAGTCATCCAGCCAGCAGTCAATTGAACTAAATCACTTTAACACCTCACACATTTGCTATCCTCATGAATACAAAATGTTTATGACTTACACAATAGTTTTTGGGCATCAGGCAATGCAGCCACTCAGACAGACAGTAACCAAACAGCAGTAAATGGTTTTTAATGGGACCATTAAAGACAATACCTGCATACAGTCTTGTCTTTATTCCATTAAGCAAAGCGGCTTTAGATATTAGCCCACCAGTTATGTTGCACTGTTATGTGTGTAAAGACGTCTGCCTTTATAACTCATGTACCTATATTACTTTTTTAAAACAGCCGTATATTGAAGAATATGAGTGGTCTTTGGCCCTCCACTGAAACGCCACCACAGCTGCCTGCTATTTACCAGCCTTCCTAGTTGAAACCATCTCATCCACACTAATGTGTCCAACGCCCAGGTGTGAACTAGCAGAAAGTTGCTCCTGAAAATGTTAGAGATCGTGTTAACTACAGGATCACTAGATTTGGGACAGAGTTTGCAACTCTTCCTCATGCCGAAGAGCATTTGCTCAACTCAGTAATTTCACGGACATCATCGAGGCCACCCACGCACTAGACTTCTTCAGCATGTGGAAGGATTACCAGAGCAATGCCATTTGCACATTAAACTTCTCAAACTTGTTTCTTCGTAGCGCAGAAGTGCCTTGTGTAGCTCACTGGACCTTCCTATAGCACTAAGGGGCTGAATCTTGGTCTTACTCCCACGTTGGAGGACTTGCAACAGATTTGCAAGGGGGCAACAGAGATTGGGATTCAGCCTAGACCCTCCGCAAGCGGCAGCTCTTAAAACCTTTGCATGATATAAATACCGTGGACTAAGCACCTCGTTCAGGTGTTATTTGGACAAAAATCCCAGCGATGGCAATGGGGATGTTTCCTAGTAAGCAACCGATAATAGTAATTCAAAGAACTAATGGACGGGAGCTTTGGGAAGCGGCCCAAGAGTGATCGATGACAAAGAGCCACGTGTGACATTTCACGCGGGGGGCCAGTCTGCAACCTTTGCTCGCGCTGCAGCTTTCCCCTTTCTGAAAGCCAGGAAGGTCTCTTCCAGATGAGGTCTCACCAGCACTTGGTATATGAACAGCCTTAAAACGTGGTGCTCTCGGCTGGAAATACTTCATCTGATAGGGTGCAGAAGCAGACTTGCTGTTTTCACAGCGGCCTCATATCGGTCTGACATTGTCCCTTGCTAGGTGTACACAACATGTTCAGCTGTGGCAGGAAAAGGCTACTTCATTAAAAGATAAGGGAACGTACCTCGAGGTCTTCTGAGAATCCATGCTGGTTATTTGAATACAGTTCACTGATATGTTTAACAAACTGTTTGACAGGAATGGCTTCCATGTCATCTGTAGGAAGAGAAACACATTCAGAGTTGATAGGAAATGTTTTATTCCTCCCGCCGCCAGTCGCCCCGATCTTTTTCATATCTGAGACCGAGATCTATATTACCATCTACAAATTCAGGTTTGCACTTGGGCCTCAACACCATTTGTATCTGAATTACCCAATGGAAGAGTTTATACCATGCATAGTTACAAAAACCCTAACAGATGTCTAATTCCTTATATTACATATGCAAAGCTAGATACTGCCAATGTAAATCATGTGAATCAGTAGTTGGCTCCCTGTGATGCATTTTTGGAAAGCTAATCCTCAGTACAATTCTACTTTTTATTTTAAAAATAAAATAAAAAGTATAAAGGGTATGTAAAACAACACAGTGTACAAGTAATTGCTGTTAATCTCAGATGAGACTTGTTTTAAAAAATGTTCTTCCCCGTTGTAAGATTTAAGGCCGGCCAGAAAGTCAGACAAAAGTACACAGAGTCTTCCAGCCACTCCTGACAGTGCTCGTTATATTGACTGTTCATGCCACGGGACCGCTTGCTCCTGATGGACATATTCCCAGGATGCCAATAAATCAAGTAGAAACACCTTGTAAAGAAGCTGTAACAAAGCCAAAGATGTTAATGGATTAAAAGAAAACCCAAGGCTTTTCAGGTGGCCCAAACGAAGTTCCTGGGACGCTGTGAAACAAGTGGGACGCGTAGTTATCACCTGCATAGTTTTCCAAAGCAGGATCTAAACATTGCTACATCCCCACTTTGGTTGCTGAAATCATTCAGCTTTCCTGGATAAATTAGATAATGCTTGCAGTTTGGCATTTGGAAAATGTAAAGCGCTATGCAAGTGTGATTATTTTCGGCATGTGCAATAACTTACTGCCTGATTGCATCCTTTCATAGCAATATCCAGGCATTTATGTATTCTGTCTCATATCCTTCTGAGGATTACATGTGGTTTATGTTTACTTCAAGTAATTTTGTGATGCATCTTTCCTCCCTTTAGCGCCCATATGGTTTTGTGCTGCAGCTGCATTACAGTCTGGATTCTCTTGCTTTTAAAACATCTCCATCACTATAGGAAAAATCCAAATATTTCTACAGATAGTTAGCAAAATTTAACCATAAATAAACAGATGTGACATTTACTGTATTCAGAGTGAAAGATCTTTGGCAAACTGAAACCTCTCAGCTGTCACATATGCTTTTCTTCGCAAAGGCTATGAAGATCTGTATGTGTAAATGAGGTTCTACTTTGGCAAGAGTTTTATAGATCTAGGCCTGGCAATCTGATTTCTCTATGGGTGATGGCAGTTACTATTGACCATGTCATTACTTCTCTACTTGCATTTTATCGAGTAAGGCTCTGGGGTGGCTTTTTGCATCTATTGACATTTTCAAACTCAAATCAGTCTTACAGGAAAATACCACCTTTCTTCTATTCAATTTACAAGAGGCAATTGTTGAAGAAATATGTGTAATCTGATCACCTCTCGTGGTAATGTTGCTTTAATTAGCAATGTGCACATTTATTGAATAGCGTTAAGCCATTTAAAAGATTTAACAAGTGTATTATCATTCTAGTAAGCAAGCCATGCACTACAGAAGAGCTAGTGATTTCTAATACTTAAATATTAATTCTGTATAATACTCGACTACATTAACGTACATGGGTTCTGTAGCCAAGACCTTTGAATTATGGTCTGAAGGGACAGTAGTGCCAAAGGCGGTATTGCTTCCTCTCCCACCAAGTAAACGGTACATCTTAAATTTCCTTGAAAATAACCTTTACTGCATGAAGCATTTCACTCAATATACACATCATAGCAAAAATCCTAGTGGCAGCAGGAGTAGTCGTGCAGTGCAGCCCGGGACTCCTCGTACCAGGCTGGGGGGGGCCAAGCTTAATTTTGCAGAAGGCAAATTTCCATTTTTAGTGATGGGCTGCAGGGCAAGACCTCATTGACGATAGCAATCCCTTCGATCCCTCACGTTCTCAAGGAAAAAGGTCAAGGGCAGCATGTGTAGCAATGAAGCTGTTAACCAGCCCATGACACTATCCACTCACCTTCATAGCTACCGCCAAGCCTACTCCTGGGTTTCCCTCGTTCCCTACTTTCCTTTCTCTCTCCCACTCTTCTTTCTTGGCATCTCTCCTCCGTTCCCTCTGCATAATCCCTTCTCCAGCAAGTCCCAATTCCTCCCAGCCCAACACAGTTCCCCATCCCGTTTGATAAATGGGCAGCAATGAACTAGTTAATTATGCTGGCATGTAAATGAGTAAACATCACAATGAGGCTCTTTGGGGAGGGGGACTTCACCCTTCAGAGCTGCTGTGTGAGGCTGCCAGCAGACTCAGGACACGGCGCTGGAGGAGAGGCTTTTCCTTCCCCTCTGGAAAAGTAATGGCATGACCACGAACGTTAGAACGTCATTAAATGCAATTAAAGACCTGATTTTTTTTTCAGTCAAGGGGTTTATGCATAAAGGGGGGTGGACCTGGCATGGGATGAGGACTTGACTCTTCTGTGACAGTGATCCAGCCCACAGTCAACCCGTCTGTGCCTGGAGTCATTTTAAAATCTGGACAACGCGGTCAAACTGAACGCTGACCCTTCCTGCTGCCCAGGCGAGAAGCTCATCTTCGTCCTCCTCAAGGGCCATAGGAAAGAGCAGATGGTTCGGATGGAGGAGGCTGGATCTGGTAGGGGTTGGGGGTCCTGGTGTGGGGAGGCTTTCCAGTCTGGGGTGCGTGGAAAGTATCCCTGATTTCTGGTTCTCTTTTGAAACCAAAAAAGGGGTGTGTTAGTGTAATTTGGCTTCGTATTTTGCCCGCTGTAAACTCCATACAGCAGCGTGAACTCTTCTGCTTCACATCTAGCTATTACTGGCTTGGGAGATCTGTGCTGAAATGCATGCTAGCGCACACCGCTCTTTGATAGCATTTGCTCTCAAGATATTTGTCTCATAAGTATCTTTCCTTAACTCTCTCTACCACAAAATGCAAATTGAAGTGGGTCCAGGGAACCTGCTTTTTGCAGGTATCTTGGGCCCACGGGCTTTGTTAAACCTCCGTTCCAGCTCAACACAAACGGGCTTCAGCAACCGTAACTCTTTTAGTCAACTCAGGAGATTAATGGAATCCAATAATGGCTAATTAGCAGCCCTAATAGCGGTTCAGTGCCTATTCCCTTTTGCACCACTTACTTTTTTCCAGCCTAAAAGCAGACTGGCATTTGTTAGTGTCAGCATAATGCTAACTTCCTACAAGAGGATTATTCAAAAGGAAAACATGCGTCTTTACAGCAAACAGCAGATCCCCCATCTCTCTAGCCTGTAGATACAACGCTGCATGGAGAACTCGTGCGGGTTAACCTCAGTCAGGACTCAAGCAAAATGGGAACGTTTTCAACATGAACGTAAGTGGGCAGAGGTAACTATTAATGACTAGAAGGGGCTCCAGAGGTCTAGTGAAAGGGCAATGTGTTGTTTGTATTGGATAGTCAAATCTGAACCTCGACGCGCCTGCTGCTCCTTGGCTGTGGGATCTGCAACTGCTGCAAAGGCGCCACGGGAAAAGCGCGCCACGCGCCGCACGCGGCACGGATGAGACCCACTGCAACCGTCGTGCAGAACGAACCGGAGAGGGCAAAATGGGAAGAGGCTGCATTGCTGATGCCACCTGAGAAAAGGCATTCGCTGGCACTTCAGCTACATACATAAGGACAGACAAAACCTGCCATTTCTCACCCAACTTTCTAGACGCTGGCAAGCGATGGCCGGCATGGCACACGTCGTGTATTCCTGCAGGAGCCAGCATGTGCCCAGGGTAGTAAAAGCAATAAAGCTGGTGTCAGCTCATGTTTAAAGTCTGTATAATTAGCAATCTCATCAGAAACATTTTTTGCCCTCTTCACTGTCCTTAGCAAAGCTGCTCTGATGCTTCCTCTGAAGCCATAGAGGCCGGGCTTGAAAGGAAAATAGACTGTCCTACCGGAGGGACACTTCCACACAAGGAGATGCTGGATTCATTTGCTGCTCCCCAACGGGCTTAGTATTGCTGAATTGGGACAGACTTTTTTGGGTCAGGAGTGAAACGGGGAGGTTTGCAACAAAGAACAGAACAGCAACGTGCCCTCGACACGTTTTGCAAGGCCACACAAACTCCTCCTCTCCTGCTAGCTTTCCCTTTCCATCTCATAGATTCATAGATGTTAGGGTCGGAAGGGACCTCAATAGATCATCAAGTCCGACCCCCTGCATAAGCAGGAAAGAGTGCTGGGTCTAGATGACCCCAGCTAGATACTCATCTAACCTCCTCTTGAAGACCCCCAGGGTAGGGGAGAGCACCACCTCCCTTGGGAGCCCGTTCCAGACCTTGGCCACTCAAACTGGGAAGAAGTTCTTCCTAATGTCCAGTCTAAATCTGCTCTCTGCTAGCTTGTGGCCATTGTTTCTTGCAACCCCCCGGGGGCGCCTTGGTGAATAAATCCTCACCAATTCCCTTCTGTGCCCCCGTGATGAACTTATAGGCAGCCACAAGGTCGCCTCTCAACCTTCTCTTGAGGAGGCTGAAAAGGTCCAGTTTCTCTAGTCTCTCCTCGTAGGGCTTGGTCTGCAGGCCCTTGACCATACGAGTTGCTCTTCGCTGTACCCTCTCCAGGTTATCCGCATCCTTCTTGAAGTGTGGCGCCCAGAATTGCACGCAGTACTCCAACTGCGGTCTGACCAGCGCCCGATAGAGGGGAAGTATCACCTCCCTGGACCTATTTGTCATGCATCTGCTGATGCACGATAAAGTGCCATTGGCTTTTCTGATGGCTTCGTCACACTGCCGGCTCATGTTCATCTTGGAGTCCACTAGGACTCCAAGATCCCTTTCCACCTCTGTGCCACCCAGCAGGTCATTCCCTAGGCTGTAGGTGTGCTGGACATTTTTCCTCCCTAGGTGCAGCACTTTGCATTTCTCCTTGTTGAACTGCATCCTGTTGTTTTCTGCCCACTTGTCCAGCCTATCCAGGTCTGCCTGCAGCTGTTCCCTGCCCTCCGGCGTGTACAGTTCTCCCCATAGCTTTGTGTCATCTGCAAACTTGGACAGAGTACACTTCACTCCCTCATCCAAGTCGCTGATGAAGATGTTAAAGAGTATCGGTCCAAGGACCGAACCCTGCGGGACCCCACTGCCCACACCCTTCCAGGTCGAGACCGACCCATCCACCACAACTCTCTGGGTGCGACCCTCTAGCCAATTCGCCACCCACCGGACTGTGCAGTCATCCACATCACAGCCTCTTAGCTTGTTCACCAGTATGGGGTGGGATACCGTATCGAAGGCCTTCCTGAAGTCCAGGTATACGACATCCACCCCTCCTCCTGTGTCTAGGCGTTTCGTAACCTGGTCATAGAAAGAGACTAGGTTGGTCAGGCACGATCTGCCCGCCACAAACCCATGCTGGTTTCCCCTCAGCATAATTTGTCCTGCAGGGCTCTCACAAATGTGAGCCTTGATAATTTTTTCAAATACTTTACCAAGGATGGAGGTGAGACTGACCGGCCTATAGTTGCCCGGGTCCTCCTTCCTCCCCTTTTTGAAAATGGGGACCACGTTAGCCCTTTTCCAGTCCTCCGGGACTTGGCCCGTGCGCCACGAGCGTTCGAATATTCCCGCCAGTGGCTCTGCAATGACGTCGGCCAGTGCCTTCAGCACCCTCGGATGGAGCCCATCCGGGCCTGCCGACTTAAAGGCATCCAGTTCTTCCAAATGACTGTGCACCACCTCAGGATCTACGCATGGCAGTCTGGCGCCTTGCTGCTGCCGCTCTACAACCCCAGTGAGAGACTTGTCGTGCCCCTCGCTTAGAAATAAATGTTTCATACACTTAAAGCTCTATAAAACTAGAGCCCACCAGTATATATATTCAATATATTTTTAATATATATATATATATATATAGTTTAAATAAAGTCTCTTGTCCACTTTCAAAACTTGATTTTTTTCCTGGTTTTTTGAAGGGGCAATAAATAAAGTAGAAAAGGCTGAACTGTTTTGCATATCTCTGTGGAAGAACGGCGAACATTTCTACTTTAGAGTTCCAGAAAGATCACTGTACAGAACAAAAGCTTATATACAATCACGTGTGCAATTTTAGTTGGCTGGGCCTTTTACTAATGCAAGATCTCCTCTTTGCCCAGAAGCCCCTTCTACTCTTGACCAAATCCTTCGGTCTCTTCAATTGCAAAAAGCAGCTTCTCTTTCAGCTGTTCATAGCTTTTATATGGCGGCAGATCCAAACGATTAAAGCAAGTATGACTTCTTGGTAACCAGGTTTCCTTGCCAACTTTTTCAATGCAGATCTCGTCCTGCTTTCCTGATGTTCCTCTCACCCTCCCTCCTTCTCACTCCTCATTTCATCACGATCAATAGACATTAATTGCACAGTGCTAAGCTGCTCACCAGGATGCTGAGATGCTCTGTCTTAATTTTCTGCTTTGCATTCCCTAAATAATGAAAAACACCTTGGGTTAAACAAAAACTTGAAAAGGATTCCCACTGCCTGGCGTGGCCGCCCAGCGCAGCGCTTCCTTGGGTAAGCCTTCTTCTATCCGCTCCCTCCGCTGCCTTGGTGAAAATGTAAAAATAAAAAATCTCAGCAAAGGAAAAAAAAATCTCTGCTGGAATTTGTCTGATCCCTGCGCGTGTCGAGGATGTTCTGTTCAAGGACAGCATGGCTCGATTCGTTAAATAACGTATTTCTAGCAAGAACGTGACAGAAGTGTTAGCACATCGCTGGGGGGGAAAAGCATTTTTCTGACTGATCATGTTGTCTTGCAATACAAAAGAAAGCCAGAATGCTTGTAACTGCATAATAACAATATCCATTCACTTATGAGAAAATAAAATCGCAGACGTGGCTTTTATACCGGTAGGATATTGGTTCATCTTTTTTCTACAGAGGTCATATCTGCATAAATATTAAAGTGAGGCAACACAGCGGGTGTCATCCCCTGCGCTTAAACTACATGCTGAAAGCCCTTTAAATGTTGGCACCCTGCTGAAGTTAGTGACCTTAGAATTATTAAGATGAATTATAATTGCTCAGAGCCAAGTACCAAGAGACAGTTCCTTGTTAACTTGCACACTACTTGAATTAGAAGTGTTTACCAATTATTATCATTTCCTCCATGAAACGTGTAGTTCAACATGAATACAGGCAAGAAGATTTATTATGAAAACATTCATGCTTATGAGAGCCTCGATGCTTGGGTACACTATGAAACCTGCACAAAACAGCTAGCAGCAGATTATTATTACCCAGGCATTGTAATTACCTATACATTATAATCAGATGTAAAAATCAGAGGGCAAATTTCTCATGAAGGAGAGAGGCACAGGATAGGGAGGATCACTTGCATTGTACATGCCTGGACGCTAATCACTGGTGCAAGAGTTACGTTCATCTCACTTGCTTCAAGATTACTTTAATACAGCGCCATTAGTCATATGCCAATCGCCGTGATATGAATTACACAAATCACGTTAACGTGGAGTTTAAAACCACACGCGTGTTTCCTACGTTGTGTTGTAATTCATTATAAATGAAACAGCAATTCATTCTCTCAGGCGGAAAGGAGAGGTCAAACCCACAGTATTCATTTTCATCTCCCAGAATGAAATGATTTGAGCTTTCCATTTACCTACACACTAAAAATGACTTTATTTGCTGTAGCTAAGTGATACAACTGGGATACAACTAGCAACTGCTAGTAATCCCATATATTTCCATCCTAAGATCCCAATTCTGCCATCTCAGGCTTATATATCTAAGCCTGTGAGCAGTCCCATTCAAATCAGTGGGGCAATATATGAGTTTAATGGTAAGCACTCGTACCAGTGTTTAGACAGCAGAGCCTGAACGCTGGAAAACAACATACTGGGTTTTTCCTCCCAGCCTAAGCCATTTTGTTGCATTTGTTGAACCTATTCAGACCTATTATGAGTAGTGTTTTGCATGTGTATAAAATGCAGATATAGAAAGAATATCTCTATGCTTATATATTTATATGTGCATGTGTGTGTGTGCGTGCATGCACACTATATATATATATGTGTGTGTGTGTGCATGCATGCACACATGCATATACATATGAATATATATATGTGCATGCACATATGCACATATGCGTGAATATATATTCACACACACATATACACACACACACACGGCTGTGAAGCTACACCCAGGCTATGCTGTGTCTTCCTCTCTTCATGCTGATTGAAGCTTCAGGAAGGGGATGAGAAGAGTAATCAGTTGATTCAGGAGTTGAACCCTAGGGCTAGACACGGCACAAGATTTGAGTCCTACCACACTTCTCTGTTGGGGGACGCAGCCACATGCACGTGGAGTTACACGCCTGGACACTACCCGGTGCTGCAGACTATCTGCAGGGCGAAGGGCGGGCTGGGTCACTGAGCTGACCCCTCCGGTATTTCCAGCGGTCTGAAGAGATTATAAGAGAAACGTGTCCTTCAGGCTGGGAGCCGTGGTATGGCGAAGGGAAGCATTTCCTGCCCGAATGCAAGGTGGTGCCTGTATTCCCGGGGTTGCCCCAGGTCTAGGGTGGGATGAAGGCCCCTCCTCTTCCCTGTAATTAGAAAATGCCAGGAGGGGAAGATGCTTCCCCTGGTTTGAAACCTCGTCCACCACAGCCCTGGGAAGTAACTCTCCAGGGAGTGTGAGTTTGGGAGGTTGTTCTGTTACCTATTATTTTAATCTGTCTTTATTTTTATCTGGTTTTACTGTAAGCTGCTTTGAGCTGTTCTTAAGGAGGGCAGCAAATACATCTCATACACAGATAAATGAGCTTTGCCCCCCCGGCCCCGGTTATGCTATTTCAGCTCACTGTTCTGGGGGCTCTTGCTCGACTTCAACACCAGCAAGACTAAGAAGCTGGGAGGACAGGACTCCCTGCCCATTAATGGTGTTGATACTGTGTCTTGATGCACTTTACTTCACCCGACTCAAGCCAGCCTTTGCTTATTGTCGTGGAAACACACACAGAGTACTTTTGGGTCAGGTCAGCAGAAGCTTTTATTTAAAAGAAACTACAGCTGTAGGGGGAGTTCCAAAGTGACATGGATTTCCCAAGCACTTGGAAGGGGTCCCCCCCCAAGAGCAAAATCAGGAGGCTTATATACTTTTTAACAGTCGCTTACAACTCACGTGATCATATAGTGAAATTAGCATGAAAAGCGGCTATAATATTACTTTATTATTTCTTTGCTGTTATCAGGATGGGAATTATGGGGGAGATAGGGTTAGTTCACAAACCTCCTTCTTGCACCTGGAAATCTACTTTGTACATACTTTTTTTTTTTTTTTCTACCTTTAAGGCCGCGGTGAGCGAAGCATTTGCAGAAGAGTTACAAAGAACAAACACTTGCCCTTATCTGTTCTACTGTACCGAGCCAGCAATTCTACACAAAGCGGTTATGTCATCTTATAACTAAAATAATCAAAGTTTAAGGCATATATTTTTTCTGATTCCACATTATGGAGAGGGCAATCCTTGCTATGGGATGCTGAACAGCTTGTCAGAGCTTCCCCGGGATCACAGCCACTTCCATCCCCAGTGCTTTGGCAATACACAAAAGCAGTTCCTGGAGTTATCCAAGACCATCGTGCGCTTGTCCTGGTGCCGCGGGGGCAAGAGGACCGCAGGTAATCCTGGCAGGTGCTTGTGATGTCCTGCTCCCAGATGCAGTTCCTCTTGATACTCTGGTGTTGCTGGTCTGGCCAGGGAGCCTGGTGGGGAGAGCGACTTGCTCTTGAATGTGGAGGAGATGGACTCTGATGCCCAACAGAGCGGATTTGGGAACCCCATGTGTGTACTATATGGCTCACCTCATCTGTCCCGTCCGGCAGAGTCGTGCGGCAAGAAATCCAAGCATCTCTGGGACATCAGTCCCCTTCCCGGGAGAAGAGGGCTCTGCTTGAAGACGCACGATGGAGAGCACCAATGCAACAGGCATTTCTGGTTCAGCGGTCCGCACCTGTACTCCTCATTGCCCCCTGCCTGCCGTCGCCATCTGTGATGCACAGGGATAATTCTGCTGCTGCTTGCCCTTCAGCAAATCCAGTCTTGTGATATGAGGAAAATGCTCATCTAGAGCATGAGGCTTGCAACTAGGGGAGGAAGAGCTCAAGTCTGTAGGTAACTCAGCTCTTCCTGTGAGCTGTGGGACCCTGCTGACGGAGGGGACGGGCGTGGAGGCGCCGTAACTTGCAGCAGATGCTGCCCCAGCTGGAAAGCAGGGGAAGGCAGAGGTGGCTTATTTATGACTGCACACTTGCAAAGAGACCCATGCAGAATCAAGCAGCTGAGGAGAGGACAACAGAGAAGCTGGGGAAATAATTGCATGCACCAAGATGGCAGTTCAGAGATTTGCCACTGATCATGGGAGGGCTGCCCCTCGGGGCAAGCTTGTAAATGAGACTGATGCCGCGTTTAGGCTCACGCGTCCCTCACGATAGCCAGGGGCTGATTCAGCTAATGATACCTCCTTTGTCCTGTGCGTCTCTAGATCAAGCAGTGCAGATAATTATGAATTATTATATGGGCATTCAGTCTCAGGGCAAAATTTGCATAGCTAAGTGTATGCCTGTGGGTGATGTGGTTTCATGCTCAATAATTAAGTACATTTCTGCAGTGGGAAGTGAGGCAGAAAAAGGGTAGAAGCCACTCCTCTCTTCCATCATTTCCCTGCTCATGGACCTGTAAGGCGCCGTAATGAGGCAGGAGCTACTGCTGGCACATGAGGAGGTCGCCGGGGATTTTAGAGGTCTTGGAGCAGGGGAAACGCGAGGTCCTGGCAAAGCTATTGCATGCCTCCAAAGCAGCGGGGCTAAATTGCTGTAGCCAAGCCCGTGTGTGTATCTGGGAGAGGAATCTGGTCCACTCCATGCAAGCAAAGTCGCACAGCTCCATGGGGACCTATTTAAATATCTTTTAAGGTACTGCCTGGGGTCTCACAACCTAAAAAGGTTAGCTTGAAGAGCTCACTTTCATTTAAAACATCCCTTCTCTTACTTCCAGGATCAATACCCAGCTTCCAGAAGGAAAGTTCAAAAACAGCATCATTTCATCAGCATGATGTGGGAACCGAAGGGGGATTTTGCCATTTACCCTTTCTAATATCCTTCAGCAGGATTGCTGCGTGGGGGCTGCGGTTCAGGATGAAGGAGCTGATTAGCCAGGGGACGGGGGAAGGGAGCAGGCCTCTGGACCGCTCTGACGGACTAAACATCCTTTTCATGCCACACTGCTATCTTGCAGTGGGAAAGGCAGGTCAAGCATGAGCGCACGAGGCACAGAACTGGCACGAAGCTCAGCCACTGACCAGCCTTGTGGCCTTGGGCATGTCATCTAGTCACTATGGGTCTCAATATACCCTTTGTTAAAAGCGGCGTCATACCCCTTACTTCATGGAGTGTTAACCTAACCTTGTGGGAAGTGCGCTTTGAGATCCTCAGCTGGGTGTAAAGTGCAAGCAGTTGCTGTTATAGTTCCCATTATTCCTATTATTAGTATCATCAACACCAGAAAATGGGTGGGTCAAGCTTAACTCAGTGAGCTGTCCCCATTATCCACCTAGCACCAAAGCAGCCGGTCTCTCTGCACGCAGGCATTTCAATAAGAAAGGCCAAACATTGTGGGTCTGAACCAGGTGGATCGGGGCTGAAGGTGAAGGGTAAGGAGAGCAAAATATGATCCGCCCAGTTTAGACAGGGCTTTGCACCGACCAGTCAGATACAAACCCAAGCCCCTTCTAGTAACTTCCAAGGAGGCATCACATGTGAGGACTGGCAAAGGCAGGGCAGTGGTGAGTAGATTTGATTGCAAGAGCAGCCTAGCTCAGAAAAGATATTATTACTTGCAGCATTGATGTTTCCTATAATGGGAGACAAGGCAGTGGCACAAAGGTCCTGGACACCCATCACAGTGGACCTGGGATGGAAACATCTCATGCCTATGTACCACTAAGGAGGAAGAGGGGGATAGTGGGTCCTTATTAGCAAAAGTATGTGGGTCTCTATATGCTTTTCCCATTGCATGTTCCCCTGATAAGGACAGAGGACGATAGTAACTTTTTGTTTCTGGAGAGATAGGACTCAGACTACTATCGACAGCATGGTACAAATCACCGAACATTTCACATAAGGAGAGAAAAGCTAACGTTTCACGTTAACTCCCTTAGGAGTGTTTAAAATTGTCACCCTTGAAGGTTAGATATACAATTATGAATGCAATTATGAAAAATTTAACTAGATGCTTTCCCTCTCCTAATGAGGATATTTCTTCAGTGTCTCTTTTCCTAGACTGCTAGAGACAGTCTTTGAAAGTCTTTGTTAAAATTAATTTAATAACTGCAGTCTGAAGCCTAGAGCTGTCAAACCAAAATTATGGAACAGGAGAAGGAAACAGAGGAAAAACATGTCATCCTGCCACAGCAAGTCAGATCCCTCTTTGTGCAACTAGACTCGTTATAACACACTGTACATTTTACTCGTGTCACCAAGACTGAATACTACCGTACAAGGCAGGTACTGCAAAGACTCTGCCATTGCTGTAGCTGAGGCGGAGGCAGCGTGTCGAGGCCGCCTCAGGCCCGCTCCGACACCCCGCGGCACCGACACGATGGAGGCCGGGTCTCTGCACAGCCGCAGGAGCGGGAGGGGGGGGGGGCAGGAGCAGCCCGGTGTGTCCGGTCCGCACTCCAGAGCTGCCCCCGCCCCCGCGCAGACACGCGGCCCGGCTGAGAGAGGGTCGTCCTCGGCTGCGAGGGGTTGCCCACGGGTGTTTGTACGGGGGGTTGGGGTGTAGATATGCACATATACACTTTACACGTATACACATACGTGTGCATGTCAGTATACATACATGGAAAGAGTGCGTTGGCAGTGCACATACACTTCTGCCTGTTTGCGCACACCTGCATGCACACACGCAGTATGCACCTGCAGGCACGCTGTACCCTATGTGCTACAGGTGCACTGTGTGTATACACCTACACATGCAGATGTGTGTGCATGCATGTACATACACACACACACACACATGTGCATGCATGTACGTGGCTGCATGGGCTCACACACCGAGTGAGTGAGTAGGGGTGGGAGTCAGTCTACTATTTTTCATAATGAAAAACTGAGTGAAATTAGTTGTGAAAAGCAGGTGGCACAAAACTCAGGCCAGTTGCAGACGGGCGCCTGGAGCCGAAACAGGCTGAGAAACCCCCGTGCTAGGTACAGGAAGCCACGATGATCGCTTTCTCTACGGCATCTTCAATAGCAACTGGGTATATTTTTCATGCCTGTTAATGGGGACTGATTTCAGACATGCTCCAGTGAAGACATTAAGTAGGACTGAAATTGTCTCCTTGTTTCATTCAGCGTAGGCCTAAAGGCCTAAAGTTGCAGTTAGTTCGTTACTGAACAAACTGCTGGTTTTCAGGGAGTCTCCAGCGCTCGACGCTCCTCACCTCCCGCTCCAGCGCTCGGCGCTGTCTCCCCCGGGCACTGACGCTCCTGGTTATTATGCCTCTGGCTTTGCTTACACAAAAAGTTGAACCAGTTTAACTCTGGTTTACTCAATCTGGTCAGTTTAAGTAGTGCACACCAATTCACAGGTGGTTTTCTTGGTGTAGCTTGTGTTGATAACTTTAAAACCAATTTTATTTAAATAGGCACAATATCTGGCTAGGTGAGGCCTGAAACTTTATTTCCCACACCCTTTGCATGGTCATGCATGCCCATAGGAAAAGAAAGGAGAAAGTGCTTGATGAAGTTATGGAACCACTTTGATTCCAGTTAATTTACTACATATCTGCTCCCTGACATAGGAAGTTGCTTGGCTTCCCTTTCTAATAGGATCTATTCATTTAGCAATAGCAGTTGTAATTATGCTTTAAAAATACTGACAGTAAAATCTGATTTCACATGCTCCTGCATTTTGGGGGAGGGGAAAAATCTTGACTAGAAACTCTCACTTCTTGAATGAAACTTCCCATGCTTCAAAGCTAAACAGAATTATTGAAAATTAGGGTTGGAAGGGACCTCAGGAGGTCACCTAGTCTAATGCCCTGCTTGAAGCAGGACTACCCCCAACTATATCACCCCACCAAGGCTTTTAAAATTTCCAAGTGAACATAAGTAATAGGTTTAGTTGCCAAAAATGAGTCCAGTAAGGCAGTCATTTTAGTACCGTAGTGTATATGAATCATTCTGTTCCTGTTAACCTGAACGTGTAGGAAGAATTATATGTATCAGTCTTCTTTTGTTCAATAGAAACCAAAAGACTTATCTAGGCAGAGTTGTGGTGGGGGATATTTATTCTAGTTTTTGCTATAATTTTAAATCTTCCAATTTGAATGTTGTATCACTGGGATTTTTACCTTTAAATGGGTAAAGTAGTGTCATGAAATACTGTATGATGCACACCCAAAGAGAAGGTACAATGTATTTTAAGGTTGGGAAATTATATTAGAGCAAATAGGAGCAAAAGTGCCTAGCCAAACCAATAATTACCCTTCCATGAATACTAGGTTCTGTTTCTCACCTGTCTAAACTCTTTCCTCTGGTGAGATAGTTTCATCTTTTTACATTAATCTTGGGATTTAGTATGGGATAGTTTTAAAATTGCTCTTCTGTGTAAAGTTAAGACTAACAGTCCCGATTTCCTCAATGCTGAAAAAAGCCCTTCTTCTTCCTGATTTACACACTTAGAAACGTGTTTCTGTTTTAACACTGATTGATGGAGGTTGGGTGTTTTGCTTTTGTTTTGGCGAGTCTCTGCTCTTACATTGGTATGTGGTATCATAACTGATAGGTGATTTCCCTTGCGGAGTGGGGGGCGGGGTTCCAAAGAGGAAATCATCCACTACGAACGCTTTGGGCTTGATTCAGTACTCTGTAAAGTCAGTGAAAAGACTCCCATTCATCTCAGTGTCAATTGGATCGGATCCTTAAATGGCTTTTCTTGGGGAAACAAGAAAGATTAAAAATAGATTTAAAAAAATAAAAAACGACAGATTAAAAATAGAATGAAAAGTTTTGACGTTTAAGCTGCTAGTTCAGGTCTAGTAAAGGCTGGTAGGGAATAAAAGTCATAACTGTTTGGGAACCTTTTGGCCTTTTTGAAGATAGGCTAGTATGATTTGTGGTGGAAAAGCATCAAACCCTGCTTTCCAGCTTTTCTTGTGCTGTTTTCAAGGTTGCTTTGAAGACTGTTTGGTGGCTCTGTTAGTATCTTTGGAAATGGTGATTTGTATTGGACATGGAACTTCTGTAACTCTTGGAAAGGATTTCTAAATGTATTGTCTACAGAACTAACCGTGGGTATTTTTAGAGTCCAAAATGTGAACTCATTCACTAATTGAGAAATTAACTTTTTTTTCTTCTTCTTTCAGCGCTACGACTTGTTGTGAAGCATTTACAGCTGCTCCACTTATGCATATTTTCCAACAGGCAGGATCTTTTGAAAACGATACCTAATGTTATATTATTAAAATGGCTATCCATACAAGGCAGAGTGTAAAAATGAAAATGCTGACAGGTATTTTTTAATCTTTTGAGATTTTAACTAACATTTCATTGATATTTATGTTTTATTAATTATCTCTGTAAGCAAATACAAATTGACGTATTATGCATCTACGAGACAAGGGTTGCTCAATTTCCATCCCCTGGGCCAAATGCAGCCCCATGGAGCCATCACATCTGGCTTGTGGGGCTCCCCATGGGTCTGGGGAATTGGCAGCAAGCGAGTGGTGGCCATGAACACAGCCTCCCCACCACTTCCCCTGCCAAATCCCCAAGCCCCAGTACCTGCATGGCTGGTCTGAGCCAAGCTATGCCTCTTTCCCCCGTGGGCCTGGGCCACGTTCCCCCACTTCGGGTTCAGGGTTGGACCGTGTCCCCTTCCTTTCCTGCAGGGCCGGGTTGGGCCAGGCCACGCACTCTTTCCCTCCCTATGGGGTCACCTGGCTAGCCTTCTTTCCCTCTTGACAAGGATGGGTCAAGCTCCTTTCCCCATCAGGGCTGTGTTGAAGCCAGTTTGTCCCCCACCTGGCCAGATGGTGCCCACCCACGTGCCAGAGCAGGAACACCTGGATCCAGCCCGTGAATGTATTGGCCACTGGCAGTCTGGCCTGCTGTGTTGGGGCTGCACTGTACTATCGGTGGTCCATTAAACCAATTTTAAAGAAACGAGTCATGGAATCACAGATTATGCGATCATAATTTTATCACTACTTTATATTTTCCTTTCAAAGGAAAAACTAGAAGTACTCTGTGACAGGCTCACAGCCACAGGGGCTGCCATGACACCCCTAGCGGCCTTGCTGCTCCTGCCTGGCTCCAGCTCTAATGTCACTCTCTCTTCATTGTTCACCAGCCGTGCCTTGCTCTTAATATTACAGGTTGATTCAAGGAGGCTGCTAGCAGGCCTTAGAGTGAGCCCGAATCCAGTAAGTTTCCCCTGGGTCTGAGGCCCCATTGGCCACTATCCAGACATCCAACCTTGGTAGGTTCCTCTCGGCCTGACTACAGGTGCCCTACAGGGACCTAGCCTTAAGGGCAAACGGTGTGGTTCCTTTTCCTCCCCTACTCCACGCCCTAAGCCTCAGAGATGTTCTCCCTTTGATTTTCCTTCTTATGCACTCTGCCCCCTTGAGCTCCCAGACCCCTCCACCGCCCAGCCCTGGACACAGGTGGCTCTGGGCCTCTTGGACCTCGTGATCTGGGTCTCAGCCTTTTTTCAGTTCTGGGACCCCTCCCTGGGTCCCACCCTCAGTGTGAGGGCTCCTGGGATACTGGCTCTCTAAGCAAGCCTTGAGTCTGCACCCCCAGGGTTCAAGGCTAAACATAAATCAATAAGAAACATCACCGCCGTCTGGCAGACACCTCAGTCTTTAGAGGTGTAACATAAAGACCACTTGCCTGTAAACCCAGTCTTCCTCAGTCCAAGAAACTTGCCTCTGTTTCCAGACCTGTAGAGTTGTTTAGCCAAAATCCAGTTCCCTTCAGGGACCCGGAGCCAGGAGTTCTGCACTGTGCAGTAGCTGGGGGGAAACGAAGAGACTGGTGCAGACTCGGGGCTCATGTAGCTCCAGCCTGAGCCCTCTTCCAGCCAGGTGAGTCCCTCATTAGCTCCCCTCTGCCCCCTAAAAGCAGCCTCTCAGGCTGCTTGCTCTCCTAAAGGGTCAGGCACATCCCAGTGCCCTGTTACATATTCTGTATACTAGATAACCATGATAGTTGATTACTGTGTTAATTATTTGTACGTCCTTCGATGAGGAGAGGTGACAATCCTGACTAAAGTTCTGTTGTAGCAGATGCTGTACAAATGCAAATAAAGACTTAGGGTGTGTGTAAATGAAATGAAAATTCCCGTTTATGTCGACGCAACTGCATTTGTCACTATGGCCTGTTTGTTAGTTCTTATCCTGAAAAGATATAGTCTGAAAAAGCTCCATTTGTATTCGAAGGCCAAGTCTGTGTGTGCATAGTTTTCGACAAATGAGCTGTTAAACTCGGTAAGACTATTAGCGCATGAGGCTAAATGTTTGCATAATCATTTGCAGAAGTGGGGTGTGAAACTAGTTTTACAAATATACAGCAAAGCTAAGGCAGGTCTTACCTTTAAAGCCGCTAATCAGTCTAGTATTATGACTTCATTTGCTTAGCTAGAGTAAACCAAACAAAGGAAATGAGACTTAATAGATACAGCATGGGATACTGGAGTTTTTACAGGTTAGTTTTATTTTGGTACTGTGTGTAGGCCACATTAGCCCACTGATTGCACTGGTTGTTGTGCAAACACACATGAGCTTCATGCTGATAAATTACACTTTTAAGCCTTGGGACCGTTCTCTTTCTCTCTTGGTTGGAGGATTTGGACCAAAAAGGAAAAACACAGGGAGGGGGGACTTTGGGGAAGTGATTGAACAGAACAAAATCTGAAAAACGATTCTGCAAGAATATCTTCTTTTACCACCTGCCATGATGTAGAAATAGGCAAGAGGTCAGTTTGGCTTTTAAATTCAGGAGCAGTGTGTAGGTCTGGGATGAAAAAAACCACCCCATTTCTTGCACCTGTTCCCTTATATACTAAGCAAATCTGATTTAGAGAAAGAAGGGTTTTCTTTTTACTAAAACTGCACTTAACCTTGACCTGGCAATTGCATAGCATCATAGCTCTTAACTTATTTGACTATTTGATTACTGTAACTTTTAAAAAAATGAAACATCTAGGAATTAAGAACTGTAAAGTAATAGGTAGTGTGTTATTTTATCATCTCAGGTTCAAGCAGGACAGTTTCAGGAAAGTATGACTTGAGAGAGGCAGCCAGACAGACAATCCAAATGCTTCAGTTGGCAGGATGAAGTGATATGCTAATGTAAGAGAAAAGGTGGGTGTACAATGGCAAGGAAATAAATACCCGTTAAAGGGATGGGAGGTCTAGGACAGTGGTTCTCAACATTTTTTGTACCAGGACCTATTTATGAAGATCAGTGGCCAGTCCCCACCTGCCTTCCCCCAGCCCTGCTAAAGGCAGCCCCCAGCTGCCCCTGTGCCATTCGGGCCGAAGTCCCGCAGTTCGTGCGGATTTCAGCGGAGAGAGTCCAGCCCCAGCACAGGCTGGAGGGAGGAGGGGAGGCCTGTGGCGGCCCCCCCCCGCCCTGGTCTGGGGCTGCCATGCCTCACTAGGCAGCCTGGTCATGGTCCCTCCAGCGCGTCCCCCCAGCAGCGTCTCCCAGTTGCTCTGCCCATACAAGTATGAGCACCAGCCCAAGTGCCACCAGCCCACCTATGCAGCTCCCCCCGATGCCTCCTTCTCTTGCTGAAGGGGCAGGCGCCTACCCCTCCCGTCCCCCCTGCCCTGATGCAGCCTTGACGCCCGGCTATCTTCCCCCATATCTGGCAGGTACCCATCCCCCCTGCCCACACACACACAGTCCCCAAGTCCTGGACCTCCAACCCCCACTGATCATACACTTACCTGCATCCAGCCATTGGTGCTACTCCCAGGACCCTGCCTGGGTGCATGCAGGCCATGGGGATGTGTGTGCAGAGACACACGTGTGCCTGCTGCCTCCAGTCACCCAAGCAGTGACTTGCAGGCAGGCTGGAATGAAGGTTGTGTGTCTGGGGAATGACAAGCTAGATGTGTGTGGGCTAGCTCGGAAGATGACAGTGGGAGAGATTGGGGGTGGAGGGGAAGAGGTGGGAGAGGTGGATTCTTTGCTAGTGAGCTTCCCTGGGAGTCAGGCAGCATGGGATAGCTAGGATCTTCCTGCCAGCCCAGCTGTAAGTGTTCGGATTCAATGCTGGCAAGCATAATAAATATTGTTATAGTGTTTTGCTGATAGTGTTAGAGCACGGGTGCTCAACCTCTGGTCCATGGGCCAATTGCAGCCTGTGGAGCTATGATATCTGCCCCATTGGGCTCCCCACAGTTGGGAAATTTGGCGGTTTCTCACCTGTCTAAACTCTTTCCTTCGGTGAGGCACCCCCTCCCCCCCATTGCCTTTGGATTGGTTTCTTGTCATGCCCCTACCTTTCCTCCCTCCATGGGCTTCGATTGGGGCTGGCCAAAAATCCCTGTTCATGCTGGATCAGGACTGGGCTGTGCCCTAGCCCCCTCTGGACAGCTGGATGGGGCCCTGTCATGAACTCCTTGGGCCCCAGACTGGAACCACTGACTGCGTACTGCTTGCATGTGGATTGGGCACTGCCCATCCGTCTCACCAGACAGAATTAAGAGTGGTGTTTTAGCTGTGATGATCCAGGAAGTATGCAAAAGGCAGGGCTTTTTTGGGTGTGGTGACTTTTATTGGACCAACTGCATGGTTGGAATTAAGTTAGATAAGCTTTCAAACACAAGATTCATAAATTAATAGATTCATAGATACTAGGGTTGGAAGGGACCTCAACAGATCATTGAGTCCGACCCGCTGCCTAGGCAGGAAAGAGCGCTGGGGTCAGATGACCCCAGCCAGATGCCTATCCAGCCTTCTCCTAAAGACTCCTAAGGTAGGGGAGAGCACCACCTCTCCTGGAAGCCCATTCCAAATTTTGGCCACCCTTACCGTGAAGAAAGTTTTCCTTATGTCTAGCCTAAATCTGCTCTCTGTCAGTTTGTGACCATTGTTCCTTGTTACCCCAAGAGGCATCCTGGTGAACAGAGCATCTCTGGTTCCTTGCTGCGCCCCCCCAATGAATTTGTAGTTGGCCACAAGATCACCTCTCAGCCTTCTCTTGTGGAGGCTGAAGAGGTCCAGATCCCTTAGTCGCCCCTCATAGGGCTTAGCCTGTAAACCCTTAACCGTACAAGTGGCTCTCCTCTGGACCCTCTTGAAGCTGTCCACATCCTTCTTCAAGTATGGCGCCCAAAACTGGACGCAGTACTCCATCTGGAGTCTGACCAGTGCCGCATAGAGGGGAAGTGTCACCTCCTTGGTTCTAGTTGTCATGCATCTGCTGATGCACGATTAAGTGCAGTTAGCTTTGCTGATGATTCGTCACACTGACGACTCATGCTCATCTTGGAGTCCACTAGGACTCCGAGATCCCTTTCCGCTTCTGCGCTGCTGAGAGGGTCATTTCCTAGCCAGTAGGTGCGCTGGATATTTTTACGTCCTAGGTGCAGTACTCTGCATTTGTCATTGTACTGCGTCCTGTTGTGTTCAGCCCACTTTTCCATCCTGTCCAGGTCTGCCTGCAGTCATTCCCTACCCTCCAGAGTGCTTACTTCACCCCACAATTTAGTATCATCTGCATACTTGCACAGAGGACACTTCATGCCCACATCCATGTCACTGATGAAGACACTGAAGAGTACAGGTCTGAGGACTGAGCCCGGTGGGAACCCACTACCCAGATGCTTCCAGGTCGATACCGACCCATCTACTACCACTCTCTGGGTGCGACCCGCAAGCCAATTTGCCACCCACCAGACCGTGTAAACATCTAAGTCATAGCCTCTTAATTTATTTAAGAGAATGGGATGAGATACGGAATCGAAGATCTTCCTAAAATCCAAAAAAACAACATCCACCTCTACTTCTGCATCAGCATTTTGTGACCTGGTTATAAAATGAAACCAGATTAGTCAGGCATGATCCACCTGCTACGGATCAATGCTGGTTGCCCTGCTGCATTATTTTTCCCGCTGGACTCCCACAGATTTGATCCTTAATAATCTTTTCAAAGACTTTTCCAAGGATGGAGGTGAGGCTGACTGGCCTATAATGACTTGTATCCTCTTTCCTCCCCTTCTTGAAAATGGGGACCACGTTGGCCCTTTTCCAGTCCTCTGGGACCTGACCCGAGTGCCACGAGTGCTCAAACAGCCGTGCCAATGGTTCTGCAATGACACCGGCAAATGCCTTCAGTACTCGCGGATGCAGCGCATCTGGGCCTGCTAACTTAAACACACCCAGTCCATCCAAGTGACTCTGCACCACGTCAGCGCCGACAGTTGGTAGGCTGGTATCCCTCTGATCCCATCTAAGAACCTGTTAGGAGACTGATCTTGACCCTTGTTCAAGGACACTGAGGCAAAAAACTCATTGAATAGCTCAGCCTTGTCCCCCCTGTCTGTCACTAATTGCTCGTGTTTCTTCAGTAGGGGTCCTGTGCTGCCCTGCGCCTTCCTTTTGCTCCCTACATACCTGACAATAGACTTCTTGTTGTCTTTAATTTGTGTTGCCAGCCTCAGCTCTGTAGTTGCTTTGGCTTTTCTAACTGCCACCCTGCAAGTGGGGGCAAGTAGATACACTCCTCCTTGGTAGCTTCCTCCTGCTTTCACCACCTATATGTCTTTTTTTTTTTTGCCCTTAGGCTCTTCTGGATGTTTGTGTTTAGCCAAGGAAGTTTTTTGGCCCCTTTCTCCCCTTTCCCTCGCACTGGGATCATCTCCCTCTGTGCCTGAAGGATCACTTCCTTTAGGAACGACCACCCTTCCTGGACTCCCATCTCGCCAATACTCCCCTCCTGCAGTGCATCGCTGGTTAAACTGAGCACACTGAAGTTAGCCTTCCTAAAGTCAAGCACCTCCATCCTATTATTATCTTACCCACTCTGCGCTGTATGATGAATTTGATTGAGTGAGTGGTGGTCACTGTCCCCAAGGTGACCATGAATCTGTAGCTCCCCTACCAGCTCATCCCCCATAGCCAACACCAAGTCCAGTGGGACCGTATACTTCCTGCGTTAGGTGAGCGGTTGGATTTGGCTGACTGCTTTTCCCAGCAGATGTCAGGGTAGTTTAGGTCCCCCATGACAACCATGTCCCTAGACTGTACGGCCTCTGAGAGCTGCCGCAAGCATTCCCAGTCTAGCTCTGCTCCTTGATGTGGTGGTCTGTAGCAGATCCCCATCACCAGGTCCCTTTCCCCTTGACCTCCATGTGTCCTCACCCACAATGCTTTAACTTTCTCTTAAGACTCACTTCTGTGCACTCACCTGAACATGGTCTGAAGCCAACGATGCTGATGCGCAGTTCAGACTCCTCCTGCTCTCCCTTCAACTAAATAGGGATGGGAGAAAACCCCTTCCCACTTCCCTACACCTGGCCCAGCTCACCTTATTGCTGCTGCTGGCTCCTTACCACTGAACAGGAGCCAAGGGCACACACATGCTTGCTTCAGCATCCCAACTAAAAGTCCAATGCTGTAGAGGAGACCAGAACTCACAACCTTGGCATCATTTCCCAGTCCTGCTTTATAAGTACCACATGCTAACCCACTGCACCACCAGAGCTGAGCTGAAAAGCTTTTTGTCACTATTTTAGAGCATTTGTTTAAAGTAATTGTATCTCTGCTATTGGCTTTTGGATTTAATAAAGACATTTGAACTGAATTACTGACACGCTCAATCAAATTCTAACAAGATACAGGGCGCATCCACATGTGTCACTATGGCAACTTTACTGTGCTGTGTGTGTGGCACATGATTATTTTTAGCCGCTACTTCACCGTAGTGGCGCGCTATACCAGGGGAGCGTGTTGCAATGGGGACGTAGCTGCTGTTTGCGTGTAGATGCCCATGGATGCTACATCGCCAACTTTGTTTCTTACACTGCTATTTTTCCAAATGTTTCTAATAAATCAGAGAAAACTAGGGTTGAAAGGGGTTCCAGTAACTCATCTAGTCCAACCCCTTGCTAAAAGCAGGACCATCCTTAATTTGATCTTGCCAGAGATTTGTTGAGCCGGGCCTTAAAATCCTCCAAGAGTCCACCACCCTCTAGATAAGCCATCCCAGCACTTCACCAGTCTCTTAGTCAGAAAGTTTTTCCTGATCTCCCACTTGTTCACATCCCTTCTGTAGTAGGGGGCACAAAACTGAGCACAGTACTCCACATGTAACCTCACCAGTGCAGAAAAGTGGGGAATAATGACTTCCCTCAGTGCTGACAACACTCCTACTAATGCAGCCCAGTATGCTGTTAGCCTTCTTGGCAACAAGCACACACTGTTGGCACCTATTCAGCTTATTGTCCGCTGTAACCCCCAGGTCCTTTTCTGTGGAGCTGCTGCTTAGCCAGTTGGTCCCACGCCTGTAGCGGTGCATGAGACTGTTCTGTCCTAAGTTCAGGACTTTGCACTTCTTCTTCTGGAGCTTTGCCTTCTTCCCCTGCATGGCTGGTTTTGGGCCTGGCCATTCTTCCTTCCATGGGACTGCCGTGGGGACGGGCATGCCCCCAACCTGCCGCTGTAGTGGGGCCTTGTCAAGCCCCTTGGGCTCGGGTTGAGGCTGACAAAGCCCCCTTTCTGCGCTGTCTTGGGGCTGGCGTGCCCCCTGCCTCCCTCTGCACAGATGGATGGGGCCCTGGCATGCCTTTGTTTAGAGCAATGTTTGAGCACCCCGTGGTTTGAGCACCCGTTTGTGTAGAGTTATGTTCTACCTGTGATGATCCAGGAAGTATGCAAGAGGCAAGGATTTTTGGGTGTGATCAC